>NC_065892.1:7252500-7877500 GCF_905147045.1 Nymphalis io | reverse complement strand
GATTATGTTCCATTCGTATGTACTATGTTTATCTATATACATATTCTACCGCCAAACAGCTATATTTAGTACTGTTGTGTTCCGGCTTAGAGGGCCATGGAGTCAGTGTAACTAAATTGTCCCTTGTTCCTGACAAGGGACAATTTAATTCCCAAGGTTGGTGGCACATTCGCGATGTAAGGAATGGTTAATATTTTTATAGTGCCAGTGTATATGGGAGGGGGTGACCATTTACCAATATTATAAAGAAAACAAGTAACGGACCATCTTTTTCAAAAGTTCTGTCTCATAATGTGGGACGAATGTACGATGAGCCACCACTGCATATGCATGCAGCTTTATGCATATATGTATAATGACAATCAATAAGTCGCAAGGCCAAACGATGTCCGTTTGTGGGTTAGATTTGGGCACACCAAGTTTATCACATGGACAAGTAAACGTGGCATGTTCTCGGGTGGGCAAACCATCGAGCTTATTTGTGTTGGCTAAAGACGGACTGACAAAATAATCGTACACTTAATTGCTCTTCGAAATTAATTAACTGCTTTAGGATAAAAATATATTAGTTTTTTCACTTTACATTTAACTTTTAATCAAACAATAAATATGTCCATTACATTAATGGAATACATTGAATTAAGAAAATGAATGGTTGGTGTTTTTTTGTTTTTATCGGCGGTCATCGTCTACAGCGCTCCTTTTCTTTTTCTGTCATAGATCCCAACCCCACACACTTACAATAAATTCGTTACTTTTTATTTAAAAACCAAAATATTCAGTAGATATATATTCAGTAAATATTTATATGGCAAAACAACGTTTGCCGGGTCAGCTATATTTTAGGTCAGCTTTATTATATGTATAAATATAATAAAGCCCTTCTCAACGAGCCGCTCAAACCTATACCTACCTATCTATTAAAAATATCAAATTCGCAGTTAATGAAAACAAAATAAAGTCGGATTCACAACTTAGTTTTTTGTGAAATTGAATATTATTTATATTTATTTTTTATTACTTTTTAACTTATTGGTGTAATAGCTCATTGCTACACAATAAAAGGAGACTTACTGGTAGCGATTAAATGGATAATAAAATAATAAATCTTGCTTTTTAAATATTTACATTAATACAAATAAAGCCACAAGTACTTTATTTTACTTTTTACATATTGAACATAAACGACCATATAATGTTATGGCAACAATGCTTTACTTTATGAAAAGATGTATAATAAATCATAATTATCCTTTTTAACGTACGCGGATATAACAAAATATTGTGTTAAAAACAAGGTTTACTTCGCAATAACACTCATATTAAAGGTTATAAGATACGTATAATAAGTATGTAATGGTAACGATCTCAGAAATCGTTTCCCACTAAAATGGGATTTAACTTCAAAATAATCTTATGTGACGTCATATATTGTGTATAATTATTTTCAAGTACCTATGTAATGCAATAAATGTATTCTAAGTAGTATAAAAAGACTAGCATCTTCAGTTCTTATGTATAGCAATTTACAAAGTCGAAATTTATTGATTTAATATTTTTAATAGATAGAATAAAATGTAGTGTAAGAATGTACGACATTGTATTGTCGCCAGTACCCGAATGACATGGTAAATATCATTTCTCGCCTGGGCGAAACTGGTTTAAAATTAAGCAGCAAGTTTTGAATCACACATAGAATAAGTAATATAAAATTTAATAAAATCTTGTATAAACTTGTTAAATCTAGTAATGATCAAACTTATGAATTTATTCTTCAATAAAACCTATGTTTTAAGGAGGCTACGATTTATGATTATTACGAGACTAAATTCAGCCTAAGGCTTTTTAGTCGTCTATAAGAATGAGGTCTAAAATAGACATGAATGTTTCACGAAGGACTAAAAAAGCTTTAGGCTGAATTTATACGGAACTTATTGTTACACTATTTTAGCAACTTATTAAGTAATTAAAACTTTGGTTTCATCGGTACGAGGTGAAATTCGTAAGTCTCGGTTTTTGTCGCATTAATTTTGATATAAAAACATTTGAAAAATTTAAATAGTTTTAGTGATAGGTTCACATATTTTTTGAAGAGAATCTGGCTTCACTTACACATAAGTCATTCGGAAATATAACTTAACATGTCTAGAATGTAACAAGTAGATTAAATTTTAAAAATTAATCCAAAAATAGTATTAATAAAAAATAATCCAAATTACCAGACAAATATAACGTTAATATAATCACTTGGTTATAAGTTGTATCCGGGGTTGTTGATTATTTCTGGGTATTTCCGAGAAAATCTGAAGACGAGAATTGCATTAGGTGGTCGACTATAATATCAACTGAGAGATCACTTCCGTGATTCATTATATAATTTCATCATCATGTGCGCATGTACGATGAATACGTCAATCGAACAAAAAGTCAAGAGCGTCTGTTCAATATACACTCTCAATAAAAGGAACTGAATTAATTTTGCTATTAACATGACGTTTAGGATCTTATTTTATTCAAACTCACTTGAGTATAATCCTATCGAATGTCATTGCAGTTATTATCCTTTCGAGTCGATTGTGTCCGCGAGAACAAGGTGCGGGCAATCATAATGACATGCATAGAATACGGAATGATCCAAGTCTAAATCGACGATTATTATGTTTCACAAGAGGAGCGCCTCGAAAGAACGCGACCGACTACGAAGGCGTGATGACCTCGCATTCCTCGCAAGGACGATGTTTATATTAATTTATAGACACTTGAACCGGACCGGGGTATTATATTTTATAAGTCATTAAACTGTCGAATTTCGTATAAACTGTCTCTAACATAAGAATATTAGTGTCAGAGTAAGTAATGCTATAACTGTGCATCTCGTTTTGCCGATTGATCTAAAGGTTACTGGTAAAGTACATATTTACGTAAGACACTTATTAAATCATATCTATGACGTAAAAGAGTTAATAATTACAATATTTTTGTCTTGGCATTACAGATATTACGGAGAGCAGAATACCTTTCACATACGATGATTGTTTCGATCAAGTCGAAACAACCTCGCCCTTTAATTATACTATTGCAACAAAAGTTACCTTCTCCATTTAATTCATTTTTGTGTTGTACTAATTAACAAGCGATATTTAAATTGCTTCTAATTTTGATCTTCGAAATATAAATATAGTCTTAAGTGTTGTCTGTCCATATACAAAGTTTGTGAACGCGACAATGTATTAATACAAAAGTAACGTATTGTAAATATTATTTTTTCGGGGAATTCCATATAAGAGGTGCGATACATTAATTGAACGGAATTGAACGTTAACACTGACAGCCAGATATCATTCACAGTGAGGATGTAATGTGATTAAAACTATTTTAAATGTTAAGCTGTATTATGTCATATTTACTCGGTTTACTTAGTTCATATTACTTTAATGTTGTTTCAAAAGACAACTCGCACACTAACTGTGCTACTAAAATAATAATATGTTTTTAAGATCGTTAAGTTAAAGGCGTATGTGTATATATAAAGTAAAGGCGTTTTGTAACGGAATACTAAGCAAGTGATTTGTCTGTATTATAACATAACATATTTTTTTTAAATACTGGATTAAATTATACTGTAATATTAATTAGGATTATATGAATACAAACTCCATGAAAAAACGTGTGCAAAATCAATCAGTTTGATGATGTATACCTAAAATATAGAGCTTAAGTCATTTTACTTTAGACAATCAAAAAGAGATTATAATTTAGACAACGACAAAATATATTATCTGACATTAATAACGTGCAGACTGCATTATAAAAATGTTCAAAATACTTTTATGAATAATGAAAACTTGTTGTTTTTATAAGACTTGTGATAAGACATTAGGGATGTTGGGCAATGACAAATTGATACTACGAATGTACAATCCAAATTACGATAAAGCTGAGCGTGCGACTGAGAAATTAAGTATAAAGCAAACCTTCAATCTTTTGTTACTTTAGAGTATTATTTTTTTATAAAACCTTGTTGTAACTGCGCTCAATAGCGTTGTGTTATAGCACCTTCACACGATTACACGCAGATTACAGACGTGTTACAATGGCAACCATAGTCTTAAGGTGATGGATATTTTTTATAAGTTAGCTGATTCATGTCGTACCAATTGATACATAAAATAATATAAAAAATTCAATCTACTGTAATTAAACAAAATAATTATGAAAGAAGCTATACATACAGAATAACATTTTAATGTCATATTAAGCTGTATCGATCTTATAAAAGTCAATACCTTCAACTTGTCACGAAAAGCCTACACTTGTCTTGATTATCTCTCCGACAAAAGCTTTTATTATATACATATGTGCGGTTACTTTGACAGATAAGCTTTACATTGGTACATTGTAATTTAAAACAAATATTTAGTTGAATAATTCTTATAATCTCAGTATCTATTTTTTTACACGCGTTCGTTGGTGTCAAGAAACTTAAGAAAAAATAAAAGGCAACCTACGGTCGTCATACGTATTAATTATATTGTCAGTCAAAATTACAATCATTAGGTAAATGATTCTGCCATCCAAGCACGAGACTTCATTTATAACAAAGAACTCCTATTTATAATCATAAAATTAAATTAATTTTTATATATTTTTATATCTACATATATTTGTCACCTGCACGTGTCTTAAACCTGTCTTATGGATGAATGGATCTAAATAATTTTTTGTTGTCTAATCATTGTCTTCAAATATGTAATTTTCAAATATAATTTTAGACATTATATAATAACTACATAACTATTAATTGTTAAAATTAGACAACCAATACTAAATTTTTTTTAACCTTTTCTTTTAAAATTCGACTCGTTTACTATTTTGAGTATAATACTTTGTTATTATTTTCAAGGTTTCTATGGAACATTCATACACGATTATTAAATAAATATATAGAAACAAAGTTTAATTAAAATATACTTCGCTTTTGAAGTAATCTTTGGCAGATTTCGTACATCTATTGTGTTTTAGTTTTCGTACAACATATGGAATCTATTTGTTCACATATACCTGATGCTTGTAATAGCAATATGGATGTTTTGAAACAAAACTGTGAATGTAATTAGGTATATCACATTAAAATTAAAACAAGAAGCAAAGGCAAGGTTTTTGATAACATAAAACATTGAACTTGGACGGGGCACGTACATCCTTTTAATCGGCGTAACGTTTTGAATCATAATCGTTACCTTCCGATCCCGTATGATTCAATACATAGACGATATGTCCTTGCTTGTTCTTGCACAACCACCGGTGGAGTAAAGGGTGCGTCACGACCCACTGTTCCACGGTGTAACGTGACTTACTGTATTCGTTGAAGAATCATCTTATTTTCCTGTAGCTTAGTGACTTGGGTAGACTTGGCCACCGAGAAGCGACGTTTGTATCGACGGACATTAAATGCTAATATTACGTGTACTGTATTATGAAATGTCTTGTGCGAATATTATGTCAGAGTAAAAATTTTATAAAAAAAAAATTAGTCTTGGATTTTACCATTCGATTCAGATAAACGACATTAAGCTTATTTAATGTTTTATATACCTTGCAATTACCAGTTGACTTGCATAAATGTACTTAAAAGTTAAGACAATAAATTAAACTAAATTATTATTATATTATTTTTTGTAATCACATTTTATTTATTATATTATTTAATAAATAAAAACATCTTTGGAGCGGCAGCGTACAGTCTCATATATAAGCCTTGGAGATTGTTGCAACACTCTCAGTACGACTCTAGTCGCTTTGCCGCTTGGAACAGGCACGTTTTACGTTGCCGGCCACACGGAGAGGGCGAGAGAGCCTGAATTATATCCACTGAAAAGTCGAAGCAAATCTTGCAGCCATGTGGACCAAGTGAATGCAGTGATCAGTGAAGTAATAAGTGCAATTACCAAAACATTCGTGAAGTTGACAACACGGTAATCATGGATGTCAAAGGCTCGGTAAGTGATCTATGCCTTTAATATAAACAATGCATAGTTTAAACGAAGGATTATCAGAGATTGAAAATCTTACTTTGCAAAAAATTAATGAGCTCTATCAAATAAAACTGCTTATTCAATATTTTCTTTGAAAATATATATAAATATATATTCTTATCCACTTTATTATTATATAACTCATATAATTATTAGTTGCATGTTATAAATTAATTCGGTGAAAAAGCAGAATGAATGAATTATTTTTATTTCATCTAGATTATAGTTGTTATACCAAAGCATATCAGAAGTTCAATCTACAATGGTTCCGACGCTGCCGGCAAGTTCGTTAGCGGCTGGGCATACAATCGAATACGCTAAAATTATTATATTTCTATTATTAATCTTGACCATGTTTTAAATAAGCTAATATAACATGTAACATTACATTGTATAAATAGGTCTGACATTTATATGCCTGTTCCTACCTCGGACGAGTAAAAATTGTACAAAGTAAGCCCTCCCATTTCCTCTCCTTGAAATTTAAATTTTCTAGTAATCCTTTCCTAGCGAATACTTACCGGCTTTAAAAAACCCATAAACCATATAAGTTTTCCAAATTTCAGCTTACTAGACTCAGTGGTTTTGTCCGTGCTCCCCATATAGCTATACCCAAATAGATATTTTTTCTATGAAATTGTCAGATCTTGAAATTATTTACCATCTGGGACAATATTGTCATTTAATTAACTAATCAGCCGATCGGAATGGCCTATTCATAGCTCTAACATCGAGGTCGACAATTTTTTCAACTGTAACGAGACCAGTTTCATTATATTTATTAATTAATTTAAGTATATTATTGTTTTCATGAAAGTATTCAGCTTAATTAAATTATATATATATATTATATATATATATATATATATATATATATATATATATATATATGTATATATGTGTGTGTGTCAGGTGTTTAGTCTCTTTAACCTTTCATTATTTCGTCATAATAGCGTTGCGGTTACCTAAAAGCCGATCACCGAAAGATCATCGAACTCCGACCCTATGCGAATCTATTATCCAAAAACTAATTATAAAAATTACATTAAAAAGCTACTAATACTTAAATAATAATACGAATGTATTTTTAATTAACCGAGGACGTAATGTGTTTAAATATGGGTATCAAATTTGTATTTATAAAATACAATTTTTTAATAATATTTAAATAACTATTATATTAAATTGGTCTTTTTATAATTATAAAAGGTTTTCTATTTTAAGAAACTCAATACTATATTATAATCCGGATCTAAAAGACGAAAACATGTATATTATCAGCGACCATATTTGTTTCTTTAGATCCGCATACATTTGAAATAGAATCCTACAGACGTGAGATATTTCTCGAAAAAATTAATTCAAATGAACATTATATATATATATATATATATATATTATGGTTATATATATGACCCTTATGAACGGATTATATCGGCTATTAAAGTATAAAACGGATAGTGAAAAACGATTATTTGTACAAAATTTTTAATTTGATACTCAATTTTAAGCCGCCATTTGCAAGATCTGACAATAAGACAGACTAATATTCTAGTATCCTTACGAGGTAGATATCTTTTTTAGAGCCGCAATTTAAAGGCAAGGCTACGGAACCGGCTAAATAACAGCAGTTAGTTCCAAATGAAATGGCACAGGGACTGAACTAAGTTGGTTTCGACGGACGGCCTTCACATTTCACAACACCCGGACTTAAATGAACATCAAACCAGATCACCGGACGGTGCACTTCGCTTGGTTAAACAAAAGCGGGGGACGAAAAAAATATAAAGTCAGCTGCGATCGCCTACGCCTCGCTCATCGTTCATTGAATGGGAATATTATTTTTAGCTCGAAAATGTTTGTTATCTTTTTCTTTCGAAATACACGCTTCAATGACATATTTAAAATTCATGATCTATCAGTGTCAATAGCATTGAATTTAATATAGTTTACCTGCTAGTTCAGGGTCGGTGTTCAGATTTGCAATGCTGGTTGTATCATATGCCACGCAACTTTAGAAACCACTACATTGACTTTTAATAAAAATAAAGAATAAATGTTATTATTATTATTTTTTTCGCATACTTAAATATTAGCTACATCATATAATATAACATTTGTTAAGTTCACTCTTGTAAAACAAAGTTAAAAAAAAAAAAAACATAAAATAATTGTTTTGCGATACATTTTAGTTTAGTATTTTTCCAAAACGGTAAACAAAAGTATTAGTTTATTATTATACGATTTATTATAAGGTCATCCGGAAAATTTGTGCCGATTGATATTAAAAAACTTAATAACAGATATTTATGTATTAGAATAATTAAAAAACGAATAAGAATAATAGTTACGAGCATTTAAAAACATTTGATATTTTGGTGACATATTTGGCAAAACGAAGCAGCTGTTTGAGCTTTGCTCGTGATTAAGCTGAAATTTTTTACTCTTTTTTCCGTTCTGAAATTTGTTTAGATCGCAGGCACAAATACGTAGAACGATTTTTGAAAAACTGAAACTCGTATACCTGTGATACGATGCACAGGAACGAATATAATATACAAAACAGTTTCAACACAACAACAAAACCCATATTAAAGAACTATTTACGGCATTTTTCTTCTGTCTACATTTTCATCTGATAGACGATTATGACACATTTCCCTGTTGTTTAGGTAATATGACACTATTACACACAACACAAAAACAAACATATTATGTTTTTTGATAATCATTTTGTAATTGCGTTATGTATATGTTACGCTACCAACATTCTACGCATATTTAATAACGAAGAGTACTTTAACTGTCGCCAATAGACTGCACTGATATATATGTAATAACTCAGATACGTTATATACAATATCGAATATAAAGACTTAAAGATATTATAGCAGATATTTTAAGTAACTAACATTTCGTAAAATATATACTTTAACGTGTAAGGCATAGTTTCGTGAACCTCTTGCCAAAACAAATTTGTTGTGACGAAATATATGTAAATTTTTTTCAACGATGTCATAGACAATAATTGTTCAGAAACATTTCAAACGCTGCATGTACCAATAGCCCTATTGCATATGTTTAGAGAGTGAGCTATACTATTAGGAGTAACTAGGTCGCAATTAAGGTATTACGTAAAGTATAAGGTAAAATTGTGTTTATTACGGTAATTTTTTAATAACTATAAATTCTAATAAAGCGTTATTTAGCTTTGGTTATACTATTTGGCTTTTTGTAAAGTACTAAGTATGTCATTTTGAAAAAATAAAAATATTGATTATTTAAATTGTATTATAACAATCATTGTATATGTTTAAGATGTAAATATATACTTAAACATCGCGTTTCCAACTACACTAATGTATATGTCAATGCATACCGGGCCAACGCATATACTTTTTTATATAATATTTAAATCCTGCAATAATACATTTGTCACCTATATTTAAAGTATATAATTTTAAAAACACCATTATTTACTCAAAACATAACTCTGATCCAACGTCCAAGGCGATTTCGTTCAATTACCAACCTAGCAGAAAATATTATATTACATAATCGAGTTACATAGATCCACTATTTTAATCCTTCATTCTCATAATTCGGTACGACAAACTAACATCACTGGAGAGGTAAGGCGCAGCAGTGGTATTCTGTAAGAACTTACCTCATTCTTCACCCATGTGACATGTGTGTGACATGTGACATGTGGACAACCGATTAATTATTATGATGCGATATATGTATTGTGACGCGTGTATACGTGAAATGTTTTAATTAATATGGTCAATGTCATATATCACTTTCTGACATTTCACAACCGTTTTTCGTGTTTGTTTTTACAGAATAGCCTTACAGGACGGCTTCTAACTGAGATTTTCTTGACAGAAAACTTCGATAACTTTTTAATTGATTTTTCCGGGGTTTGAACTTTCGACCTCACGTTATGCATTATCACCTATAAGAGGTTAGCAAGTAGCTAAATCAACAACGCAATCAATACAAAGCATATTATCATTACAATCTAACAAATTACAATAAACTCGAAAAATAACAGCTTGTCGTAAACATAAGAAGATTATCTCGAAGGATATTTGTATAAAATTTTATTTAACTATCCAAAAGATTGTTACCAACTACTTTCTGGCAATATTCGGTGAAATCCACATTCCAAACCGTTAGTAGCTTAACGTACAACTGTCACAGATTTGTAATGTGACTATTAAAAGCTGTTTGTTGATGTCAATATGGCGAAAGTATTTATTTAAGTAATTCAATTTTTAATATTATGTGCGAAATGGTTTTTGTAATGTAGATAACAACGTTGGAAATTCGGTTGTTGTTACCGAAAAACAGGTTCTTAGTCATCTCTATCCCAAAAAGAAATCATATTATTTTAAATATTATAAAAAAAACTTTTATTATAAAATAACAATCAGTTCCCATCGCGGCTTCGGCTGCGTAAATATAAGAATAATAAAAAAATTTAAAACCTCGACGCGCCCCTAATATGGTGCAGGCTTAGTAATTTAGTTTTTTAGCACCACAACTGACATTATATTGTAAGGAATTTTGATACAGAAATATAAAATTACTAATAACTTAACTACAGGCCAAATTATCGCGATCTCAATCGCGAAGAATTGGTAACAAAATTTACTCGTTTAAAATATATTATGTATTTTCGTACTTCAATGTAACTTGATACGAAAAAATTGAAATTTTCTCTATGTAACAGACTGTGCATGTCCCACTGCTGCGCTAAAGGCCTCTTCTTCCTTTTTGTTGAGAAGGTTTTGGAGCTTATTCCACCACGCTGCTCCAATGCGGGTTGGTGGAATACACATGTGGCAGAATTTCAGTGAAATTAGACACATGCAGGTTTCCTCACGATGTTTCCCTTCACCGTAAAGCACGAGATGAATTATAATCACAAATTAAGCACATGAAAATTCAGTGGTGCTTGCCCGGGTTTGAACCCACAATCATCAGTTAAGATTCACGCGTTCTTACCACTGGGCCATCTCGGCTACTATATTTTGTCTACATTTTAATAATACTGCGTGAATGTTAACTTCTGGTTACACCGTCAAAAAGTTATGCACGCCATTGCTTGTTTAGAAGAATGACTCATCAACATTTTTACCTAGCTCAAAGGTCGTAAGGTCGTATTTTTGTAGACATTCAATTATCGACCCGAATTTTACTCTGGATTTCATTTCGAATCTGCATTATTTATGTTCCCGGAAAAAAAACTAAGACGAACAGCGAGGCATTCAATTCATAATACGCGAATTCTGATTTTTTGGTTATACGTATGGAACGCGGAAATCAAACAAACGCAGTTAAATATCTGACTTAAATATAAAGATATTGGACATTTCGGATATATTATGTAAAAGATACATCTGTCGGTATCTAATTTCATTTATAACCAAATTAAAAAAGGAGGCCGTTACTCACCACAAAGCTTGTATTTTTTTTTATATTCTGTTTAATCATAATATCCGCATTCCTAATTCCAAAGGGCCTGTGGTATCGTATCATGTTAACAATATTTGATATCTTTCATTTCATGTGGTTTTGAGAACTTTAGACAAAATATTATAAAAAAATAATCCTATTACCTTGCTTTTCTGCAAACCCTGCAATGTGTTGAAACCTAACTTCTTGTCTAAGGTAATTTATTTCTTGCCTAATCTATAATAGATCTGTGAAATGAATGTAATGTGTAATTCTACCTTTACAATTTTAATTACTAGCAAACGTTTAAGTTCTGACGGAAATTATTTATTTAATATAAAAAGGTATTCCAGATTGATGAATCTGAATTTATTTATAAAGTTTTTTTTTTATTTTATTCAGCGAATAAAACCTTGCAATTATAATATTCGTTACTTCGCCGACATAATTGCGCAAATAGTAAGTATCCGTTTATTATGGCGACCTTTGTATACCTACCTCAATCGTGTCGTGTACGCACAAGTGAATCGAGTAAGCCTCATATATGATTTTCGATAAAAAAAAATATTTATTTATTTTAGGTAAGCGGACTGGGAAACGGGCCATCTTATGGTATGAGGTCACCACCGCCCATAGACATTGGCGCTGTAAAAAATATTGAACGATTACTTACATCATTGTGCCTGTAATTACACGACTCACTCACACTTCAAACCGGAACTCAACAATACTAAGTAATCCTGTTTAGGGGAAGAATGTGATGGAGCCACCTCGTAAACGAAATATTATGATATTGACATGAAATTACAAAAACAAAGAAAAAAAACTGTTAAAAAGTTATATTATTACTAAGGAAAGACATAAAACAATGGAAAAGTATTTTACGTGTGTGCCGTAAGTGTCTTTAATTTAGTTGTAATTATTTACGTTATCATTGTCTAAGTTTACATGAATTTAAATCTAATGACAGTGACCTTAATCTCAATTTACACAAGTTATAGACGACAACATGATATTTATCAACTAGTTAACACCGCAGCCAGGAAGCGTTGTGGTAGATAGATAAACTTTATTTTATAAAGGTCCAAACCGCCACGGTAACTTACCTTTGTATTATTTCATAACGACAAAAACACTCATGTTACTTGAGCAGCATCAAATGTGACAGATAAAATAATATCACTCAAAGCTAATCAATAGGTATAATATTACACAATACTAGGAAACAAATTAAGCACGATTATTACAAAAAGTACTACAAAAGTAAATTGAAGATGTTAACGAATGATGTCATGATGAAGAACTCATTCATGGCCACTTTTTTTTCGTATTATCCCGCTCCAAATTACTGTTAAATAACACTAATCTAATCCTAAAATAAAAAAAGAAAATTACCGATAAGTGGTTAAGAATAAAACTTCAACGTGTCAATTTGCTTCTATAAATTAAATTAATATTCGGTTACTTACATAAATATCTAAAATCTAAAGAACAATATACTGCGATCTTTATTTCAATAGATATTCGGTCAAGACCACATTCATACACGTGGACCTCGAGCCGGAGGCGAAAGATTATCGGTATTTATACATTATTAGATGGAAAATAAAAAAACAGTGAAACCAATTTAACCATGCATTAGGTAGACCTTCTTCATTGTCAGTCAGTAGTCAGGCAGCTTCCAAAGCAATTTGCATTGACACGATTCCTGTTAGCTTCATAAATACAGACGATTGAGTTCAAGGACGACAATAAGCATCATGTCAGTGTTTGTGACCAGCGTGAACAATGAGTTATGTAGCGGTGTCCTCATGCAATTGCGTATAAAATATGATAATTGGATGTTTAAAATTTCGCTTTTTTAAGTTTAATAGTATATTGATCGACTTAATATTTGACATGCTAATTTTGCACGTTTGTTTATGGATACTTAACCATTCACGCTTTAGTCGTTTTTTTTTACAAATCGAAGTCTTCAGCAAATACGACTCTGATATTAATCTTATAGTATTCGTGTCCCCCTTTACCGTTAGACTTTCGTTCGAAGAATAAATAATGCAATGTCTTGTACCAACCATTATGAGTGGCAGATATTCATAAAATTAAACGTATTAAAGTGGTGAACTAAAATCCGTTATCCATTGTGACATTTGCATTACCGAAAGTGTTCCAAGAAGAGACATGAAACAGCACACTTTCTCTTGCAAAGGGGAACAATCTAGATGGTCGTTAACTGATTATCATGGTAAGTATAGCATTGTTTATGCGTCGAGCACTAAGCCTAACTTAAGACACGCTTAATTACTCGCAACTATTTTATAATAAAAATATGAAACAAAGAAAGCAGATGCAATTAAATAAGAAAAAAAAAGCGTTACAAAAGCGCATGATTAATTAGCTACGGCAAGTTTATCGACGCAATTTTTATGATGGATTATATAATATTATTTATATAATATAATTTTGTTCGCTGAATATGTTGCGTTAACGTTTGCGATAGTAACAATTAATCCAAAATGGTTATGAAACATGCCTGTGACTGTGGCTCTGATATATTCCTTGATCACAATGCACCGTTATTGACACGCATTGGGCACATTCAATTAGACTAGTCAAGATTACCGCTGTTGCATAATTGGTGACTCGATGAACCAGACATGTTACACAACTATACACCTGCCATTACATTTTTAACTGGATCATCACCGTTAATGCCAACCACAGTTCAATTACGAGTTTTAATATTATATGTATTTATCTACTATTGTTAGCATCACTGTACTCAGTAGTAGTAGCTCAGCGTGACTGATTAGTTAAATAAATAAAAATGACTGTACATATATAATCGATTTGCAACATCATAAATATTAATAATAAATATTCAGTAATTCACGTGTTAGATCATATGCGTACTGCATAATAGGTATAAGCGTGGTAAATTGCAATTTGTTCGCATGGGAACTCCTATGTGTGTTTGTTAACAACACGTGTTTATGGCAATTAAAAGTTAAGTTTTACTTGCGCACATCCTTTATCTAGCACGTGCTTCTCGTGCATTATCTCAAGGTATAAATATAAAACAATGAAGTCATTGAAATTATCTATAGGTATTTGAAAAGAAACCGTCATAGTAATTTATTTAAAATGTTTAAAGTATAATGTCAATGGACAACATCTGATTTAAATGAGATCGTATAAAAAGCGAAAGTGATAATGTACTTTTAGCAAAGGCATTTATTCTGCGGTACAACCATAGCTAACCAGAAATAGAACCGGTTTTTCGTACTTAGTAAAACATTTTGCAATATTACTAATATGCTTTTAGTTATATCCAATATTTAATATAAACCAGTTGAAAATTATACCATTTAAATATACCATTAAAAGTAACAAATTATATGTTTAATATTATATTGGACGGTGTGTTATTCTTTTATTGTATTGTTATAAACAATGAAAACGCCTTTGTAAGAACCATAAGAGAAAATTATTGTGCCACTGGCTACCTAAAACGCCTATCCGTCATCTTATCAAAGTAACAAAATGGACTATGAGACCGAAAGCAAATCTGAGATTTATTGCGACAGAGGTCGGCGAAACAAGACCGCAAATAAAGAGAACGCGAACCTTGAACAACGTATCTGACAAAATCAATCAGACTCGGAACAAAACTTGACCTAAAATTAAAATTGATGAAACTTACCCGAAAATAGTAATAACAAAAATAACGTCATTTTGCTACTCACATTTGTGCCTGTAATAGTTTTCCTGACCTTTACTGTTTACATTACTACGAAGTGACTTGTCAAAGTTTTTATACGATGTACTATGTGATTTGCATAATAGCAATGCGCCCACGGCGAAATTGGCGTGTTATGTAATTTATTATAAACACAAAAACTGAACATATGACTAATATAACTTTACATACATACATATGTTTTAACGATTTATTTAAAAGGGCATTTTAATGCATAATTTTAGAATTTGATTTCATACAATAATTTTATTATTTGCAGCACAAGCTTTAAAGTAATCCGTGACGATTTTTGTAGATATTCATTATACTAACAAAATCGAATTACACAACAGTTACAGCATCTGTCTGCTACTTGAACTCTTTGAATAAAACAGTCAAAGCTTTTTCTTTTACGTACAAATCAATCAACTCAGTCCATGTCGCAGTTTGGACTGCTAATGTTCTTGTTTCGTCAGTCGACTTCTTCGGACTTAAGCAATATAGGGAATAATAAAATAACATCGTGTCAATTTTGTTACACGTATGATTTTCTTATATACAATATTTGATTTCAGATCTCAACAAAAGAATGGCATATACCGCGTCCATCGCTGGCAAGTAATAATGGAAGCATCAATGACACGCGTTCTCGCGGCGGCTCCGCCTCAAGCCAAGGCTCATCTAGTAATCACAGCACACACGTAAGAAGCTGGTCATGAGTGTCGTATTAATATCCTACCACATCATAAAATATTTCTTTTGTAGTGGCGATTATAATCACTTTTATTTTTTTCACACGAAATAAAGTATTTGAAAAATTAACACAATCCCATTCTGTTACCGCTTTAATAAATGTTACCGTTTCTTTTAATGACTAGCTGCTCAGCTCTCGTGAGTTATAAATAGAATTATTTAAAATATAAGCAAGAAAAAAATAAAAAATAGTCTGTTCTAGTATTTGTATGTTGACATTTGTTTCCTAGCCAAATAACAAAAAACCACTCGCAGACAAATCACTTTATATGGAAATTTATTTAGAAGGATATATTCTAATGCTAAGCAACAAGCGACCGTTATGGAAATATTACACGAATCCTTGTAGGATGCATAGTATCAAGAACAATGATACGGATGTTAATTTAAAAAAAATGTAAACACGGATGTAAGTCTTAGTATTTCGTGTGTTACGTAATGAAAATAACCAGATAAAAAAAACTATTTGTCGCGTAGTAAAGTATTCATCCCATACAGTTGTACGACGCGGAAATTCCCACTTTTTATGCTCATGTAAACTCTTTAGATATTAGCAGTCAAGTCGAAAAGTAAATATTTGTTGAATATAATATATAATATTCAAGCGTCTATTGTAATGTTCTCGTTTTCAGAGCGTGTCTTCGGGGTCATTGTTGTTGAGTGCGGCTAATTTAGCTCGGATGAACGGCAGAAATTCAGTCCAAGAAGAATGTGAATATTACCAAAATCAACAGCAATCGATTAATTTGGTAAAGCAACCGACGATGTCTAAAACAGTAGTGTCAATACCCGAGGAATCACGTGAGGCAACTGACACTTTTTGGTCAGATGTAAAAAGAGGATCAATGGCTGGTCCGGATGCGACGTCCGTCGCAAGCTCCACCCATTTCACTGTCGTGAATGGATTTACTAAGCATCGCCCTAGTAAGGAGCCGAAGTCGTGCTGCTGCAATCATTCCCACCAGATAACCGTACTCGTTATATCGATGACAATTTTGTTTTCCGCATGTATACTGGCAGCTATTTGTTTTGTGGAAAGTACGTACTAACATTTTTTTTGTTTAAAGAAATTTTTATGAGATAATATACTATTATTAATAAATCTTATAATATTCGAAAAAAAAGTCCCTACTGTACCTAAACTTGACAAATAGTAATTTCACAACACTTTCTCTTAACGTTAACAGATAATGTCGCTATTATTTTAAACTTTATGGACATTATTTCAAATTAACAGACATTATTTTAAATTATAATCTGAAACCAATCCTAGGATATTAATTATCAATAGTATTATTATATATAGTATAATAGTAATTACAATGTTTTTTTTAAATATTTCTCTGTATGTATAGACAGATATAGCATAGTCTGTCCCAGGACCACAACAATTAAGATATAAAAATACTAAAATCAAATTAATATAAATAATATATAAAAAACATTTTAATTTCAGTGCGAATGCGTAGAGAGACTGGTATGTACAAGTACTCCTAAGACGAAATAAAGACCGAAGAGGACAACACAATTTTTAACCTATACATAATTATAATAAGTATGTAATCATAATATCCTTCGTTTATGCTATAATATAATATCCTCCAGACCGATTTCGGCCACGGCAGCCAATCTCAAGAGAGATTAGCCAACTGCACAGGACATATAGTCCACAAGTGTGTGTGCAAACACAGGTGAACTCTCTATTCCCTAGCTCTCATAATTTACGTGCTTTCCGAGACACGGGAGTGTACACACTTCCTACTTCCAGACTCCGGGCTGCAACTGAGAATTTTCTGACAGAAAAAATCCAATAATTTTTTGTTGGCCTAATCTGGGATTTGAACCCAGGACCTCAGGGTCTGTGGCCTTACATCTAGCCACTATACCAACGAGGCCGACCATAAAAAATATTAGCCTCACGGTTCCTTTTTCGAATATTTAATTTTCACTATGGCAAATCATACTTTTTTGCATTATAAATGGAATTGAAATACACATATATTTAAATATTGCCATTTCAAATATGTGAACCAGTACTGCTAGCTAGATCTGAAGGACTGCAGAAATAAACGTGGTTACGTCATATTTGTGTAATATAGTTGTGCATTCCAAATATAAATATCGAAATCAGAATTACTATTTAGCTAATTTTATTTATTTTAGTTAATTTACATTAATTTTACTTGAAAATCCAATACATCTTTGTTTACAAAGTTTAGATTTTTTTTCTCAATTTTAATTTAATTCGCACAGATGTGTATATCTGTCAACTATTTTATAGTGCAATAATTACCGTTTCTATATCAAGTTAGTAATAATTAGTCAAATGTACGATTAGTTTTAGTTATTCATTATTTATTGTTAATACTCAAAAAAACTGCAAGAATGCTATGTGCAGACAAGTAAAGTTTACATTAAAATTTCAAATAAAATAACTAATTATTTTGCAACTTTAAATAAAGTTATGTACTTAATATGAATTTTATTTGATTACATTTGTTTTATAAATTCACGTTGCTTTCATATGCCTTTGCAAAATTGTGTTAATGTAATTTTACGAAAAGATTTAAAAAAATGGTTTTTTTTTGTAAAATTACAATCATATTTTTATTAAATATATAGTAAAGCAGTTTTGCAAACATCATTATTATTAAGCGTTATAAATGGATTTTGAGGAGAGGCCTTAGCCCAGCAGTGGGACATTCACAGGCTTTAAATATCCGCCGACTTAGAAATTCAAATTTAATAAACGAAATAAGAGCTTTCTTTATTTTTATATCATATTATTATTCGCATATTGTAACACTAATTTTATAACAACCAATAGCAAGTGTTCTTGTTTTAAAAGGTATTTAAATATTATGTGTAAGATAGAATTGAGTAAATTAATTTAAATGTGGTGTAATAACGTAAAACTGTGATAATTAAATGACTTGAAAAAACGCAACCGTTTTATTTTAAATATGGATCGACATGATCACACAAAAGAGTGTCATTTATTTTTATTCTATTTGTATTTTATTCTATGCAGATAAGAAATAAAATTATAAGATAGGAAAATATTTTTAGTTACAATGAGGATATGTATTTGTATGTTCAATTTATGATTAACTTAACAAAGGAAGAATTATATTACCAAAATAACTATGTTATAAATATTATAAGTTATTTATGAGTAAAAAACAAACTATTCTATTAATTTCGTTTTGAAATTTCAATAGTAATAATAAGTATTTAATATGTTCGATCATGTTTTATTAGGATGCAGTATTGAACAGTAATTTGACTGATCTTTAAATAATAATTGGTATCTTAGATATACCTAGTAATCACATGTAACGCGTGTAATACATTATTTTAGGATCAGCATATGGGCTCCTGATTATAACTGGTACTTGGTGGATCTTTGATATACATACTGGATACTAATTATCACTTCTTACACCGTTAGTGCATTTCCAACCTTTACTGGTGGTAGGGTTTTGGGCAAGCTCGTCTGGGTAGGTACCACGCATTCATCAGATTCATCAGATTTATTCTACCGCAAAACAGCAGTACTTGATATTGTTGTGTTCCGGTTTAAAGGGTAAGTGAGATAGTGTAACTACAGGCACAAGGGACATAACATCTTAGCTTCCAAGGTGACGCATTGGCGATGTAAGCGATGGTTAACATTTCTTACAATGCTAATGTCTATGGGCGTTGGTGACCATTTACCATCAGGTGACCCATATGCTTGTCCGCCTATCTATACTATAAAAAAAACATTAAGATTTTATATATCTTGTGTCTGTAAATACACTGGCTCACATAATAATGAAACTAGTACACAAGAATGTACGGTATTCATGCTTGGTGGTAGTATAATCAATAAGTGGTTGTTTTCATTCAAATAAACTTGCACAAAGGCCCGGGTAAATGGTATTACTCTAATATGTCCTAACAGCACAAAATAATAATGCCAATATTACAAAAACACATTGAAATCAATTTTGACAATAAAAAGATTAGTAATAGCACTGTGGCAATTATAGTTGCTAACATCCACCTTTGTTGTATTTATTATAAAAATTGTCGCATGCATTGACACTTCCTTTCCTTGAAAATATTGACGCCAGTGCCTATACAAAAATCGAATGTCAAAACAAAAAAAAAAAATTCATTTTTTTTACATGGAAATACTTTTCACAATTAACGTAACTGTTAATTAAACTTAACTGAACTCCAAATTGCTATATAACATATGCTATATTTTGATGTAAAGGAAAACATCGTGAGAAAATTATGCCACATGTTTATTCTACCAACCCGAATTGGAGCAGCATGGAGGAATAAGCTCCAAACCTTCTCCTCAAAAAGGAGAGAAGGCCTTAGCCCAGCAGTGGGACATTAACAGGCTGTTACTGTACTGTACTATACATTGCTAATATTTTTTTTTATACTGGATTATCTGTGACCTGCATTCTTGCATTCTAAAATTTCAATCTTAAGACAGTAAATAATTATGATAAAGATAATTCGCAAAGTTCAATTTATAATGTTATATCATGTTATTATTTTAAAAAATCATTTGGAAATAAATACTATCTAGATGTGCAAGGTACTAGGGACGAGAGGTATATCCTTGTTGGAGTTGCGGGTGAAATGGAAAACTTGAATTAAAAATTCTTCTACTGGAAATCGAACCTATTGGCTTAAATGAAGTAGCATAAATATATTTGAAATAATAATGAAGTATTTGTCTCAAAAATATGATTGTACTTTTTTTTAAAAGATTAGAATGTCACAGATTTAAAAGATTACACTTTTAATTGGCTATGTAATAAAGCAAATACTATGAGAGAAAAAATTTCAAAGTATGTGTAATGTAATTGTGTAAAACCTTTGTTTTCGATTCTAATATTTTTACTAAATCAAAATATTTTATTCAACATTGTAGCATTACACTTGCTCATTTATAGTCCAACTAGAAACTATCACCAATTCGGAAAAGAAAAACCTAGCTCTGAGAAGAACCGGCGAAAGAAAACCAGCGGGTTTTTTATTTTTTTATATCATGTTTCGTTTCGTTGACATACTCATTCTCTGAAGCTGGTATTGAATTTTGCAAATATATCTCATCTCTACAAGATATGAATGCATAGATTACATGAATATTTTGGATCAGTTTACTTAAATAAAATAAGTGCTTACCTCAACTTCTTCCAAAGTTTGGGTCCATCTATAATGTTCGAGGTCACAGCCGTTGCCAGAGTTCGGCTTTAGTTTGCCTTTTTCCTTAGGATCATCGTCCTCAGCTGCATCTGCTATTTCAGTGTCACTAGCGGCAACATCACCACTGCCATTTTCATTTTCTAAAACAAATAATTTAAGCAATCAATTAACATCTAATCTTTGAATATAGTCTGTTAAGAGTTTGTTTTAAGATCTCAATAAAAATAGGATTTGAAACAGAATAAGAAGAAATTACTTGAAACTTTTTATCCTTCTATTATGCCAAACACTTCTAGTGTTTTTCTTATTACTCAGATTATATTTTAAATTGTGATACATTTTGGTATAACATTCTTTATTATTAACATTTTGTTTGATTGTCCAAATAAATAATTTTATGGTAATAACTTATTTCTTTATGATGAATATTATATTCATATATTCTAAAACACCTTTTAAGTCAATAATACAATATATAAAGTACAGAAATAATTTATATTAATCATCATGATATGATTTAGTGCATTGACATGATAAGCCCTCAGTTGAAATGATTCTCTGACAAACATAAATATTTTATTTGTCAGCGAGGTAGTGTTGCATATGCAAAAGTCATTGTAAGCTAGCTGATGTAGACATATAGATGGTTGATCTTATATGGCTAATAAGCTAACCGACCGTCAGCTGCCCAGGTAGTGATAGGTTTAGCTGTGGGAGGTTGCAAAAATTGTAAAAAAAAGAGAAATTAATAATAGCACATCGGCAAAAACTTATTTCAGTAAAAAATTTGGTTGGGAGGTAATGTTGCAGATACAAATGATTACATGCTTGTTTACCACAATGAGATTTTACAAACCAGTAGTAATTAACAGTCTTTTTTAGATAAGATTTTATGAATCGTCATAATCATTATGGCAATATAGTAATATATCCAATTATCCAAAATATTTATTTTGCCTATATACACTGGCCGCCAAAAAAATCGACCCACCCGTATTTTTTTACTTACAAAGTTGTTATCTTAACAATGCGACGACCTAGGTGGATTGTTTTACTTATGGGACATACATTTAACATTTTATTACCCACTTGATATTGATTTGGAGGAGTTGTAAGTGTTATTGAGGATATTTGGAATATTTTTAAAGTATTCATAAGAAAACGTTACTTTGTGCACAAAGTGCATGGTTAGTTTATTTCCAGTTCTTAACGCGAAGTCATCTCGGTTCGATGTTTATTATTAAGTGTATGAAACTTTGTTAAAACAATAATTTTAATAAGTTTAAACATAAAAAATGGATACTACTGGAGCAGAAGCTGCTCAAGTCGTAGCTCTTATTCATGAGGAGTTAAGTCAGCGAAATGTGGCTAGAACACTAAAATTAAGTCGTTCAGCGGTGCGAAGAGTGTACAAACGCTACTTGGAGACTGGGGAGTATCGCCGGAGACCAGGATCTGGCAGGGGGCGTGTCACGAACCCGACCGATGACCGTTTTATTGGTTTGACGTCTTTAAGAAACCGACATCTTTCGGCTGTTGACATTCAAGGTAGACTCCGAGAAAGTTGTGGAGTGTCTGTGAGTGAAAATACTGTAAGAAGAAGACTTCGAGAGCAAAACTTAACCCCTCACAAGCCAGCAACAAGACCAAAACTCACAGCATCCCATCGACAAGCAAGACTACAATTTGCTAGGCAGCACGTCGATTGGACACTGGACCAATGGGAGACAGTATTGTTCAGTGATGAAAGCCGAATGTCTCTAGTAGGCTCTGATGGACGACGTAACGTCATGCGAAGGCCAGGAGAACGCTACTCTCAGTGTTGCATTCGAGAAACAGTCCGATTTGGTGGAGGCTCTACAATGTTTTGGAGAGGTATTTCTTTGACGGGACGCACAGAGCTGGTTTTTTCCGTAATCGTGCTGTTAATGCTGAAACTTACATAAGGGACATTCTGGAGCCTCATGTGATGCCTTACGCTGGATATATTGGGGATAATTTCCAACTTATGCACGACAACGCACGACCTCACGTCGCTAGAATTGTTAAAGACTATCTCAGGGAAGTCGAAATTCCAGTTATGCGGTGGCCAGCCAATAGTCCGGACTTAAACCCGATAGAGCACCTCTGGGACCAGCTAAAACGTACGGTTCGAGCACGAAATCCAATTCCAGAAACCCTGAATCAACTGGAAGCTGCCCTAACTGAAGAATGGCAACGGACCCCACAGGAAGACATTAAAAAGCTAATCAGGTCACTTAATAGGCGTATGCAGGCAGTGATTAGGTCAAGAGGAGGAAACACTCCCTATTAAAGTAAGATTTAGGCACCCAAATTTAAAAACAAACGGCATAATCGTTTTGTACACAAAAAAATAAAATTGCGTAAAATTTTGTGTTTTCGTGTTTTGTCACATATTTACCTAAAAACCTATTTTTTGCGCACTATTTCTGTTTTTGTACAATCCTACAATTGCATTTTTTCATTATCAATCTTAAAAATATAAATATGTGGTAGTTTAAAACCATACGATAGCTTTTTTACAAAAAATGTAGGTGGGTCGATTTTTTTGGAGGCCAGGTATTTGATTGGCATATTAATAAGAAAAAAAGATAACTAATGTAATACTTAATTGACAATTTTGTTACATAAGAGTGACGGCATGAAGATTCATTAAATAAAATTTAAAAATCCAGGGAAAGAAGAATACTGACACCAGTGCAAAGTTAAGGTAATAAGAAAATACATACTATTCTTTTTATCTTTATCAATATCCTCTTGTAACTCAACGGCTTCTTCTTCTGTAAGTTCCTTCACAGTAGCCGGTTCAAAGTCTCGTGCTAGACGTTCTTGTTCTTTTTTCTGCTGAATATCCTTAAGCCTTCTGTCAGCTTCTTCTTTTTCTTTCTTTATTTTATCGGCTTCCTCTTGAGCTTTCTTGGCATGTTTATAAAACGTGTCTTTTACTATCTGAAAATATTTTAGTATTATGTGTATATATTATGAAAAAAATCAAGTCTTTCGTCTAGTTTTCCGATATTTCAACATAATGTTTTTGTTTTATATCAAACACAGTGGAATTTATAAAGGTATTACTTTTAAAATATGTATAAAAAAGAATGATATACCTTTTCCCATTCTCCATCTTTACCTCCGGTAAAGAAATCAGTTTTTCTTGCTAAGAAACTAACTATTGTTCCCAGTAGCTGAAAGTAAAATGCAGTTAATTATATTAATATAGATATTTAAAAAAGTATATGTGTTTTCGTATTTTAACCACACAAGCAGAAAACAAAGGCATTTATTTAATGCTGCCGTTTATTCAATTCCATATTGAATCAATACAAAACAGCAATATTTTTCATGGAGATTTTTTTTATTTAGGCCAAACAGAATTATAAATAAAGATACAACTTACATCTTTAACACCACCTTCATGTTGTTGTGCCATTGCAAGAAGCATGGAATCAAACTTTTCAGGATCGCTACTCATTTTTATATTAAGTCTTTTCTATAAACGACAAACAGTATTACTTATGCAACTTTATTGATATTTTATATATCCAATATTAAATCGCAATTCATGCGCACGTTTCTGTCAATACACAATAGTCCACCAAACACCAACAAAACGAAGGTACCGGCACAGTATAATAATTGCCATTAGTAATAAAATACAATATCATAATAAATAAGATATGATTATAATTATTGTCGTATTAATCCTAAAATTATCTAGTTTAAAATACATATTTTTTAAAATGTTAATGCGGGAAAGTATATTAGTAGAGATAACATTGATAAAACAAGGCATACATTTTTTGTAATTATTAGAGCCAAAATAGTAATATTTTGATTATTAGATGTGGTGGTGTTTGCTACTCAAGTAGCGAAACGAACTTGACAGTTGGTGCATTAATTATTGTTCAATTTTTGCTTATTTTTATCTTAGAAAACGATTCTAATCCAGTGAGGAGACCGAGAAATAAACCTTATATCATATCGAAGGTGGTGCATTGCCGTATCATTTCATGTTAAAGCGATAGCAAGAATAAAATTGCCGGCGTGTGTTTTCACGCGTAAGTACGACGGTTTTGTTCCTAAATATAGTTTCTAAGTGATGTTTATTTGTGCCATAGCATGACGGAACCTTAAACTGCATTAAAATCCTGAAGATAATAGGATTTTCCAGTTTCTATCATCCATAACATATAATTATTTATCATGTTAGTGCTGCCAGCGTCAGCTAAAAAAATGTCCCGATTTTCGATAAAAAATATCGAGTCGTTGACAATGTAAACAAATAAATACGGAGTCCAATAATAACCTAAAGTGCTTCGTTTTATATAAATATGTTATTTTAATTTATTCGTTCTCCTATTTATAATTTCGTAACGATAACATTATTTAACATTCTTCATAAATTTACAATATTATTAGATTCTGAGTCAAGAGGTTAACATAGAAATATATGGGGCAACCATTCTTTATTGATAATTTAATTGAGTGTGTTAGATTTCAACATCTGAGGAGAATGCTAATCCAGTACCATATAAAGATGCTGAAGTACTATTGATAACGGAAACAAAAAAAAACAAAGCAACGGTTTTTGGGTGTAGTTGGAAAACAAAAAAATATTTTAATTAAAAAAATGTATAATAAATTTTTTTTTCAGCCTTTTGCCGTCCACTGCTGGACGAAAGCCATAGAACGCCAACCATCCCGATCTTGGGCAGTCCGAATCCATCCCGAACCTGCCACCTTTTTTAAATCGTCGGTCCATCTTGTCATAGGGCGTCCTACACTACGTTTGCCTAAGCGTGGTCTCCACTCTAGCACGTTTCGGCTCCATCGGTCATCAATGCGCTTGGAGACATGACCAGCCCACTTCCACTTCAGCGAGCTAATTCTACGCGCGATGTCGGTGACTTTAGTTCTCTGGCGAATGTCCTCATTTCGGATTCTATCTGCCAGAGAAACCCCAAACATCGCGCGTTCCATTGCTCGCTGAGCGACCTTAAATTTGTGGACCAGTCCTACGGTAAGTGTCCACGTTTCGGCACCGTAAATCATTACACGTAGGACGCACTGATTGAAGACCCTGGTCTTAAGCGACTGTGGGATCGACGATTCAAAAATATGACGTAACCTCCCGAATGCCGTCCAGCCCAAACGTATTCTTCTTTTAGCCTCCTTCTCAAAGTTGTGCCGGCCAAGTTGAATAGTTTAGCCCAGGTAGATATATTCCTGCACAACTTAAAGAAAAGAGCCATTTACGACCACTGGTCTTGGGGATACATGTCATAATCAATTAACATTATTTATAAGTAAAATTTAATAATCTCATTTTGTTTTAATTAAATCCTGAAAATTATTTGTCTCCCAAAACAGGGAATGCAGTTACTATGGCAACATTATACGCAACATTGAGAAGCTGTCTCTGTCTCAATCGCGGTTTCACGGCCCATTAGTCTATTTGTTTCTTTGTCTACAATTTCAGCAAACTAAAATGATAAATTATATAAACACTTGGACGAAACTAGTAAATCGTCTATGATCTCTAACTTATGGTTGACTTAACGAGTATCCGATTATTTGTAAAAGTGCATGCTTGTAAACTGCATTTTAAAAACATTAATTTGTCTATGGCTCAAAAAGTGAAAGAAGACTGTGTCATTGGAGGTCATGCACTTTATTTTTATTCTTGTAAAATTGTCTCTATAAAGTTATTGCTATTACAAAAATTGAAATAAATAAATTAAAAGATTCTACATTTTATAAAGTGATGTGTGAATTGGTGTGTAAAAGTTATATATTTTTTTTTTGGTTTTGTTTGCCTACAATTGATAGTAAAAGCATCGAATGTATTTTTGTTTTTCAGATTTATCTAACGAACACAATATAGTTATGGCAGACCAGTTTTGCTTACGGTGGAATAACTTCCAGACCAATATAGTTAGTGCATTGGATTCACTAAAGTGCTCTGAAGATCTGGTCGATGTTACGTTAACTTGTGAAGGCAGAAACATCAAGGCCCATAAAGTTATACTGTCAGCATGCAGCCCGTACTTTAGGAATGTGTTCAAGGTGAATGACTTGGGACATTATAACCTTCACGTTTATAACACTAGTGCTGCCTGAAGGATATATTGAAGTTATTATTAGTTAAACATACTAATTTTGTTATTATTTACAGGAGAATCCATGTCAACATCCTGTTATAATTTTAAAAGATGTGTCAGCTGATGATATCCTCAGCTTGTTGTCATATATGTACCAAGGAGAAGTTTTTATAGAAGAAAGTAAGTTGTCATCATTTCTGCATACAGCAGCTTTGCTACAAGTAAAAGGCTTGACAGGAGTGACACAACAGGCAAGTGAAAAATTATATAAAACTATGTATAGTAATATGTACATACATACATTTAGATTGTCTCATAACATACATATAGCTAGCAAGTATTTATCAGTATAGTTACAGTTGTATCTCTTTGGTCTTAAGTAACTAAGTAGCAATCTTTCTTCATCATATTTTATTTTAAAATTGTATATTGTTTAAGGCATAAGTTTTATAAGATTGATTAAAATTAAATATAGAACCTTTTATAAACACAAGATTTTTCTTTTTTTATAGAGTGACAGTTTCTTTTCCACAAGTACAACAAACAAATTGTATACTCAGCTAACAATTTCTGCAAAGCCACAATTACAGGTAGCTCATAAAGAAACTAAAATCCCTGCACTAAAGAAAAGAAGAAGTAGTACATCTGACAAACCAAATGATGTTTCTTTTGGGGATGGAAACAAAAAGATTAGAGTTCAAGAAACAAGTGATGTGTATAGCAAAAATAATGGTACCCAAACTACAAAAGTTGACAATTTGTTTGCACCAGAGAATAATATTGACAAGAAAAATGAGGGAAAAAATGAACCTTTTATGACAACTAATGGAAAAAATGCAAACCAGGTAAGTTTTTATTCATTTATTTATATAGTTTTATATATATATATATATATATATATATATATATATATATATATATTACACTTAGGATATTTACCTAACAAATATTGACAGAAGTTATGAAATCTTAAATGCTTTTGTTTTTGCGGACAAAACATAGCAATACAATTATATTTTACAATATGATAAGTATATTCAAAATAATGTCAAAAAATAAATCTATTTATGAAGAGAGAATTATAATTTAATTATATTAAAAGATTTCTAGTCAGGTACGATTTAGACACTGCTGTATATGGTGGCATGTATTCATTAATCTAGGGAATAGAAATATTTAATATTTTGATTTAGTGCTTTTACTGATGTAAGTCAATCCATTGGCTTAAATAACAATGTCGGTCTGACATAAAATATTTAAAAATATATGTTTTTTGTGTTATTATATTATATCCACCAACCAACAATAATTGATCTTATTAAAATATATTTTATGTTTACATACAAACTAAGGATTTTTATTCCATATATATGTTCTATGCTTTATCTAAAATATTCATTCTATTTTATTTTAGGTACAAGATGACATTCCAGTTACTATAAAAACAGAATGGGATGAGGAAAATGTCTCACCTATTGCCACACAAACAATTAATTCTGAGAATGACGATAGTCTTCCTGATTATGAAAACAGTATGCTTGCCAGATCTTTAATCTCAGGTAAAATTTTAAAATTATTAATCTAAACCATATAGAAATTTTATCATCAAATTCTACTAGTCATATTATTATTACCTTCTCTTCAACAAGGGAGAGGATACCTCAGCACAGCAGAGGGACATTTACAGGCTGTTACTATTTCGTAACAGCCTGTGAATGTCCCACTGTTGGGCTAAGGCCTCCTCTCCCTTTTTGAGGAGAAGGTTTGGAGCTTATTCCACCACGCTGCTCCAGTACGGGTTGGTGGAATACACATGTGGCAGAATTTCAGTGAAATTAGACACATTATTACTTACTATTTATGTATAATAATTTATTATGTTTGTATTTAAGGAATCAACCCTTCAAAAAGTGACATATGTGCCAGTCCAACCTTAAAAAAAGTGCCAAATGTATCAGATATACAAAATATTATTCGACCAAAAGAATCAACCATTGATTCAGCTAATTTTTCTACCATAAAAAGTCCTGTCAAAATGTCAGCTAATGAAGATTCACTAGTGAAGGCCGAGAAACCATCACCAAAATCAGAATTAGAGTATGAGCCCGAGGTGTTGTTATCAGAACATAATGATGGAACTGATTCAGAAACATACTCTCAAGAACAGTCTCACGCATTATTGTTACTGGCTGGAATGTCGACTGTTACTGGATTAACAGGTGGTGCTTCAACTTCTCAAACCATGACTTCTCATCAGCAATCGAATCATGCAGCTATCTGTGGGGACTGTCCACATTGTGGAATGAAATATTCCAACCAATCTGCTCTTAAGTATCATGTAAGGTTAATGCACTCGGATTTAACAAATAGGCTCTGTTGCTATCTATGTCCGAGATCATTCACAATGAGGGAAACTTTCAAGGAACACATGTGGACCAGTCATGGTCAGCGAAATTAATCTCATCAAATAATGTGCCTTAGATTTAATTGAACGAAAATTTGTGCCTTGAATAATATTTTTATATAAAATTTATAAACACCGAACTATTAGAAACAACTAAATTATTGTGAAGAAATACTATTGTATTTTGAGTGAGCCTTATGATATTAGAATTAATATATTTAAACTTATAAAACAGAAACTATTTTAAATTAAAGAATATTATGCTTGCTGATTGCAAGGGAAACTAGATCTCTCCAAAATAGATATTATATATAAATAATAAAGGTGCAGACATAGTGGAGTTGTTGTTAAGAATTACTCTTAATGGTGCTCCAGAATTTACTAAAAGTTTTTATTATTGTATAGGTGATGTAAGTTATTTTAAGATGTAACTATATTGATGTTAATGGAGTAAAAAAGTCACGGAATAGAAAATTTGCAATCTGTTACAAAAATATTTAAAATTTTTGTAAGTGATTTATTCTACGACGTTTTTATGAGATTCCATAAATAACGAATATAAAATCGCAGTATTAAAATAACAATGCAGATATGTAATAAGGTATTAAAAAAATTGTATTTTATAAAAAAAAATCAGATTTAATAAAGCTATCTACAATGGTCAAAATGTTTATAGGTCTTACATATTTTTATCACCAACAGTATTTTTCGTAGACAATAAATTATGAAGATTCAGTATACACATTAGTTAAGTGTGATAAATGAATCAAATATTTTATAGTTATATTTTGATCTTTTTTGGTAATTTGTGCCAAAACTATGTAATGTTAAGTTTCTATACTATACAGATAACATATTTATTTAGTTACCAACTTTCCTGTAATTTTATAATTTACATAATATATGTAAAACATCAGTTACGTAATGTTATTATCAATTACTTTATAGATGCGTATAATTATTTATACCTTGTTGATTGTTACCGAGTTAAATTTTATTTTGTGAGTTGTAATATGTAAAATTATGTTAGTGTGAGAGATGCCATTAGTTAAATGTATGTAAGTGTGTTAAAAAAATATATCTTTTAAGATTTTATTGATTGAAAGGAATGCTTTCAGGCTTCAATGAAATTGTATGTATTTACTGATTAGTTAAATATATATGTGTTGTATATGTATATTGTTAAACATTTTATTCGAAAATTTTACAAGATTTATATTTTAATTATGTTAAAAATAAAAAATGCTTTTCAACATTTATTTGATTTATATAATTCCTTAATTTATTTTACGAAAAGTTATATAATTATTAATTATTTACAATATCTTTTAAGTGAATAGATATATAAATGTTATAACTTATTGATTTTATTATTTAAAGTACAGAAAAATCAGAAAGAAGCACTCTATTCGGCACTTTTAACATATAATTTTCATGTGATAGGTTAAACATCACCAAACAAACATACACAATAGAACCTTAAGTCGAACATCAAGTGCTATAAAGCCAAAATTAAAACAAAACTTTATGAACAAAAAAATATTTACTTCAATATAATAATAATTAAGTAAAAAACAAAAAATTAAATTGAAAATTTTCTTTTCAATTTTGTTTGAATTTACAGAATATGTTTCCTATTTTAAAATTTTGATCTATAGATTCATAATCATATCATAATGCTATTCACTTTTATATGCTAATGTCAAAATTCAGTTGTGTATTTTGTCATTTTTGTTACAGATAACAAATCTTGACTAAACTTTTTTTTCTTATTTTTTTTCAATTAGAGCAACAACTTTTATTTTAAAGTTAAGTTTAACCTATAATTGGTATATATTTTGTAACACTTTTTTTATATACGTAATAAGAAAATGTATTACATAGTATATATAACGTTGGCTTCCTACTATATTAACAAATAAATCAAGGGAGAAACCAAAAAAATCGAGTTATTTTTAGAGTTCGACTTATGAAGGATTTCGACTTAGGCGGATTTTGATTCGACTTGTAGAGATTAAGATTCATTCTAATTTTGAGTTAAAAATCAAGTTACAGAGATAACAAAATGTTTATATTTATTATAAATCAAGATTATTTCAAAACATCCTTAGTCTTGAAGTTACTGAAATCGAGTTTTAAAGGTTGTAAAATAAATCATTGCTATGTTCGAAATACAGAAGTCCACTTTATTCTTTCGAGTTATAAAGGGAAAATATGTAACAAAATAGGACTCACTGATTACTTCGACTAACAGAGAGTTGAGATTTCGAGTAATGTTCCCTACACATGAAGGGTAGAGGGAACTTTTTTAGAGTTTTAGTGGTTTTCGATTTATCGAGGTTCGACTTAAAGAAGTTCTACCGTACAATAAAAGATAATGGAATGCCATCAAGTCTTGGGTAAGTAACTCCTCCATGTAAGCACCTCCTAACGGTAACGGTTCCTACATAGGTTTTTACATAGCCCTACCACCTAGGTAGGGCTTTGTGCAAGCCAGCCTGAGAGGGTACCACCTACTTACCAGATGTATGGTAGGTGAGCCAATTTTAACTACAGGCACAAGGGACATAATATTTTCGTTCCCAAGGATGGTGGCGCATTGGAGATGTAAGGAATGGTTAGTATTACTTACATCGCCAATGTCTATGAGCGGGCCATTTGGCCGTCCGCCTACATACCTATAACAAAAAACATAATGGTGCTTTTTTTAGCCTCAAATTATGAAATGAATTCAAAAAATGAATGAAACAAATTCTTTTCAAATATATAATTGTTTATAAAAATGTGATTAATCACTAATCGCTTAAGTAATAATATAGTTGCATAACATTCCCAATTAGGTACCTGCAATGTAGTAGTAACTACCAAGTAGGCATTCGGTAAGCTTAAGTGGCCTACTAAGTGGTTTTAAGACCTTATGTGTCCTTTGATCTAGTCATTGTAGAGTATGGCTGTTCAAGTATAGATTTACATAACGTACCTACATACTAAACATCTTCGATTCGATCGTTATTAAATTTTAATGGTGAAAATATGCAAATGGGTAAGAAGGATTTTAAGAAAAGTTACAAAATATTAAGGTTAAAAGGGGTTTTAAGAAATTCCATTCGTATTATTTTATTTATAATAAGTAGTAGGACTGGTGCCTAAATTGCCACCACATGATGGTTAGTGGTAAGTAGAAATATTAACTTTGTTTTGAAGCTATCTCCATATCTCCAAGGCTTTCTACAGGGTCTGGCACAGAAGTCTTCTCTCCAAGCTGCCGGTATATGGTCTGCCTGCTCAGCTTTGCACCTGGATTGCCAGCTTCTTACACAAGCGTAACCTTCGTGTTTTAGTTGATGGTTGCGCTTCACAATTCTATGTAGTGAATGCTGGGGTCACCCAGGGATCTGTGTTATCTCCGACACTCTTTCTTTTGCATATCAATGATATGCTTTCTCTTGGAAACCTACATTGTTATGCAGACAATAGAACAGTGCATGGTGGATACCACGGACGCGCAGTGGCTGGGCGAGCGAAAATTGAGGAGAGGTGGGAGGATCTTGTCATTGAGCTCGATAGGACGTTAGAACTTGGCGATGCCAAATGGGGCTCTGATAATCTTGTTGAGTTTAATGCCAAGAAAACACAGGTATAGCGCATACACGTCACAGCGAAAAAGTCAAGGAACTCCTAACCAGCTTACGTGTTCCCCTCCTCTTACAACCCGAGTTCCTTCAAACGAAGCATGAACAGGCATCTTGCGGGCCGGTAAGGCGGGGGCGGCTAGTGCAGAATATTCTGCCCGACTCTACAACCACTTACCATCAGATGGAGTAGTAATTTGCCATTCCGGCAAATATAAAAAAAGCTAGAAATGTGTAGATTCATTTATATAAGCAGTTTTAAGTAGAAATAACGTGAATTTATGGTTTTTGCCAACTCCATCCCTATATTGCTTAAATAGAAAATAAATAGTTTTAAGTTAGATTGAGTTTTCCTTTGTTTTTAAATATAGAGATTAGAATTAAAATAATTAAAAAATATATTTGCTGCCGTCCCGACTTTGATTTTTTTAAATTATATTTTAGTAAAGAACTAAATGAAAAAAATAATAATGTGTCGTGTTAGATGTCAAATGAAAGGATTCAATCAGCACATCATCATTTATTGATTGCTGCTTTGATTGCATTAACTCGATTATTGCTTATAATTTAAAAAGTCACGCCTCACATATTCTTTTAGGCTATAGACGTAAAGGATAGTTTCATTATTTATATAAAAATGTAATTTTTACATAAAACAGTAATCGATGAATGGATAAATGTAAAGACTTTGCCCACATCGTCAATTTATGAGATTTTTTTATTTTAAAAATTGAAATATGAAATTTTTAATGGCTAACATATCAGTCAAGTCTACTAAGACAAGACTAAAGATCCCTGAAAGATTTCTATATTTATTAAACCCTCCAGGAAATCTTATTACTCTTATATCAATTCGATAGCCAAGACCAAGGTGCTAGGTAGGAAGAGGTAAAGCGAGATTACGAAATAAGAAAATTAAGAGCGACTTTTTTAATCTCCAAATATTTTTCCGACCAGAGTTTTTGTTGCACACAATTTAGATAAGTCACAAAATCTTGCTTTTTTTTCTTTATTTAATTTAGAGACTTTTGTCCTACACAGCACAAAATCTTGCTAAGAGTTGGTAATCAGTACTGTGATAGATCTATAGTTATTATTCAAAATGCAACGGAATCAAGAAATTTAATTTATCTTATTATATTTCATATGGTCTAGAAATAGGCTATTAAGACACAATTACTCTGTACCACCACATAACTCATTGTATCGTACTATTTCGAAATTGAAAAAAATTAATAAAAATAGTAGCAACATCCCAACCTGTAGTTATTGTTTTTGCCAATATTCAATTTCATTTTGAAAAATAATAATTATTATTATTATCAACTTTGTTTTATCAATAAGGCCATAAAAACCACTGAATAAATTTGAGTAAGTACTACTGTAGTTAATAAAAGAAAAAGTCTGATTGTATGGTCTTTTATTGTAAATGACTGCCTACTTTTGTGGCGCAATTTATTTAAATGGTCGAAAACTCCTTCAATTGACTGTCTTTGAAATAAATGTAGCACTAAATTCCTTCTTGAATTATATTATATATAAGATACATTAGGATTATTTGAATGGTAAAAATTATAAAATATTGTTCTGTTTGAACTTTTTCGTTTGTTTTCCATGTTGGAACAAATGTAAACTATTAATGTTTACTGTATGTTTTAGCCGAGATGGCCTAGTGGTAAGAACGCTTGAATCTTAACCGATGATCGTGTGTTCAAATCCGGGCAAGCGCCACTGAATTTTCATGTGCTTAATTTGTGTTTATAATTCATCTCGTGCTTGACGGTGAAGGAAAACATCATGAGGATCATGCTCCAATGCGGGTTGCATTGGAGCATCATGGTGGTTTTACTTTAAAAATAACTGGAATAAGCTCCAAACCTTCTCCTCAAAAAGGGAGAGACCTTAGCCCAGTAGTGGGACATTAACAGGCAGGGTTACTGTACTGTACTGTATGTTTTAGTGCGAATGTGCCTTGACATTGGTGACAACTTTAAATTTTATTACTTTCAATGCTGAAAAACATATTTTTATAATTATACAGAAGGGGCTGCAATTTATTTTTTTATATGGGATTTTAACTGAACTTAACATATTTATAAAATATAACTAGCTAGTACGTCTTGATATCGTACGAGCAGAATAAAGATGTACAATGTACAATGTACATAAAACTTTTATAATTAAGGACAAATATACAAAGAAAAATTATAGTTTTTTAGTGCCAGGAATCTAAGGTAGATTAAGGTAGATACGCAGAACAACTCATCAAATTACAATCGGATCAATGGGACGCATAGAGGACAAACATACAAAGATTATTTTGTATGTATATATAATATTTAAATAAATTTACTTTGATTATTTTGATTCTTCTTAGCTTTAAGAGCCAATTTACATGTTATATATACCAAAATATCTTTTAAGATACATTTTTACCTATTAATATAACTAAAAAGTATGGGCAATATGCATACAACAATGAAACTCTCAAGCTTGTTGTATTGTTCAACATATCTCTCTACTCACTACATCTGTTCTTTATTAGTAAAAACTTTGCAAATTACTGGACGTAACACGTTTTCTCTAATACATAAACTAGCAAAACGGTGATTGTTATAATTATATGATATGATTATTTTTTTAAATAAAAATTCTGCTATATTAATGGATTGTTATTAGATTTCATAATTATTTTTGTTAATTCAGTACCTATAGAACATTTGAAAATAAAAAAACACAATGAAAAGGTAAGGCATTGTTGACAAAAGACGTCAACCAGAGTCGAAGTTTTAAACAAAATAAATATTATTTAATGGTGCTTTTGATTCGATGAAAACTCTTTTGTAATTAACTTGTGAGACTTTCACAGTCAGAAAGGGCATGGTAGAGCAATAGTGGTTTGGGTCGAAGTCGCTTGGCTGTGACATAACATATATCTACATTTATGTATTAGAGGATGAATATCACAGGTGTTTTCGTGCATAAGAATTCCACATTCCCCTGGGTCACTTGCTTGCGAGTCTCATATAGCTGTATTAATGATTGTAATAATATTTGTAAATAATCCACCAACCCATATTGGAGCATATCCATTAAACCTCAAAAGGAGAGGAGGCGTTAGTACAAAAGGGGGATACTTCCTACTGGCTTTAAATAAATAAATAAGTATAGTCTGCAAACAATACAATATTATAAAATAATTTAATATACATTTAGATTGTTCAATATTTAATGAAAGAGCATTTCAAAGTTTGATCGCCTGTATATTGAAACAATGTTCAATAAGATTTATTCTTCTATCCTTTCAGCTTTGATTTTTTATCTGAATATAAAATGTCTTTAAGATTTCAATGAGACACCACTCCCTTATGTATATTGGAGCTTTCGAACTATATAAACAGTATAGAAAATGTAAAGTACGTATTTTTCGTCTTCTGTCTGTGTGTCTGTCTGAACGCGCTAAACTCAAAAACTATCAGACAGATTTTCATACGGCTTACACCAATCGACGGAGTGATTCATGAGGAAGGTTTTCGTGGATATTTCATTAAAGTTTTGTGTAAACTGACTGAAATATGACAATGATTGTTGAAGATCTCGGATAAAAACATGCCGACTGCGAGGTGCGAAGCCAGGACGAGTAGTTAGTATGGATATATTTTCGGAAACCGAAAACAATCAAAATTAATATTAGTATTTCAGGATACATTTTGTATAATCACGAAGAAATTATATTAAAAATGTGGGTGAATATGTTATTTTTTTTATTAAATTATTTAACGTACCTAATGCGGAAAACATTCATAAGCAATATTTTACTATTATAAATCCCAACATGGAATGTGTAGGATTGACTAATTAAATAAAACCCAATGGTGTGTTTTTAAAAATGATGAATGATTACCTTTATAATAATGTATTATAATCAAATATTTATTAACAACTAAATACCTACTTATATTTGTTTAAGCTTTAAAGTATTATTATTGGAAAGAAACTTTAAGCAACCCTTAATTGTTTAAAAAAAAATTTATAATCACAGTAGAAAACGAATGACTTCTCCGTACTTGAAGCGAAAATAAAAAGAATAGTAAAAGTGAGCCACGTGCGAGACGGACCTGCGCACCAATGATTCCTTACAATATAGAATTTAAAAGTAAGGAAGGGTTTCGGTAATTTATTTGTAAGAATTTTTCGTCAAAGTTACTAAAATTAATTAAGTTGAGATCTGGCCGCTTGTGCTAAATTTGAAATTGTTATTAGAAGCGTTTATATAATAATTATTTTTTTCTTTTATCAAAATATCTTTTTAAGCAACTTTATTATTACTTCAAGGATTCAAATCGTTAATAATCATTAAAAAACATTCGAAATAGGTAATTTAATCGCAAATATGACATAATAATAGTTTCTTTTTTAAAAACATACCTAATTGTTTATGATATACTTAAGTGTGTTATTAGAATAATAATAATAATAATATCCTGGGACATTTTCACACGCGGCCATCTGATCCCAAATTAAGCTTGTACAAAGCTTGTGCTATGAAAACCAGACAACTGATATGCTACAAACAGACATGTTCATGCACACAAATGTCTGTCCCGGGTGGGAATCGAGCCCACAACCTTCGGCGTGAAAGGCAAGTATCTACCAACCACGCCAACCGGCTCGTCAGATGTAAAACAGAAATGTAAGAGGTTTTACAATCTTGACAAACTGACAATATGAAACTTTAGATCGTTTCATTAATAAGAATCTCTATTCTATACTTTATCTATCTCTATTTTATATTTTACTTAGTTGTTATGATGTTATATATAGTAACGAATAAAAACTAAAAAATATTTGCAGAAAACAGACAAAACCGCAATCGCAATAGCGTTAAGGAAGGAAATGTAGCGGGCGTGAGTAAAAAATTATGGATTTTTTTTAAGAATTTTTTACATAATAAGAAACAGCTTATACTGAGAAATGTACCTCTCGTTTGAGAGTTCTATATAGACCCTATGTTCTATTCTATACCTCTGACAACGTGTATGCAAAATGATAATTGGTTGAGTAGTTAAGGCATGAAAGCGTAACAAACAAACAAACTCACTTCCACGCTTATAATATTAGTAAAGATAATAGGATATATAAGAGGATATTTATTATGTAAGTACACAATATTTTTTAACTGAAAATTATTAAATATAATATTACGGTTTAATTGCGGATACAGATTAATTAACATTAATTGTATGCAATTATCAATAATATTGATGATAATATTAAATATTGATAATTTATATTAATATTTAGTTATTTTGTTACAAAATACACATTTTATGAGATAAATAAGATCCGTCCTTGCAAGTGACTTTAAAACAACCTGCCATTTATTGAATTCCTTGCAATTGAGGTCGCTTTCTTCAAAAACTTTAGTATAAGATTGTATAAAATATAAACTTAATAAAAATAAATAAATTTAGTCATGTAAATTTATATACTTATATTTAAATACTAGCAAATGAACAAAAAGTTTTAAAACTCATCGACAATTATTATTAATGCATAATATTCCTTTAAAATTATTCCACTGCATAAGTACGCTATTCTTTGCAACGTGAAGTGATGTATGAAGTGTAGATAGCTTGTGGATATATGTGAAGGCGTTCGAGGAAGCCCCTTAATGCGGAGACAGCTCCGTTGGGACGCTATTGATCGTCATCCGCCGTCAGTGGCCGAGGCGCCCCTATTGATTCGCCGCAATCTGCATGATAACCCGCGCCTGGCTTCTATACTCGCTACACAACGTATCATTAGGACCTAACTGTCATATTGTACGAAAAATATTATCTTTTGTAAGAATAAATTCACATAAAAAAAAAAAACTTTTTACATACAATTTATGTAAAAAGTCATCCGATATCCTACAACTAAGTTAAATTAAATAAGTGTTTAAAAATATATAAAAAAGTTATCAATTTAAATTTTTTACGTCAATAATAGAAGATTGAATTCCAATTGAAAAACTTTATTATAAGAGTTTCAATTCAAAATTTGCGCGCGTCAATTGTCTGTTTTATATCTGTTTGCGTACACAGTTTGGCGCGAAATCAGAATTCGAATGTAGATGTGGACATTATCGTTGGACTTTTAATTTTTTCTTTCCTGGAATGCTAAGCAACATATTTTATTTGCAGTCCGTGCTGGCGTAATTAGGTGACAAGAGAATCAATAGAAATGTTTATTGATCAATGAGTGAAAGTGAAGCTGTAAACTATGTAGGCTCCCAATTTGTAGACCGTAGTTGAAGCTACATACCTATACATTACAATTGTGGCTTACCATTAATCAATATTTACTAACCGATCTCTAAAAACGTATATAGTTTCGAATTTATATAATCATAATCATTAAGCCAAGCACATTCATAAAAAATGGACTTGAGATAATGCGATTGTCTGTTTTAATGTTTTTTCTGCGCTTTATACAATCAAGGTAGGCAAAGCAGAATCGTTATGATACTAAAGAAGACAGTAAAATTAAAAGTTTTCAATTATCAGAATCTCCGAAGGACGTAGGGTGGTGCGTAGTTCGTCGCATAACTATAATTGACCGTAATGTGGGTCACTGTCGCCTACGCGCAATACTATAAAACTTTGCAACTATCTTTTACTTACTTATTAGTTATGCATATAATGTTATATTAATTAATTAAATGCGTACTTATTGCACCCACTTACTTAAAGTTTAAATCGATGATAAAAAAACAACACTTTCGATACGTATGTTTCAAAAGCTTCAAATAATTAATATAAAATTAGCAGGAAAAAATGGAATTCAAATAAGAATAAAAGTTTGTTATGAAATAGTTCCATTGGAGGGCGAAAGTGTGTACTAATTAATAGTGCAAAGTATTGATCAATTGTTTCACCATGGTTCTAAATATAAAATTTCGTGGAGAAAGACAAAGTTCGCGCGCAATACGGGCGCGGGCAGGTAGAGCGGGCGCGGGCACGCGGCGGCAGCGTATCGATTCCGCGGCGCCTTCAGTCGGCGTCCGTCGAGCGCCGCGCTGCGCCGAGCCGCCGGCGAGCGGGCGTCGCCCCTCCCGCGGCCCGCACCCGCTACCCCGGCCCTCGTTTACTGAATCTCTCGCTGTCGCCGCTACGCCGGCAAACTCGACCGACCTCTTTTAGCTAACTAACGTCGCAACCGCGTTCGTTTCCCGCCGCGAAACTGCGTTCGAACTCTTCGTGATTTTGCCGCACCGATTTGAACTTTTTAAAGCGGCCAAATTGTTTAGTCTTATTTGATTACTAGAATTCTTAATTCAAACGATGCGTATTATTTTATTGTTATGTATTTAAAGAGCAAAACTCGGTAGAACGGATAGACAAGTTTGAGAGCATGAGTGCGATGCGTGTAAGTGCGCGCGGTTGCGGACGAGCATGGCCGGACGCGTTGCCGGCTGCGTAGGCGCAGGCAGCGATGGACTGCTGCAATTACGGCGAGTACCGCGGGCAAGCGCACGCACAGTACGGTGCGAGCCCCGGTTGGGAGGGCTACGGTTACGCACCGCTGCCTTACACGCCCTACGCGCACGCCTACTACTCGCCGCACGCGCACGACCCCTATACGCGTTATTACCGCTACGATTATCCCGCGCACCACGTGCATCACAGCGACCATGCCATGTCCATGGGTTGGTATATAAGTTAAAATATTTCATTTATTTTGATATACAGTCAAACTAAATAATTTTTACATTTTATAAAGTAATCTCTTACATTCATTTCATAATTTTGGGTATGAAAACTATTTAATCTTAATGTATTTTAATTGATTTTTCATACAGTATTTTTCTTTTGTTTTGTAAAATAATTCCTAAAAACTGAATTCGTTTTCTAAAAGTAACACTGTGTTTTTTATATTGGGCAACCGACATATTATGCTTATATTTTTTAATTTTATTAATATAGAAACTGAATTTAAGAATATAAAATGATAATATTTCTAAAGGAGTTGCGTATAATATTTACTGCGATACGACGTTATACGAACGATTTAGAAACAGTTAAAATGGCATTGTTTTTTAAAGGTAAAAATTGAAAGAATGGTAATATTAATATACACATATGCCGGTATTAGTTACATTCTAAGTAAGATTTGAAATAATAACATTAATTCATGTATTACATTTATTTCGTTGCGTACGAAGTTTAGGTTGTTTCGTTAAGAGGTGATGTTTGTTTACCAATATTTGAAAGATCGGAATCCACGCGCGTGGTGAGGCGACATTCTGAACAATGAAGAATGAAGTAAGAATTAATGTTTACGTTTGGGCGGATTTCTCGACGCGCGACGTCTGCCGCACGTGTCGACGGAGGGGCGGGCGGGGTCGCGCTACAGGTGGTCCCCCGACCCCGCTACCCGCGCTCGGGATTGATTGCCCGCACGGCGCACAGCCACTCTACATATTGACCGGGGTGCTAACACCCGCGTCTCCTCTCACTATGAACTTTACAGGCTACGTGAATACGACCGCGTCAGTTTTGTAACTATGCATCTATATACAAACAAGCGATATGTGTATTAGTTAAACTATGCTCTGTTCTCGATTTTGTAAAAGATTTTAAGTTTCATTAATCGTATATAACTTATTTAACGTTAAAATGTTGAATTTTTTGTCGCATAAAGTTTACAGCCGAATAAACAAAATAAATGAATATGGAAATGGCATTCCTAGTCACGCGATTAAACGCGAGCTTGACAGTGAGCAATTTGTATTTTAATTTCATTATTTACATAGAATATCTCGCGAAGAAAATTGTGACAATGTAGCGCAAGTTACATCAATTCAATGAAGTATACAATTTTTATTGGCGCGACAAAACCTTACGAAACTATTTATTTATAAGCCTTTAGAATTATGTTATAAGAATATTGTTTTATAATTGATTGCTTATAGCATAATATTAAACTTAATTTAGAATATTTAAAATTAAGAGTAAGGAATGCATATAAAGTAATAATAGCTCAATACTTTATATACAGTTAGAAGTATCTCAAATGCATTATATGTTCTTTATAGAATACTATAATTTAACTATACATAATATTATATTAAGGTATTTAGTAGACGGTTTGTTCTAAAAATGCGATGTTTTAATGAATAGCAGTGGATATCATAGGCTAGTACTAGAGTACTAATATAAAATAAAAACCATTAATAGGTTTGAAGCCTTATAAGTTCTTTCATAAATAGGTAAAACCCAAATATTTAATAGGAATATAAAAATTAATGAGTTTTTTGAAAACTTAAACCACAAATGAAATAATACGGAATTTATTTTTATTACAATTGTTGTGTGTTATCTTATACATGTTGAAATAAATAGAATGTAAGAATAAAAATAATAATATTAGCTCTGTTTCTGTCAGATTATGGCGCCTACGCGCTGAAGGAGGCGCGGACGAGACGAGCCTTGGCAAGGCGGGAGCTACGCACGCATCCAGCGCATTTGCCCCTACCGCACACGGTAATTATTATTTATAATGATATAACACATCTAATTTGTTATTAAATCGAATTGATAATATGAAGAAATAAATTCAGTGTATAATATACTAAGCTTAATTCTTTTCGATTTTTTATTACTTAAAGTTTATTTTCTCTCATTTATAACACTTGGTCAATTATAAGTAATGTCAAGTTTACTAAATTGCAAAGATTTTAATGTATATTTTAATACATAACAAAATCAAGGAAATAAAAAAATAATTAATAGAAGATTATAAATAAATTGTTATTGTTATTTGCTACTTCAATTTCACTTAACGAGTTTGTGTTTTACTGGTAAACTCTAATAAGTGTGTAGCAACATGATGTATAATTACAGTTATGTTTATTAATAACCAAATAAATATGTTTATCATGATTTTCATCAAAACAATTAACTACAACAACACTCCAAAACTTCATATTAAGTACTACTAATTACTGCCGCTGTACGCACAATTCGAGTGTGAAATATCGTTGCGGTGCGCGACGTCCACTCCTGAATATATAGGTCAGTGTCAGAGGACAGTCTACGTTTGTACAATGTCCACGTCGCGAAACTTAACTCCATTTATTCTAATCTTTATCAACCTTATAATTGGTACATTAGAGTTCAATATTGCTTGATATATTATTTTATAATACACCTATGAATTAGTTTCCGCTCTTTGCCAAATTAAGCTTGCTACTTATCAAGTTGTGGCAAAAGTTTTATCCGATTTAATTGAAATTAACTTGGTCGGTGTCAATGACATTTTGCTGCTACATTTTATAATCGTGTCAACTGACGGGATTCAAAATTTGTCGAGTAATTATTGTATTTGGGGATGGATAGATATTTTTGCGAAAAAGGTCGTATTCTTACTAATACATACTCGTATTAAGTTAAATTATACATATTAACTTTAACTAATTTAGTATTTCATAACGACTTTAATGTTGTACAGCAATATCATTCTTATTAAATTTATCTTAATAGTACTACACTCTATGGGCGACCAAGCTCCGCTCGGCTCTAATAATAAGTTATAATTTTTATATAATAAATATTGCGTTTTTCAGGAAAGACTTAAAACGCAAAACCTTTACCTAAATACAATATTTGAACTAAGTCGTTAGAGCCGTTTTCGAGATACACAAAATATATGGATATACATTATAAGCTTTGAAAATTACAAAACAGTTTCGCCTAATGTAAAATATTGAAACTATGATTTTTTTCGGATTAAAAATTTAGGATATGAGACTAAGTAATATTGTTATGCCGAAAACGGAAGTAGTTTCAAACTGGTATTATTTACGGTGTTATATTATGAGGAACAGAGGTACAAAGGCGCTAATGAGGACGGCGGGTGGCGCGGGGTGGTGGCCCATGAAAGCTGTCAGCGGTTGATTTTTCCGAGTGTCGTGGGCGCGCTGATCGATAAGTCACGTGGTTCGCGCCGCGCTCGCCGGTTACCGCTCGATAGTTAGCCTCCGCAAATCTCCCGCCACTACTCTAATGTACCGTATGACTAGTTTTCAGCACCACATGCATTGCGTAATTACTTTTGTACAAGGTTGTCAACATATTTATGTGCATTATGATAAATATAAATAGCTTCTTATTAAAAAAAGTATTTACAAGAACTTTAAAATATATAAAAAAATAATTTTGGCATTTTCGTCAACACGATCTTTTTCCAAGAGTCTAAGCTCTGTATTAAAGTTCTCCGTTATAATATTCATACACTCAAAAAGTTCGTCGCGATGAATGCTGTAAAAAGTTATGATTTATGTATCAATATAATATCTACATCTGTTATCATTAATAAAATCGTATCTATTTGATTTAGACACATATTTAGTATGTACATAATCATATACTTGTAAACAAGCTATTATAAAAATATATGCTGTCCTAATAATAAATCAATTTCGATAGTTAACTGAATGAACGCGAGTCATTTTATAGATGTATTATACAAAACATGAGAATACATATAAGAAATAGCAAATAAGAAAGTGCAGGGTTTTCCCAAGATGTGACGGATGCAGTACTGCAACGCAGAAGTGCAGAGGGAGTGACGGACATCGATCGTGGCGCGCCGCCCCACCCCATCCAACACTAAACGTTATCTCGTATATACATACATACGTTATACTAGCTTTATACACGGGTTATTAAAGGACTAATCATGTGTATTTAATATGTGATACTCGATAAAATATTTGTTAGTATTATGCATCGAATTGTTACGCGGTATAGTATGACTGATCAAGTTCCACCGCTGTCTAAAGTTATATGATGGAAATTAAGTTAAAATAACGAAAATTACAAAAATTACAGTTAAATATAAATAACGAAAATTACAGTTAAATATAATTATTTAATGCAGGCAGTATTTTGTTTAGTTTCATTTGATTCGTGAATATTGTGTGATTTAAAAAAGTGGCTGCGCAGTGGTCATGCCAAATGCCTTATCTAAGAGTATTGGACTTCATTCCCACGTGTCAATGTTATTTGATAGCATTTATTTATTATTCCTTTAAAAGTATATTTTTGTTTCTTAACACAATGCATACGTATGTTGGGTTATTTTTTTAGTTTCTTATTAATTTCGTTTAAAATTTTACCGACTTATTCCATTTTTCCGAATATATTATAATAATAAATTTAATAAATAATAAATTTCCATGACGAAACAACATATAAATATAAAGAAAGCTGTCAAATTTCGAACAAACTATTTTGACATATAAGCTAATAATAATATACATTTGTAGTATATGATCATCTGTATGTACACTTCATAAACAATTAAATAAGTCACATCAACATATCGCTAGTAAAAAAATGCAGTTTTTTCAAGTTAAAAACTAAATGGCTTATAACGACGGCAACTGAGTAAGCCGGCATTGATTGTGCTAAGTTTATGTTATCGATTGCTCGTTTATCGTCATCAGTTCGCTATGTAACGCGCCGTTTACTTCACTCGAAGCTTGAATCGATACTCGCGAAACGTTCTCTTCGGCCCCTAACAAATGACACACTAGTTTTACACCTCAGCGCTTACATAAATTTAGTATGGTTTCGAAGTTTTTATTTGATTCTTATGCAGCATTGTGTATATTATATTTCAAGCATTTTTACAAGTAAATTACGGTATTTTTTAATAGAACAAAACGTTAGCTGTGTTTGTTTGCTACGTGGGACTTAAAACGGCTTTCGAAACCAGTATTTTTCCTTAATTCTTACTTATTTGTATTTTTTGTAATCGATTAAGATTATCCTATTATTGAATGTAATGTATTAAAACTCTTTTATACGTATTTTCAGCCACCTTTAGAATGTGGCATGAATGGCCGTGGTCAAGGCTATTGCGAACCGCAAATGTGGTCTCCTTACCAGGTAACTATAGATAAAAACTTTGTAATATTACGTAATAATAATAATAATAATGTCCTCCAGACCGATTTCGGCCACGGCGGCCAATCCCAAGAAAGATTAGCCAACTACGCAGGAGATATTTTAGTGCACAAGTGTGTGGGCAAACACAGGTGCACTCTCTATTCCCTAACTCTCATAATCCGATGGGACGGCATTCCGACACGACCGGAAAGAGTTCAGGCGCAGGACCAACCGCTTTACGTGCTTTCCGAGGCACGGGAGTGTACACCCTACCAACTTCCAGACTCCGGGCTGCTACTGAGAATTTTCAGGACAGAAAAACCCAATAACTTTTTATTGGCCCGACCTGGGAATTGAACCCAAGACCCCCGGGTCTGTGGCCTTATATCAAGCCACTAGACCAACGAGACAGTCAAATATTACGTAACATGTCATAAGAACAGAACATATTTAACTAAAGTATTTAACATGTTTACAGATGGGCATGATGGGAGGAGGCTGGAGTGGGATTAACTCTGTTAACGGTTCTTGGGCTTCCCGAAGTATGTGTGCGCGGGAACCAATGCGTTATGTCTCTGATTGTAGAATGATAAAAGTAAATATATCCATATCAAATGATAATGATATACATATTTGTGATAAGAAAAAAAATCAAAATATATTTTATATTTTTTCAGAGTTCAAATATGCATCATCAAAATCAAGTTTGTGCACAGGATGAAAGGTCAACGCCTTTTCCGACGTACGAAGAACCACATTATAATAGGGAAAACGGACCGAAGCAAACTAACATTCAAGAGTTTCCAGGGCGAAATATGTTACCGTCTGAGGCGGCGCGACCCACTCGCGAACACTTCTACGCAGAGCAGCGATGTTCTCCGCCAGAAGAAAAACGACCTCCGGTAGTTCCGCTACCAGCTTTTCAACAGGCCTTCGGCTCTACCGAGATAGGTAAATTTGCCGAAGCCTTTAGTCGAGCAGAGGTCGCACATGAAACGGAGGATTCAGCTGACAATTTTATGTTCGAGTCGTTTCAAGACTGGGAAGCCTCATCCGACCAACAATGGACCTCGCAATCGGCCACTCGGGAAATAAAATGTGAAGAAAATTTTTGAGGATAACTTTGTCTTCTCGCTAGTGCTAATTTTAGGCGGTTCCGCCTCGTAGGTAATTAGATAATTTTTTAGTTTCACCACCACGTTGCCAAAATGATGTAGTTCGATGTCGCAGATACCGCGATATTTTAGAACTAGGATGTGATACCAAATTTTTTAAAGTGTATGAAGTCAGCTGAACAAATAGTGGTGTGACTTTTAATCGATATACATATGATATAATATAATATAATATAATAGAAAAATTAGTTATTCCCTTTGACTAGTTTTAGACCTTAAAAAGACAAGAAATTAAACTATTAGTATGGGACGACGGAGGAGTAGGTAGGAATGGCAATGAGTAGGAAAAATGAATTACTTTTCAATGTGCCTTTAATTGGAGAGCCTGGCCGCAGCACGCGCGGCGTCGCGCCCCTCACCGCTCGCTCATCTTTACAATAGCTATCTTAGGGACCAACGTTTAGACAAATATACACGACCCTGTCGCGTACTCGACCTATGCGCAATAAGCTCAACGAAACGAATGTGAACGTTCTATCAGGGAGTTTAACGAAATTTATAGGAACCCTAGTTGAATGTTATTAAATTACTCGATAAAGAAAATACAGATTTAGATGTCTATGGTAATAATTAATCTATTTTGTAAAAAATATCGCTAGTATAACATAAAAACAAGTTTATGGTGGTTATTGATTATATAGTAAACGTAAATTTACAAATACCTGATTATTATTATAGCTAAATGATATGCAGTGGGCGTATTTGCTATAGTAAGTTTTAAATAAAATAAGCAATTAACCTACCATTTTTTACCAAAAATTTCAATTTAATAGACACTACTGTTTTTTTAACAAGCAATCTAACAAAATTATATAGTTTTTATGTAATTTGTCAACATTTTATTTTTTATTATAAAGGGGCTGTAAAGACGCCGCGCGGTATCATGTAACCTTTGAAATAATTAATGAGTAATGAAAGTCATGTAAGTATATTTAGGTAGGTAAATTTTTAAAGAGATTACTTATGAATAAGACAGCTTTTTGAAAAAATGCTAGGGGTCCAATCAAGTTGAAATAAATACCTGTTACGGTCTTACAAAACAATATTACAATCTTCTAAATGTCCCACTGCACTTACTGGATGCATCAATTTTATGCGTATTATAAGGACTCTTTGTTTTGATAAAATTGGACCTGATCGTTTCGTGTACTTACAAATTACATTAAATTGCATTATGTATTTATAAAATCCATGAATCCCCTTTCAAATTACTATTATTTTTGTATCTGTGATATATTTTCTGTATTTTTATTTATTTAAATTTAAATTGTATGGTTCTGTGCAATCGTTTTAGAGTATTTAAACAAATCTCACAAATAGTTTATTTATAGTAAAAACATTTCCACTGCTTGTTCGTTTGTCATATGCTTAACTATTTCTAAACTTAATGTCTTTCAAACATACGTATTCGATGTAACTCGTGTACTTTACAAAAACTTCCAATCGTCTTCGGCTTACAATAAGAATCAACGTGTCTGTATCTGAACCTCTTTCGACAAATCTGCAAAATTAAAGGAGTGCCTTATGTAATTATTATAATATGAAACTAGGTGGAAGATTTTTATTCTAGTCTAATTTGATGAAACACCATATTATAGTTAATAATGAAACCTCTTTTAAACCGAGAATTTCATGTATAAGTAGATGTGATAATAAACTTATATAAAGTTATTTGACATATATACATGTAATAGCGCGCGTATTATATAATATAATAAATAATTAAAGTTATTTAATGTGTGCGCTATCGTAAATTACAATAGATACGAGTATATACAAAGTAATTTGTTATATAATAACAGTTTAATTTGTGTGAATATTTATGAAGTTACGAGATTTAGTTTTATTTTACGTTGTGTACTGATTTATTTTTAGGAAAGTTGTATTGAATAAATGACCTTTATTAATGTAGCTTCTTAGATAATGGTCAACATTGAAGATTAGTCAAGACTCTTAGTATAAACTGTCACAACGTTTGCTTCAGTATTCAACACATGTAGAATGTTATACATTTATCATAAACAGTATATTCATGAGATAATTTCGTATTACGTTTATTTATTTTTTCAATATATATATTTTCTAAAATACGTAGATAACTTTAATGCTTATGAACGTTTTGTGTGATATTCGTTGTTTTAGACGCAGATATATAATTTTTTGTTCATTTACATTATTATAAAACGTAGTCTGTGCCACATAATATAATGTATATACAATATACATTTCTTTAGATAGCTCTATTGTTATTTATTTAAGTTAGGAATTTATAATTTATACTGTAGAGAGTTGTACAGAACGTATTTTAAAATATTCTAAGTGTTTCACTTAATATAGAGCTTCCCGTTTGATTATCCTACAATTTTGTCTACCACCAGAGTTAGTTTTATCATTACTGTAATATCATTCTAGTTTTCATATAAATTTATTATTTTTTAATTAAATTAACAAATGAATCCAAGTTCTTCATTCTTAATAAGCTCATTAAACATATTTGTCAACTGTAACATTATTTCAAAAGTGTCAAAATGATAGTACAAAGGTACACTATTCATAATTATTTTTAAACCGAATTGAATTTCATTAATTTATGATTTATTGAACAAAATAGAGAAAATACGATTGATAAATTAGACAATGAATATAAGTTAAGAATAGCGATGGCAACAAATCGTTCAAAAAAAGAATTATCAAGGAAAATTTAAAAAGAAGAAAATGTAATGAATACAAATACGTCTAGTTAATGTTTTTATTGTAAATATTTAATTATGTTTAAAATGTTTAATTCATATCAATTTAGAGAAACTGTTTTAATAGCAAATTGTAAGATTTTGAATCCAAATTCACTTAAAAATTTTGATTTAATATTGACGTCGATGTACAATTAAAATAAAACATTTTACTGAACCTTAAATGTAGTATTATTTAAATATATTATACCTACTCTTAAGACTTATTGATTTATAAAATCCTATATTTATTTAATAAATTACAATGCAATTAGCAGTACGAATTATCATCGATTTATCATCGATTATATAAAAATAATCGATCAACCAAAATAATGCTACCTATGCGTACTACGACAATGTATACTTCTCTCAAACACAGATTCCATTATATGAATTTTCCTTTTAGCCTTTTAATTTTACGTAATACGCCTGTAGTGGAGAGGCAAGTAGATCGCACAACATTTTATTTTGCGGCACGTAGATCAGCAAAGTGCATGCTATAAGACACTCTTGAAAGAAAGCACGCGACAGCAATGTCAATGCAGCAGCAAGCTGTCAACGACTGTCTTAGTAATTTACCTACGTAAGCAATTCACTTCGAAACCTTTCCAGTATCAGCATGTTTAATAAATGACTACATTTACCACTTTACTGGCATATGTATTCTATCGTTTAATCTCAAAGTCCAATAGCTTAGGACGCCTCCACCGGAGAGTGTCACCGCTAACCTAATTTCTAGATAGATTTATTATTATGATTTCGAAAAAAAAAACCAATTATAGATAGATATCTACTATATTCAGTTTTTAAGCTTAATCGATACTATATACTATATGTCGTGAGTTATATTTTATTAAAAAATATTTAAACCGTAATATTAATTACAACCGAAATTTCGAACATAATTTCGAGTCTTCATAAATATTTTAGTACAAAAATGACATAGGTATAGTTAAAACTTAATGATAAAGGTAAATGGGAACAAAAAAAAATTGCAAATGTATATATTTTATATTTATTCATAAGCAATAAAAAGTAATTTCCATAATATGTGTCACAAAATTGAACTTATCGATACTTACAAAACGAATAGGAATGCATACATCAATAATTTAGAAATCAATGAATACCAACGGAATCACTAAAATTACGAGAGCAATGGAAAGAACATAAGGAATACAAACAAACTACTATCAAACTGCACGACGGTAGCCCGACAGATGCGTGTGCACTCACGTTTAGTGTTCACGAAATACGTAAAGGCACTTTTAATTTAGGCGTAATAATAAAATGAATTCGATAATAAAACTATCAAAATGTCTACCAGCGTCCCGTTGTTTCGTAGGCGGACGTAGTGATAGAAAATATTTGCTAATATTTCAAAAACGTCACGCTAATTTGATGTAGTTTGAAAATATTGTAGAGGAACGAGGAGGCGATGGAACCGAACTAACAAATCATATAAGGTTAAATTATAAAAGTACAACACTTATAATAACATTAGTTACATTCGTATTTTACTTCAATAAGTCTTTCTAAATATTCATTCATTTTCCTACGTTACTTCCAATTGTCATTGAAGTATGAAATACAATCGCAATTAATGAGCACATTCTTCATTTCATTATTCACTCATATTTGTTTATTCTTTTTATTAATTATATTTTCTTAGTATAACAATATCTATAAATTGATTGTATAAGTTCGTAATTATTAAATTCGAATATTTTAACATATGTATATTAATAAACAGGTTTTATTTAATAAATCACAAAACAATTTTCGAACCGATACTTAAAATTTGAAATATCATTGCAATTTGTATTTGTGTGATAATAATAATAATAAATATTACAATATCTACACAGTATTGATACATAATATACAATAAATTTAAAAATTACTGTAAAACATTTAATATAATATTATTAAAACCACAATATATCATATTAACTGAACATGACGTCGTCGGTGATATGTCCTAACTTATAATTATTAAAGATTTTCAATTATAAAAAATATACTTACTCATATTTTAAAACAAGTAAATATTTTAATAAATGTTACTTTCAAACAAATTTACATATGTATTTAATATGCAGATAAAAATATGTACGATAATAAAGTTCTAAAACCTAAAATTATTAATAATATTTATTAAAATACAAGGCAAGAAGGTAAACATAATTTTTCCTAAACACGATACTGAAACATAAAATAATATGAATTTTCGAAACAGTTCAGTTTAGAGTTATATGGTGGTTTTGAATAACATATCTATAATTAATTATCTGTACGTCAAAGAAACGTGTATTTAAATATTTATCAACGGGTAAATAATATAAACCGAGACATGGATATATGTTATATAATTCGCCTAACCTATGATAGAAATTTCGAATTTGATCACGAAGAGAAATTATTATCAAAACTACCTAGTGTACTTTTTCCATAAGGTAATGTGCATATTCAACTATAGGGTAGTTAAGTGATTGCGTTGCCAATGTGAGCAAATGAAACGCAAATAGATTACAGCTAACTAATTTTACGATATATTTACTCCGTACTATGTTAACAGTGAGTATAAAAAGCATGGATATGGGTGTGTGGAACCCAGTTTGGCACAGAATATATATTAAATTTCATTTTTGGCAAATACGTTTTATTAAACTAAGTTAATTGTATGGTATTATTTATAATCAAATATTATTCATTTATTCAAAAGCGTTGTTTGAGGACATAGAAAAATCACTGTAAAATAAATAAATAAATGTAAGCAAGTATCTAAATTAATAAATATACAAAAAGAGTTTAAATCGATAATTGTCATTTACTTAGTTATGAAGTTGTATCGTAGGTTTAAAGTAAATAATATATTAATAACATGTACGCTTTTAAATAATAAAATACATTTTAATATTATTTTGATAAAATATCATACCGACATTGCAATGAAAAGTAAATCTATTGATATTCATTAGCGGGCATTTTATATTTACGGGCTTGACTTAATGACTTAAAGAGATTCTCGTTAGATCTAACATGAATAAATAAAACTTATCGACTATCCGAGTCTATTTTCGTTATATTGGAATAAACGGGAATTTCTAGGCAGGTGTGCGACGTAGCACATTCACGATAATGGGATATATTAATTGAGTTAAGTAACCTTATATAGGTAACGGTATATACATAATTATATAGATACTTCTCAAACCGATTTTATTGATGAGATCTCTATATTTATTACATGTCTTCATACCACAGACGAGACGCACACAGTCTTATGTTGGAAATAATAAAAAGTATTTGAGCATAAAACAAGTTATGTTCACATGTAAATAAATTAAATCTTTGAGCTTTAAGCAATTGCTGTCAATAATTTCTACTGATACTAAAAACATTATTCTCTTGAATATACGTATTATATCTAAAATATTAGTTTGCGAGTTTAATAAACAAACTGAATGTTACTTTTTACAAAATTTCTACGATCACGACTCTATCATCTGTCTCTACCAACCACTCATCATTGCCGTGTCCAGAGATATATAGTAACGGAAGTGCACGGCTCCAATATAAATATAATTAAGTCTTTAATATTGTACATAAGATAATAAACTTTTGTAAATAAACACTTTTAATAAATATTTCTTCAATTAGTTACTGTTTTTGTCTACATTATGTGCAATCAATTACTATATTTCCGTGGTTATACTTGAAAATATCCGATTAAAATTGATTAGTTTATACGTAGTTCAAGTTTTTAACATTATTTTTCTTATCGATTAGATGTATATATTTCATATTTAATTCCTTCCATAATATAATATTCCGTTTTTAAATTAATACAACACGATTGATTAGTTCAGTTACTTTAGTTTCGTAGTATTTTATTTAGACACTGTAAAAATGAAATAATTTTATAAGTCATTGCTTAAAATATAAATTGTGCAATATATATCCGTTAATTTTCAAATCCATGGAAGCATCAATTTGAAATAGATGTGTCATTTATTATTTTTAGAAATAAGAACTCAGTTATGATTTAAAACGCTTTGCAAATAACTGGCTTCTGAACCTTATTTAATTATTTAGAATATTAAGATGTTTATTTTAAATGCATTTATTTAAATCTTTACAGTTAACAAGGTCCATTTAGAATTTAAGACAAATTTCTAAGTTTACAAAAACGCAATGATAGTAAATATCTGCAAATTGATAATAAATCATAATTAGCGAATTTAAGCAATTAAATATGAGATAATTTTATTTCATAATTGGAAGCATAAGATGGAAGTTATAGAATAAGGAAACGATCCAGGTCAGAGGAGTATTATATTGGCGGCGTAGGTTCGTCAGGATTAGAGCGTCAAGTACCTTTGAAATATTTAAACACTATTTTCTCCATAAGAGTTATTTCATGTTACATTTTTGAAAGTTATAGAATTTTTTATTGATCTTTAATATATCCTTTGTTCATTGTCGGTAACTTTTTTTTATAAAATAAGAAATGTTAATTAAACGGATATAACAAATAATGAGATTGAAAAGAACAATCAGTTTGATTTTTGTTTACTCTCGTAGTCGGAATTAATAAAACATTTTCAAAGGTACTTTGATTTGTACGCCCATATAATTTTTGTGATATGAAGTACGAAAATATTTCGTCCGTTCCAATCCGATCCGTTAAGAGGTACATAGTAACTGAATGTATCATGCGTTTTATATGTTGCTGAATGAAGGGATCGAACCGGATCGGAAACAGAGGGAGAGGTTCGGGTCTAGTGGCGTTTTAGTGTCGGTGGTCCGGCGCGAGCGACTTGCGGCTGGCGGAGAGGTGCGGCGCGCGAGGCGCGGGGCGCTGCGAGCGCGGCAGCGTGGTGGGCGCGGGCGCGGGGAGCGGTGCGGGCGCGGGGGCCGCGGCCGCCTCGCTCGCCACGTCGCGCGGTTTCCACACGGGCGACCCTACAACACACCAAACACCGAACTCTTTTACACGTTGCTCTCGTCCGTGACGCGTCCTGGACGTTCCGTCGGATTTTTTTTGAATTTGCACCGATCGCCGGATTGCTGCGGCTCCGCGAAAAGAGTTGAATGTTTGATGAATGTTGTCGTCGTCGCCTCGTCCGCTTGCGCATCGCAATACATGAAACGAAATCGCGACTCGAAATGCATGGTGCACGTCTCGTGCGCGTCGTGCGCTTGGTGCTCAGATGTGCTCTCGGCCGTGTGAGGACCGTTCGGTTGCGATTTCGTTTCGGCTGCGTTGTCACATTGTGAATCGGGCCCGTAAATATGCGAGTGAACGTAGTAGAAAAAGCTAAAAAGCTTTGAAGCTGTGCCCTTAAAGCAGCTAGTTCATGATTCGGAGGTCAACATTGTCATCGAACATTCAAAAAGCTTCGGCGGTGTCGTAACTATTGTGATCGATACTATAGGTATATTAATATAATTTATAGCTATGTCACGATTATATATTTTCATTACCTATTATAAATCTAGAGTGTACCAGTACATAGATGTTTGATTCATTTTACTCTTTCACGACATTAAGTGTTTGGGAATTTAATACGTGCGATATCTAGAGGCCATCCCATGGATAGAGTGCATGTCTAGGTGCTAATAAGTTATTTTAATGAATATTTTCTCTACTTTTATAAATAGGTTATTATGTCGTTAGAGTATTATAATGATGTATATTAAATGCTTTATGGCTAGCCTATTATACGATATTTAGTATGATAATTGAGTATTATATTTGGTTATAGCATGCACATAGATCATATAATTATCGATTAACTATCATAGTATAAGTTATTTAATTGCAGAAAACACATTAACAGCATTGTTTCATATTCTAGTCGATATTGTAGTTTGCGATTAGAGTATAAATTAGAAGGAAGGATTATTGTAATTTCATGATAGTAATAATAATAATAATATTTAGCATAGTAAACAGTAAACTTAAATCTAACTTGAGCAGGCACAGAATAAAAATTAAAAAAATAAATTAATGTTATTAAATATAGGTATTTCGAAATGGAAGACTTAATGGTACAAATCCATAGCGATGTATGTACGTAATAATAACAATATGTTACTTGTATAATGGTAATAAGAATATTAGAAGTGAAATGATTTAATAAGATAAACACTAGGACAAGTTGATTAAGGATTAATTATCATCAGTACGATTCCACAGCCATTAATATGTAACACTTAGCTCTTGAGGATAAGAGTAAAGGGTATTTTTTTATTTAGTTTTACTATGAATCCATTATATACTACATATATTTTTAATTTATGTAATTCTACAGATTATACCCTAGAAGGGGTTGAATCGAGTTATGTAATTGTAAATAGTAATGATTACGTATACGTAATTTGAACCTTGCCAGTTGTCTCAAGCTTCATCTTGCAGTCGTTTTCTACGATTAGATTAAATTAGTTGGTGTCATCTACTTAATACGTAGTGAGATTATATATACGTCTTAAAACAAATCTAGGATTTTTTAAGTTACTATCTAAACACTTAAAATAACTTTCTTTTATCTTTCTCTAATCAATTCCATTCTTTAGTATTCCATTAAAGTCCTTGGTCATAACTCGAGTAGTAGCGACATCGTTCTATATCCACCAATTTTTCGTATCTCTCATTAGGTTTTAGAGACATTTCTCATAAATTACGTTCCATAAAAGGTACGTAGTAGTTATACAACTAAACAACAGCGTTTGCAAACTGTTCACTAAGCGATGAAGGTCCAGCAGTAAGTGACTACAAGATCTTTCGATTTATTTACGTGACAGCTACAACAATGTAACTTCATTCGAAGAAGTGTCGCTTAGTCAACGGTTTGCAACAGTTGTCAAGTAAATTAAACATGTATCTGATCGAAATCATTCTTCAGGCAATGACGGGAGGAAGGGCAACGGCCGCGCTCGTGCCCGGAGCCGTCGAGCGTCTCAACACTGCTGCGATCCGATGTTACTAAAATCGATTGAGACGCTAAAGACTTCCGGCGAGGTTTGGGCTGTTTGCCCTTCCCCTTATGCTAGGAGGTTTTACTTTGCTTCTTCCCCGAGAGGTAGCATTCAACGCAGGTCGGATGCTCGATAGCTTTTGCGATAGACTCGGTCGATTTAGACACGACGATACCCATTTTTATTGCCTTATCTTCGGCTTTCGCCAGTTGTGAGTAGTGCGTCATTCTATCGAGGGAATTAGTTCCTAGTTTAGCTAACTTCTCACCGCTTGATTTAGAAGATCGGCGACTAGTGTTTGGAGATTTGCAGGGAGATCTGTCAAAACTAGCTTGCGGAGTGCGCATTATGCCCTTCTTGGGGGCTGGTTTTGGTGATTTTGCTCGATCAAGGCTACTCTCTCTCGATTTCATTATACTACCGCGGGGTGATCGAGAACCGTCGAAACTCTGCTGAGGCGAGCGAGATTTGTCAATCGATTCTCGAGGGGATTTAGATTGATCAAAACTACCTCTTGGTGATCGATGGAGCGCCTTACTACTTTGCTTCAAGCTGGACTTATTTGGGGATTTGCAAATAATAACTTTCGTCACACGGTCTCTGTCGGGTGAAATATGTCCGCTGGATCTCATTGGAGACCTATCTCTATTAATGCTGCTGCCACTGCCTGACCGTATCACTTTGATTTTTTTCTCTGACGCAGATGAACCCCTTCTCTCTGGTGAAGATTTAAGCGATTGAGACCCATGCTTACCTAGCTCCCTGACCATAGTAGGTTGATACTGGGTTGGTTGATGCGAAGATTGGATAAGTCTGGCCTGGCTTCCCGTACTTCCAGCGCTCAACGTCGACGTCGTGCTGCAAAACAGTTTATAAAATTGAATCAAAAAAAAAATTAAAGCAAAGTTGACTAATTTATCAAAAATCCAGCAAAAATATCAAATTATAACGATTAGTCATTCTTCGACTTCAGCTATATCTAAAAGGGGTGACATATGTATGAGAAACAAGCGAACCTACGTCAGATTATGGATAAATTTAGAGCCGGTATATGAACAGTCAACTAGTGGGTTCCAATCGCGCAGGCGGTGCCGGTGTGGTTAGCCCATACATATGTTGGTACCTGAGGGTGAGGTGGTTGGGAGTGCGGCCTAACCCTCGCTTGGCGGGCGGCGGCGGCGGCTCGTCCTCGCCTTCGGACTTGGAGCCCTCCGCGCCCGCGCCTGCTGCGCTCGCGCTCGACGCACCTGACGCCACTCGCTTGCTAATATCTGCTGGTTTGGGCAAGTCACACATGTTAATCATGCTGTGCTAATAATAACTTGAAAATTCGTCGTTTATATATTATATGTTTCTATCACAACATATACAGAATAGTAGCAAAAAACAGATATTATGACTGTTTATTTCACTATTTTCAAGATATAATAATAGAATATAATAGAAGGAAGGAGATTTAATAGATAATAGATAAATTACTAATTACATATATAATAGGGATAATTTTTATGGGGCTACTATAAAAAGGAATAATAGTTGGTTATATTGAAATATAACCAACCGGCGAAATAGGACTGTCCGAATGATAGAAACATTGTTACAATGTTTTTTTTTTGTCAGATAACCACGAGGTTAAATACACGGAGGGCAGCTTATTAAAATATAAGAATTGATTGGTATTTTTACGATACAATATCTATATAAAGGTAATACATAATAGTATAAGCAATGATAAAATTACAATTTTCTTCGCTCGAAAATCATTTTTCCCTTTTACTTTAATAAATAGCAGGATAGCATTTATTAATTAAAACTATAAAATTATGTGTATACGAGTATGTATATACATATATTAAACGGTTTCTAACCTGCTGTATCGCCAAGCGTCTTGCTTCTCTGTCTAAATGTAGCTTCATCTGAAGATACCTCAGACATTTGCGGTGGTTCCTCAGCTTCTTGTGAGTTCTCCCTAGATAAATCACCGACCTGTCAAAAATTTAAAATAAAATTACTATAAAATAGAGCTATCTATTTGATTACTAGACAGCTCTAGTTAGGTAAACGCATCATCACTTTAGTATATATGTAATGCCAGTGTATAATAAGATATTGAAAATGTATACTTCGATATTTCCAGCAGAGAGGCGTTGTCCAGTAGTTTTAGGTTTCTTGGTCTTTCCAAGTGTTTGGGATCCTTGCATTACCTGCACCTATAAAATATAGTTTAACTTTAAAAACTCTAATACATCATCTAATCTTTGCTAAACAAGAAATACATTTAAATATATGGCTTGAATGATAACGTATTTAATTTTACCGACGCAACATTTAAAGACTGGTGTAATTATTTGCAAAAGACTTTGAATGCATAATTTTAATTCTGCTCTATAACTTAGCCACATTCCAAATCATCTTATACTTTATTTAAATTGGCTTTTGCTAGCACTTTATAACGTCATTTTTCAAAGCTTTTCTTTGTTAAAGCTATTCCTAAAAGGTTCGTTAATTACCTTTTTAAGCACATTTTAGCATATAAAAATACTCCTTTAGATGCCCTTTTGGAAATTATCGTACACTACTACTAGTAGAGTGACGTAAGCATTCGGATTTTAATACCGACCTGGTCTGCTAGACCTTATCCCTAAAAACAGTGTATCACACTCAGTAGATTGTTAAACATAAAAAAAATATCAGTCGATTGCCCTTATTCCGTTGATTTGGAGTTTTTGTCCATATCTTCTATAGTTTATCTTCTATAGTAATTTCCTTAGTCGTTAACTTCTCGCTCATGTCATATACCGCACAGTCTCTTGCCTTATATACAGAGATACACTCGTACCATACCATATATCATATCGTAACAAATATATTGTGTTACAATAAAATACATCTGTGAGAAGAACATCTTACTAAAACATAAAAAAGTAAAAAAGAGAGAAGATTTCCAAGAAATAATTCATTACAGTAATAGAAATAATAAACAAATAATTCTACCGCAATTATTTAACTGCAGTTTTGTTAATGTAGCTCATATTACTAAAGTTTGCCAATTTATTTATTTATTTATCAAAAAGTAATAATTACCTATTTTAAGCCGTATTTCATTTAATTTTAAAATCATCATTTAAAACAGTTTCGGTCATATTCGATTTTATTTTGCAGTTCAAGTTTGAAAAGTTATCTGAATCTAGAAAAAGTTTCTCCTCAAAGTTTCAGACTGGCTAATGAGAAAAACTTTTTCAGTACTACACATTTCAAAATCTGTGGCTACCCAAGGCTTCGTATATTATTCAAGTCTTGCACAAAAATCCTAGAGAATGAAATGTAAGTATATGTATAGTCAGACAACTGTTTATGAAAATGAAAGCAATGAATAGAAATTAAACAGAACTTAGATATTTAATAGTTAACTCGTTAAAGGTATATATGATACAAATAATAATAATAAGTGAGTGAGTGAGATATGAGTATTTAACCAATCGGAGTGGGCCTAACGTGCCAAGGTATCGTTACCGTTGCCTATAACTTATTTTATTTGAATTTATTTTTGTCGATTATTTTTTGTTTTTGATAAAACTTAATTTTGTTACATGACTTATTATTTTTTGAATATAATTCGTGTAATTATTCTATTATATAAATACTATATAAAACTTGCTTCTATCTTTTATAAATCTTCATATGATGTATGTAAATTCTATGCTGTAAAAAATCTCTACAATAGACTACTACAATTTAGCATAGAGGTTTCGCCTTGATTGGTCAAAATGTTAAGCATTCGAAGTTTTACTATTTGCTCTATCAAGATATACGTGATTGGTATTCAGTAGTAGGTTAACTGTTTAAGCAGTCGTCACCTGGTGCTTGGGTCGGTCGAGCGTGTGGTGCGAGTGGTGCGCGTGCGGCGCGCGCGGCGGGGCGGGCGCGGGCCGCGCGCTTGGCAGCGACATATTGCGGACCGACTCGCGGATTATTTGCCGAATTGTCTTGAGGAACGCGTTGCGGAAGTCCGCGGTGCTGTTGAATGGTCTCATTATTAAAGAAACGACGAATTATTGCTGTTGATATCAGGTTCGAAAATCCCTTCGTCACTCGGAAGTAAAGAATGATTACATTTTTGTTTAAACTGTGACTAAGTACTATTCATGATACTTTATAAACTACACGTAGGTCAACTTATAGAGCTGTCAAGTTTTGTGTTCAATTGTCGTATTGAAATATAATTTTAATTTTAGATATAAGCAGATTTGTGTTATTTTACCTGTTTGATAAAACGTAAACTTTTTCGGATCGTCGTTGGAGTTGACTGCGCAAGTGGATAAGTTCCCAGAGGAAGTGACTGTCCATATCCTTAGCTGAGGAAGCTCGAACTTGCACTTCCGTTACCGGTATCAATACTTGGTAACGAATTATTTCTACCTCGTTAGAATTATTTTTTGAGGAAACACCCTACAATTCAATATTAGACGTTTTAAAACAGAGTTTCACATACAAAGCACAACTTGCATCGAGTATAAATATGTGTAAAAGTAAATTCAAATTTGCCTCTAAATAACAAGTAATTACAAAAATACGACAGTAAAATAAGAATTTTTTTCAGTGCAGGTTTTAAATTTAATACTAAATAAACGTAAAGATCAACAGAGTAAGCTAACTAGAGAGGCGCTGTAAGTTCATTATAAGCCTTTGGTTAACTCACAAATTAAGAGTGCTATTTTTTTTTTAGAATAAAACAAGTTACATAAACGAATTTACTTTTCCCTAGGAAGTAATTCTAATTATTTTCAGTGAACATAAAAATTTTTACATACATAAACAGTTATAGAATAGAAACTGTAAAGAACGTGATGCAGTGCAAGTTTTGTGTATTCAAAGACAAGAAGCTCACCATTAACTTTTTCTTCTGTCTCAGTCTTTCTTTGCAAAGGAAGACAACGGCTGATTTAAAAACAAAACACATAGCGTGCAATTCCAGTCCCTTCTTTATTTTACCTAAAAAGTCTGATATATTCAACCATTCTACGCCTCCATAGTACAACAAATCACCTGAAAATATTCACGATGGCATTAAATTCCATAAAAGTTTATCTTATTTGATTTTTATTACTTATTAATCTAACCAGGGCTCAGATCAATGGGTTGCTTGCAAGACTTCTGGTGTTGTCTAAACAAATGATCAAATATAGCACCGTATTCTTCGTGTATGCGTTGCATTTCATTTATATGCTCTGCAACTTTTTCCATTCCCTTTAAGGCTTCTGTAACGTGAATAAATAGTATCTCATTCATAAAATAAATTTACAGTTTAATAATTTATACAATAATATTATTATATCTGAATTTAAAGTGGCTATTATTATATATTACTGCCTTACCCACTAAATGAAGATGTTCCTCCGAATTCACGTCAGTCAAATTTCTCAACTGTTGCAGAAGTAATGGATATTTGAGGATTCTTTGAATAGGTTTAATTAGGTACGACTCTAAAGTTGAAGAATGTTGTTGTTTTGGATTGCGAGCTGCCAAGAATTCTTGTAACGCTTGGTTACCTTCGTCTGTTAGCAATGAAAATACATTTAGTACAAAGTTAAAAGAAAATCGATTAAGAGATATTATCTCATGTGAAAAACTTACTCGGATGTAAAACTTTCTGTGCCTTACTGTGACTGGCGCAGAAAGAACTGTATAATTTGAAATGGTTGACGTAATAGAGGAAAGCATTTCCAACTGCGAAGAGAACGTTCTGGAAAGTTTTATGAAAATGCTTAAATTTTACCGAAATTATAGAAGTTATGAATGGCACAACTCAACACACATATAACGTTCAATAAAATATATGTAGTTACGTTACGTTAGTTATAGTTTGTTTTTTGTTGTTATAGAATTGGTAGGCGGACGAGCAAATGGGCCACCTGATGGTAAGTGGTCACAAACGCAAATAGACATTCGCATTGTATGAAAATATGTTAATCATCGCTTTCATCGCCAATGCGCCACCAACCTTGGGAACTAAGATGTTATGTCCCTTGTGCCTGTAATTGCACTGGCATACTCACCCATCAAATCGGAACACAACAATACCAAGCAGTGCTATTTGTTACCTACCCAGAGGTGCTTGCACAAAACCCTACCACCGATAAAATATTTAAATAAACTTGTTGGATTAAACAAAATGTAGGCTATTTTGTATTGAATATTAATGGACTATATAGTTTTTGATGATAATATACAATAATTGAATATATATCGTCTTCATACCTTGAATTGATTAGATAATTCGAAATGGTTGAAATTGGGTTCAGCCTCCAGCGCTTCTTCTAAATTTTGTAGGAATTGTCTTTGGAAAGTTACTATCTCTTGAATATTTCCAAACAAAGCGTTGATTTCGGCGTTCGATAAAAAAGTTTCCTTCTTCAGCGGTTCCAAGTAATTCTCCAACAAGTTATTTAGATGCTGCAATTATTGGTAAAGTAAGACACACAGTCGATAGCTCATTTAGTCAGTTGTTTAGCTGTAAGTTTCAAAAAGTTATAAATTTACCTTAAATTTAAGATTTTACCCATGTTTATTACCCATTTTTATAATATAAAGCTTCCATTATTTAAATGCGTTAAAATAAAAACAATTCAAATGTAATCTATGCTTTTATGAATAAAAAAAAGGCCAAATAGGCATTAAAATCATTTTAGCTGTAAAAGGAATGTATATGTATTTATCATTTAACACAGAATAAAATCCATACACGAATTATTAATATATCAGATAAAAACGGGATGCGACGCGATCACCCGTCATAATGATATATTTTGCACGTCGTAGATCCAATCGAGTAATCGGCCGTGAAAGCGCAGTCAGCTGAGTATTACGACACGTTTTTACCACCTCAGATCTTTCGATAAGCCGCAACGCCGGTTCGTACGAGATAGATAATGGTTAGATAATATCTGACACTGTCGATTGAGCGTCCTCGACTCTAGTCTCTGAACGTGAACGTAAGATATCGATTCATAGAGCCTCGACCAACCTTGACGTAAGCGCGCTCGGTGTCGACGAGCTCCATGAGGACTTTACGCAGCTTGTCCGCGTCGGAAAGGTGTCGCGAGGGCGTGACCGCCGCGCTGGTCAGGCTGCCGGTGGGGCTGCCACGGCGCGTGTCGGCCGGAGAACGGCACCAGCCCGTCACCTGCTCCGCACTCTGCCGCACACGGACACGCCCACACTTCTATTTATGCCCACGGATTAAAGCTATTATTGCTACGTAGCAAATGTTATGATGATAACGAAACAATGATTGCGGGGAATACTTTTGGAGCGTGTTCCTTACGAAAGTTCGTTTCTTCCGAGTCTGATTACTCTTATACTTGAAATTATTGGATAAATCTTAGAAATCGATACCAATATAAGGTTGATTAATTAATCATTTAGAAACGGATTTCGTATCGAAGCGAGTGCCCTTGAGTAGTCGACGGAAAAGGTTACGTAGATCGTTGAGATGTCGAGTCAAGCGGGTGAAGGGTGCAGGAGTGAGCAAAAAAGCTTTTTAAGTGAAGTCTTCCTTATTAAGCACCTTAAGGAGGTTCTCGATCTCGAAGGAGTTAGTCCGAGAGCTAACCTTCGGCGGGCCCGTGCTCGTCGCATCGCCATGTGCTTCCGCTTCTGGGCTGTACAGTTCTTTACCTGTTTGTATTTAGATTATTATTTCTTCAAATGTATAATATTCTGTAGATCAGAAATGTATTTTGTAACTTTTATTCTAATTTATAAATAATTTACAGAATATATCGTTCTTATAAAATACTATATAGTTATCACATTCGAATTGGAATTGTAATAGGTGTTTTATTATATATTATCATATCTTTAAGTATTAAATTTTTTTTATTATTATTAATATTATACCCGTTATACAAGAGCAATCAGTTGAAATCGTACATAAGCCTATGTGTGTACCATATGTGTTATATGCGTAGGTACAAATATTGCTCGGTAGGTAATAGTGTATTAAGATTTACAACGGAAATTAAAATAATTAACGCAGAATGTTAATTACAATTATTATATGATAATCAAAATGTAGCTAATATTGGAATATCACATCTGAAATAAAGCCGCCCTAAATTGCTATCAAGTACGTCTGAGTCATGACGACGCTCAAAATCACCGGCGATATGAAATACGAAACGTAATTATTTATTTGGGTTTTTGATAAGGCAGCAGATTTCAAAATTAACGGCTAAATTACATCTCAGTTCGTATTGTGATAAGAAGTGACACAATGAGTTTTTTGGTCGAGGTAAGTCGACATCAGGGGCGAGCAAATAGCCCAGGGGAAAGGGTCGCGACCTTTATTTGGAGGCCGCGATGAGTGGTTTTGCTTTCAGTTTTGAATTTGCTGTAACCTACTTCATAAATCTAAAACACTAGGCTTAAGGAACATATTATCAGTTTTGCTTTGTACGTTAAAATTACTATATATTACTGGTAAATGCCGATATGATGTATTCAAATATATAATTTAAATTCAAATATATTCATGACATTCTCGTTTAAAATAAATTATAATTTATTTTTGTATGGTTATAATTATGATACTTTTGTACAAGTTTTATAATGTCGAAATTACAGTTTTAAATAAAACTGATTATCTCCATTACAGTGATATAAAAGATAAAAATGAATAAAGCTGCTCTGTTTGAATGTGGCAATATAATAGCGCGTAATAAGGATTTATGCGGTCGATGAGGCTTATTGTTCCGAGTTCATATTCTCTATCGTAGCATCAAGTATCGCCTCGCATGTCAAACCAATACGGTATTATAATTGCCTCTTGTGTTGCAGACCCTCGTACTGAAATAAATCACAGCGAGTGAATCAAGAGCGTAGCAATTTCGGGCTCGTTCTAAATAGTGACCACACCGCTACAATGATACCGTTTCGGGAGACAAAAGGCTCCATTTGTAATTAACTTTTAAAATGAACTGATACGAGTACTGTATATTTTTTAATTCAACCCTATTTTAAATACCTTTATTCTAAATTTAGATGCGTCAATTCAATAGCATTAATCGATGCAAAATAAATTTCATTTTTGCAATCTATTTAATTTATTATTATGTTCAAAGGCAACTCTTCTGATAGAATATCTAATTAATATGAGTAGGTACTCCATACTTAACATATTTACAATATGAAAATATCCTATTAAAATTAATTAATGTGACCTATTTATTAGACATACATAACAATCAAAAAGAGCATACAATTACCAGAATTATATAGTATAAAAGTTAGCATTGGGAATCGATAACCGCAAATTGAAATGATGCTAATTGTAATACTTCGGTGTACTAATAACAATACTGGCTGACAGCCACAATATTGGAAGCTAATGAAATTTTGGTATAGCGGAATCGTTGCCAAGTATTACGTCGACGAAAAAACTCAAGTTGCTTGTTAAGCATTAATATTGTGAGATAAAAATAAAAGTATTTTTGTTCATGTTGTTAACAAAGAAATAAATTGGTTTAACATACAATATAAAATGTTTATGATTATTTGCGTCCATCTGAATATGTTATTTCTTATTATTGCGAATATTTACATAATATAATGAATACTGTACATAGTACCGAAACGTAGTTTCTGACCAACGATATAATAGCGTGTGTGCTTGGGCATCAATATCTCGTCAGTAGAGGCACGGACATATTCGTTATGCTTTAATTGAATTCTAACAACATAACGCTTCGTTAGTTCGAAAGATTAAGTGTTGCCATGGTCGCTGAGAGTTGCAGGTTGAAAATATAAGAGCAATTTCTATACAACGTGCGCATTAAATACAGGGCTGGATTTTAGAGTTTATGCTAGGAACCATATATATACAGCATGTGTTGATGTAAGGCTTAAAGTTACGCTGTGACACCGGCGTCGTTGTTTGGTCACGTGTGAAGAGCTCTCAGAAATGTAATTATTATTTAAGCCCAAAATTATCTTGCTACGCCGGCTATGGTTAATTTAAAATTTCAGGTAAACAGAAAACCCAACGACATCAAACGCTCATCTTTTTTATCATAGCCTAAATAAATGCGCTAACAATCAATATGTGTAATGATCGTTACGGGTGTCAGTCAAGGAGTATAAACAATATACTCACTCCAAGCAGGCGCCGGCACGATGAGGCCGGATATCATGTCGTCGGAGATGACGGGCGGCTCGCTAGGCGGCGGTGGACACACCAACGAATCGATTATATCGTCCGTGGCTGCGCGCATCACGCCGCTCAGCTCCGGCGGCTCCGTCCGCGACGACCTGCGACCAAACCGTGTTCACGATTCCTCTACATTTATTATTTCCTAGTAAACCGCGATTCTAATTGTCCGGTTGACTGTATTTATTTTACAACTCAAGAGAATATTCTTCTATTTGGTTGGTAGATTACGAACGTTGGAAAAATTTTGTCTAGGCGTATCAAAATCCTTTAGGAAAAATCACATGTGGAGCAGAGCGCACATTAGTCTATTTACCAAAAATCTACTAAAAATTCTAAAGATATTTTTAGAATGTAATACAGCATTCTGATTACATTTTTATGTTATTGCTAATAAAGATCAATAAAATAAATATACGAAAGGTAATATAAATTTGAAATACAATAAGTGGGATAAAATTTTTAGAACCTAGAGCATGTTGTTTGAAAAAACATATTTTATGTTCAATGTGTATTTTGATTCTCGTAACCAATATAATTGTTTATAAAACCTGACAAAAGCGAAGCTACCATAGCTTTTAAATTTAGGTACTGAAATCTAATTCATAGCTAGTACCTATTGGTGATCTCATGCAGGCATGTCATCCATTTCCGACAGTTCCGTAAGCGCGGACTCGTATGTAAATTGCATCCACTATACAGACGTCTGTTCCCTGCGTTTAGAACGCTCTAGTGTTTGAATTAGAACAGCGAGAAAGTAGGTTGGAATAAGCGTAACAGTTATTTGTGTAAGTTCGACTTAATGAAAATGCAGCACTTTAATGCTGGAAAATGAATTTAATTAATTCGTTCATTGAAGCTTATGCTTGATCGTTTTTTAGGGCTCGCTTGTAGAAAACATACGAAGACTTCAATGATTAAAACAAAGGCTTTCAAAACATAGACTCATACACCATACACATAAAAATCAACGAACAATATTAGTTTAATTGTAAGGAATGAACTCATTGAACGAATAGTTCAAGTTAGTAGTTTAGTTTTTTAATTAAATTTATCTAATGTTATCATTATATTTTTTTCATCATGCCAGAAAAAAAAACAGATATAAACAGTAACAGCCTGTTAATGTCCCACTGCTGAGCTAAGGCCTCCTCTCCCTTTTTGAGGAGAAGGTTTAGAGCTTATTCCACCACGCTGCTCCAATGCGGGTTGGTAGAATACACATGTGACATAATTTCAATTAAATTAGACATATGCAGGTTTCCTCATGATGTTTTCCTTCACCGTCAAGCACGCGATGAATTATAATCACAAATTAAGCACATGAAAATTTAGTGGTGCTTACCCGGGCTTGAACCCACGATCATCGGTTAAGATTCACGCTTTCTAACCACTAGGCCATCTCGGTTCAAAACAGATATATTAGAATTAAATATAAAATGCTTGCTTCCCTTGATTGAGATTTTTTTTAGCACACTCAAAAAAGATAAAATAATTTACTTGTATTTTCAAATGAAGTTGACAACAAAAGAATTCCCATTAGGTCATAAAATTGTCTCGTCATATTATATATAATAGATCGATATATAACTTTTATATGCCAGTAATATATCTGTACTTTCGACATTGAATTCTTTACTTTTTGTAAGCTACTGCCGTACTTTACAAAGCTACTGTTGTACCAATTTAAACAGGCGATTATGATCTTGATATTATATATAATATTACGTTTCAAATTTCTTATAAAATGTTTCAACCATACGGAACACTATTTATTAATGGTAAATTGTACAATATACAGTACAAGAGATGGTAATGAAATGTGAACAATAACTGAAATGTATCTCGACGGAACGATTTCAAGGTAAAATATAGTTAGTATTAAGTCATTACTTTTAGAATAATTTAAATAACAATTTTAAAAGTGAACTCATCGATAATTAAATGAAATTTTTCGTTATCTTCAAAATATCAGGACTGTTATTTTATTATATTTTAAGTTCATATCGGTTCAATTGAAATTGTAAACGACAACATTTTCTTTAATTCAATTCAGTGAATTTGATTTTTTTTTTCGTTTAATATAAAAGCCCTGATTGAGTCGGGCGGCTTTAAAGTAATAAGTATCGAAAATAATTTTGAAGCAAAAAAAAGTTTTGTTACGAAGACAATGGCTTTTCTTTTCGTATGAAATATTTTTGATTTATTTTTTGGAGCACAAATTTAAAAGGTATCATGATTCTGCGACCGGGAGACGTTTTTTGTCGAACTTACCACAATCAACAGGACTAATTTCTGGTCAGGTTTAATACGCAGAGGAGAAGAGCTCAGTTGATGTAAAAGTTGCCAAGGCTCATTCAATATGGGGCTGTAATAATAATAATTCACGCGCGACGTCAAGAGGCTCGGCTGCGGCGCGCACAATGGCGTGCGCGAGACGCGGGTGAGGGCCGCGGGCGAGCGATAGGGTTGCCAGATTTTTTTCAGGAACAAACATTCTAGACTCAGTGATTTTAGTTTTATGTAGCTATTTATATTTTGATAATATTATTTTGATATATATTTAATAGAGATTACTGTATTATGTATTTTCGGACCAAGTTACTATTACAATCTTGCAACACATGATATTGTTTTCGATTTAACGATGTACTTATTTTTTCTAAACTTGATTTATAAAACTTTGTACGTCTTCCCTAAGTTAATGTACTTAAGTATATTATTTCCCCGATAAATATGAAAGACCGTAGATTTTAACAAAATTAAAGAAACAGGCCTAGGATAGGGTTTTTAAAAGGACGTTAAAATTCTAAGTCAGTATTTAATTTATCGGCCTCTTGGTTAACCTAGCGAGGGAGCATGTAGGTCGTTGCGAGCGCTTCAGTAAACTTGTCGCGGTCGAAAGGTCAGGTGTATGAGGGCGGGAAATGCCGACGCGAGCCTTCCACCCTGCGAGACTTCCACACAAGGAGCGCTCTGCCACGCTTTGACTTCCGTTTTATTAGGTCCCACGACCCGCTTTCCAGTTTCGCTCCAGGCTACACTCACAAAGCCACGAGAAGCCTTTTATTCATAACGAACTCGACCTCGCTGCATCGAATTATGCGAATCGATGCTAACGAATGCACGCGAAGACCGTTGATTAATGAACAGCGGCTTACTCACCTACCGATCGGCAAAATTGCATGAAAGTGATAATTAATAGACGAGTTTAAACCTTACCTCATCATCATAACCAGGGAGAGTTCCTCTTGTAGCACGCTCTCCAAATACATCATATCTAGGTCAGATACGATCGCTCCATTAATTACCATTATTTCGTCGCCTTTGATTATACCTGACAACAAATTGATTGCATAACATTTTTTAAACAGGGTATTTGGATTCTAGTACTTTATAGAACGATCTGTGAATTGCAATGTTAATAACCACAACTTTTGTAATTTTATGTTATTTTATTAACGATTTACTTTATTAGTTTTATATCATTGTTAATTTATCAAAGAATGTTCTACGATTTTTGAAAACAAAACACCTATACATTTAATATTTTGAAGATATACCAAGGGATTGCTATTCTTAATCTTATCAATATTTTGAATCAATGACAGGTTAAAAATCGATAAGAATGACTATTTGCAAATAATCGGTGTTAAGTTTACTATATAAATAAGCAACTCAAATGTATATAATAGATTTAGAAAAGTTACACGTTTAGAGTTTGTCTTGCTTTTTAATCCTAACAAAAAATCGATAGTACTTACGAGAGAGGATTCTTTCGCATACTTCCCGTACACGGAAATCATGCTTTCGATCTACGCTACTCGATTTACGCTAGTTAAATAAATTACTTGTACCTGTAATTAATAATGAAAATGACTTTGTGAAGGTTATGTTACCATTCTGCATAGCGACGCTCTTGTCTTCGACGCGGCTGACGTAGCAGCAGAGCTCGTCCTGGCGCTCTGCATTCTCGATGAGCTCAGCCTCAACGCTAAAGCCCCACATCTGCTCTAGCGTCGTGCGCTGCAGCTCCACTTGATACAGGATTTTGGCGCACACTTCTACTACTTCATGAGTGTGTAGCTACATCAATTATCATGATAAATTTTTGCTATAAATAATATTATTGATTTTAATTCTAATTTTTTATAAAAAAAATGTAGTCGTTAAACAAATAATTACAATTTTGTAATTATGTTATATTTATTAACGTATATCGAATTGATATTTATATCAATTAATCTTTATATTAGTATTAATTCAGTTAGAATTTCTTAAAATACATAATGTTATATGTTTATTTTTTTTAGACGTTGCCGATTTAGAATGCATTAGCATAGATCAACTCACATAGGTTTCAATGAGATCACTTCTATGCGGCACGAAGTAGTTGTGGTCTTCCATGTCGCGCCGTTTCTTCACCCTCACGAAGTGCTCGAGCGGGTTGAGCGAGCGCCGAGCGCAGGCGGACGCGAGGAACTCCTCGACCGACATCCCTTCGCGTACGCCCACAGTCGCAGTGGTACCTTCGGGTAATGAAACCCTTACGGCGGCTTCGCCTTCTTCACGCGACATCTGTTTTACAATGGGAACATCACAAAAGAACGCCCACATAAAAGTCTCAGTCCATATTTTAAAAAAAGCGAAGAAAAGAAAACAAAAACTTGGTGTAATAGACAAAAGGACTTCCAACGGGAATATATAACGTTCCTGAAATATAATGGTTACTTATATTCTGTGTATAAGGATTGTTCAAAATGTTAAATAGTAATTATAATAGTTTTAATGTTAGTCTAATGTGAATACCTAACAAAATTCTTGTCTGTAAGTCTTAATTTTTGCCTTAATTTTTTGTACAACAAAACTACTGTACATAGTTTTGTAAAGAAAAACCGTCATAGTACAACTTAATTTGGGTAGTAAAGCTACTGTGTTTGCTCGAGGGCAATTTACCGCTTTCCTTAATAGAGCCGTGCTCGTAATTTGTTCTAGTAACAAGGGCGAAATGTCTAATGACAGGCAGTCGGCGGCTGCGAGTAACTAAGTAATCGTTGCTTTTCGTGACAGTGTATATTACAAGTTCCTAAGATATTAGACGGCACGCCACCTCCATATACTTATACCTGAACTAGGAGTTACAGTTTTCCTGAACTTTGAGAAAATATTGTGTATTTTTGTTTTAGTTTATTGTAGTACATATAATTAGAAAGAGTTTTGAAAAATAATTCTAAAAACAAAAACATAAATTTAATCTGTAAAACTCAAATGTTATCCAAGAATTACCATTTCAAATACAATATTAAAATGTTGTAAGCTACTGGACAGCAATGAACAGTGCTTCATCTAATTGGGTACGACGGCCTCAGCGCCGCATTTGCCTTTGTAATTCAATTTTCACGATAATGGATACTTTCGTTATACGAGTAATTCTGTGATGTAACTTATGATGGGTTTAGAAAAAGAATACATTGAAATTTTATAAAAAAAAATGTTACCATAATTATGAAGAAATATACCAACCTGCATGGAACGTCGGCTGGAACCAGAGTTGGATCGTGACAGATTAGGAGCCCTGCGCTTGGTTGCGCCGCGGCCAGCAAGTAAGTTGTTTAGCAGCGAGGGGGAGCGTGCGCAGATGAACGCGTGGAATGATGACACCGTGAACACGCCCAGCTTGTTCAGCGTGCTTTTGGTGCCACGTGACACGTGCGTCAGCAATGACTGGAACGTTTCTCACACTTAGCCCTATGCTACTTTTAAAATTTTATAAATCTATTGAACGAAACTCGCTATAGTTCGCATGCAATTATTTGATTAAATACATGTATCATTAGTATATTGTGATGTTTGAAAAAAATTAAGTATATGTATTTTTTAAACCACAAAAAGTTTACCATTTAATTGAAATTTATTTACAAATTATTTTAGTTTATTACTATTAAAAAAAGCTAAAATAATTTAAAAATCACAATCGTGAAACGTTTTTGTCATAAAAATACAATTTTTTTTTGTATTGTAATTAACAATAAAGTTTGTGCTAAGTTAGCATTGATAGAGCAGTAAAGTGTGACAAGTAATAATTTCCATGTTTCTCGAAGAAAGCTCTTAAAAAAAATTGAAGTTTTTTTATCCTAATAACAATTCCGATCAGATAATGACGTCTTCCTGACTGTTTTCGGCCCCGGCAGCCATTCCATCGGTGCACAAGTAGGCAAATATAAGTCCTCTCTATTTATTCACTCTTATAAATCGAAAGTAACCTCAAATAACTTTTTATATGCCTGACCCGGTGTTCGAACTCAGGACAACCGGGATCTAGGTCAAACAGGCAGTCATTATCTATCTACTCATACACAATAGAAATACATTTCATTCGATTTTAAAGTATAACGTAATCCAAATCATCAAACTTTATTTTGTTAAGTTACCGCGAATATCTACCATATTTAAATTTTAAAATGAATGTTGACATAACGAAATCAAAGATAGTATGGCGTCGCTATAATTGAGTCAAGTATTACATTCGAACGAGGCCAATGTATGGAAATATTGTAGATATTTTCATTCCGATTGTTGAGAGGCAATTTATAGAGGCGTGACATGGGTCGGCGTAACAGATACGATCCTCCTCCCGGTCAACGGATCTGTCAATTTGGGCAGCGAAGCTAACAAATATCACTTTTCTGTCAACTCGATAAAATCATTTCACAACATTTTTATGACTCATATTGATAGGTTCAATATTTCTATTATGATATTCATGAATTTTATGCGTGGGATACATAATCTTTCTTAATTGAAATTATTAATTGCAATGTTTTTAAAACACATAAATATGTTATTATCTTAAAACATATTTATTAAAAATCAAAGAGGTCTCTAATTAACAAATACCTCATGATTCTTAAGCAATATGAGAACTTCAACTTAGTTTAACGGGAAGATAGAGCTTTGTTTACCTTAGGATTTGGTAACTCGCCGCTCTGCAGGCTAGCCATGTAGCATCGAAGTCGGAATTGTTCGCAGTGTAGTCTTTCCAGATTTTCTTCCCACTGCAGCATTTGTACTACCAACTGCGCTCTCGTTTCCGGATCCGATACAACCGATTGCTGCAGATCTGCCATGTGTTTCAACTTGTGATCCTAGACAAAATATGTTATAGTTAAGAAATTGGCAGTTATTACCAATTTCTTTTAATATTTTTTTTACATTGTTAAAAAAGGCAAACATACGAGAAGTATTATGTTTTTACTGTGCCTAAATTATACAACATATGTCATACTTCAGTCACGGTTAAAGATAACTCAGTATGTCATAATTTGATGGCAGGCGCGGCCCTCAAACTGTACCAGGGCACGAGGTATCCCATGAATATTAATGAGCGCGCGCCAACTGCCTGCGATCACTATGGCTCGCGATAAACTACACACATCTTACACGAAATGTCGGCGGAATTCATTCATCAAACAAATATATTTGACGAGCCGGTCGGCGTGGTTGGTGGGTGCTTGCCTTTCACGCCGAAGGTTGTGGCTTCGATTCTCACCCAGGACAGATATTTGTGTGCATGAACATGTTTGTCCTGAGTCTGGGTGTAATTATCTATATAAGTATGTATTTACAAAAGAAAAATAGTATATGTAGTATATCAGTTGTCTGGTTTCCATAGTACAAGCTCTGTACAAGCTTAATTTGGGATCAGATGGCCGTGTGTGAAAAATGTCCCAAGGTATTATTATTATTATATAGAACTGTAATCACGCTTTCCATTGTTTATGTTTTAACGAGGAAAATTCACTGCTGCTAATTTCATACGAATGTAATCAAATGGTAGGATATGAAGAGAATCGATCGTTTCGAATTGCAATTATGCAATGTAAATGTCAGTTTAGGTATTAGGTCACAGGGGTATTACTGTTACTGAGATAATACGGGTAAGTACATAAGGAATCTAAACGATTACATAGTCACCGCATAGCGATACACTATTTTATATATAACTATATAATATAACTGTACTATATAATATAACTGTACGATAACTGAACAATGTGGAATAATATAATAAACTAATCTATATTGCAGCGTTTAATTCACTGAGATTTATTATTAATATAATTTATAATTAAATTCATTTTATAATTTAAATTCAACCCGTATTTTGGTTTGGTTGGATTTCTAAGATTTAAAAGCATTTACACGCTTGTGGTAAACGTGTAATGATCAGATACTGCGGCAAAGGCTTTGATGCGTGTTGCGGTTAAGCGATGCGGGTCAGAAATTGGCTCGATTTGCACGAGAAACGTCGTAGACCACACGCCGCCAGCACACGCTAAGTGTGTACATACACTGTATGTTACGTTTAAAAGTTTCTACAATAAATTATTAATATTTCGTAGTAAGTTATGTAGTAAATCCAAGAGAAGTTTGGGAATGACAAAGTAAATAATTTACATTTATATTCTAAACTGGTACTAGGTATTTATTTTTCGATTACATATTTTATATTTCTTAGAAACTATTTGTATTAAAGTTAGTTTGACATTGAAATGTTTGTTACTATATATATATATATATATATATATATATATATATATATATATATATATATATATATATATATATATATATAGGTATTTGTTGTTAACTGGAAGCAAGAATGATATTTATGTGCATAAATAGTGAATGCTTTTGATCCGGTACATTGTACACACTTCAAGTCTTATACCGAACACAGCAAAACTCATTCTTTATTAAAAAAAGACTCTTCAATGCAATGCTTTAAAGTTGAAAATCGTAAGAATCTATATTAGTTTACAAAAAAAGTGAGTGATTCCTACTAGTCAAACAATAGTTCTGTTGGTTCAGAACGACGAGCGGTGGAGGTCGAGCCTTGCATAATATCTCAGTATCTGCATTGTATCATTGTATTCAGCCACCTTTCGAATGCAGACTGTAGTGATTTATAATCCCTTACGTCTAAGCTTATTGCTGTTTTAAATTAACTGAAAATATCAACCTACTTTCTATTTATCCTTTACTTACGGATTCAATTGCTTTCTCTAGACGGTAAATTTCTTCTTGAAGTAGGTGAAGCGTTCCTGTTTTGCCGCGGTGTCGAGCAAATGCCGCAGCACATGCACTGTGTATACTATTCACCCAGTTTTCGAGCTCAATCTAGGGGAATCAAAAATATAATTCTCAAAATTGATTCGCTATGGGTTGTTTTTTAAATAAATATAAAAATAAACTTACTTGACATGGCGCTTGGAATAGATATGCATCACCAAAAGCTGTACTTAAGCAGAATATGTAATCACGTTTGGGATGTTCAGGTATCGGTTGCATGATGGCTCCGTCGACAATAATGAGATGTTTTGGTGCAGCTTCTACTGAACGGCCCTCACGAGAGTCGCAAGGGTAAAAAAGTAGAGTTGTGCCCTTCAGGCAGACCCAGTACCCCTTCCATCCTCGCTTACGAGCGAGCTCAATCTGGTGTTTCTTGCGTAGCAACCACTTTTTCACGCTTAAAAATCTATTACAAATGAAAATTATGTTTTAATATATTGTTAAAAATGAAAAAATTCGAAATTATCATTAAAATATAATATAATTGTATTAGGAAATAGATTCGTTTTTGTCATTTTCGGCAAACTTCATGTAATAATTATGTTTAAAGATATTCAATAGCGTATTTCTTGAGAGATTAAATGCTTACATTTTTAAATATTATGATTGAAATAAGGAGTTAATTTGCAAATCTATCTGCTGTCAACTGTGATAATTCTTAGGTAGAAAGTTATTATGACTGCGGAAAAGACAAAACAATATCTATACTAATATTATAAATGCAAATGTAGCTTCATCTGATACGCTATAAGACTGAACTGATTTTGATTAAATTTAGTACAAAGCAAGCTTGAACCCCAAGGAAGTTTTTTTTCGATTTTTTTCGCCCAACACCAACATATCCCCCCTTAATTAACACGCGAGCAAAGCCGCGGGTTAATTGAGGGGGACACTAGTATTATACAAAATAACTTACTATTTTTAAAATGATAAAATACATTAAATAATGGTTATGATATAACGCTTTTGGTAATTGATTGATTAATACTACGCGAAGCATAAATCACTTCTTACACCGTGAATAGCATTGATATTGGTATTCTTTAATATACAATAGTTGACCTTAGAGATTGTATCTTTCGTGTTTGTAATTAAAATTTTAAACTGGTTTATCTTGAAACCGGAAAAAAAGCAATATAAAATATTGAAGGTTTGTAAAATAACTGATAATAAGGTGGAATCCACCCAGACGGGCCTGGACAAAGTCCTACCATCGTTGAAAAATAACGAAACATCGGTTTCGAAAATATTGTTAGCAAGCTTTGCATACGTTATAAAAGGACTTTTTTATGTTATTTGAGCAGCAGATTTTAGGGTTTTTTTTAATGAAATTCGGTTCGGTGGTTTAGTCGTGAAAGCGTAACAGGCAGACAGACAACTTCACTTTCACATTCTTACTATTAGTGTTTATAAAAGTAACCAATTAAGTATTATTTTGTATCTATATATTTTAATATAAATTCGACTTAAATAGTTAAACATAAATTAACTAATTGATTCCATTTTGTTGAACACTGTTTGAAAATTAGATAGCATTACATTATGATTACAATTATTTGAATATTAAATTAAAATCTCGCGACATTTACAAAATGTGTTTATTATAAGACATTAATCAATCTTATATGCTGACTGAAAAGATGTTTCTTAAACGAAATCTCGTAAAAGAAATTAGTCCTTGAAGGAACTCGTCGAAGGTACGATATCCTGTCGTCTTACACAACGTTTTTACAGCGTCTTTGAATGGGTCACGGCTAAGATTTCCCTCCGGTCATTTGGGATTCATGGGACAGGAATTGTTGCCTTAAGGAATATAAAAGACGCTGTAGGCTCTAGGAAACTCGTCAACTTTCTACGATATCACTTTTCTTTGTTTCGTTTTTTTATCTTTTCCCATCCTTTTACAATAATTTTAAGTCTTAGGATACCCAGGTGCTTTCAGTGAAGTTTTGTTTATATCTGTGTAGTGTAAATGTTCGGTTTTCGTTATAAATAAGAACACTTTTACCTGTGATTTCGAGTCAAAAATATAATAACGGAAAATTAATTTTATTAATTAAAAATATACAGTAAGTTACCCAGCCTTCCTGACAGCACCGGTGCAATTGAATGACGCGGCAGCGGCACCTGTCTGTTTGCCTTTGTACGGAGAGTTCATTGCGCTCTCACCAGGTTCCTCTTCATCAGATACGGCTGTGGTCAGCGACATGCGGTCATCATCCGATATCTGTGTAGGTATTTGTATAAGAGTAAACTTAGGATCAAATACAGATTATAAAAAATAATAAATTTCGAAATTACGATTAAAAAATATACAAATTATTATTTACGAACAATATACATACATTTTTCTTATATATTATATATAGTCAATTTTACACATACAATATACCAACGTACTTACAGTGAACTTTCCGTAATAAGTAAATAGTTCATTTTCAACAAAGCTTTGATTAACTATTTTAAATTCAGGAAATAATGTAATTTGAAAAGTTTCAAAAATTAATTCAACGATAAATGAAATTTATTTTTCTTGACAGAGCTTAGCGACGCTCATAACGCTGTATTGCTGAAGTCACGACATTTAATACCATCCTGGAAATTACGTCTTTAGAAATACATAACATAGGCGATAAAACATTGTGTAGCGGTGAAATGAGAGTTTTCCTGGTACTTCCAAGATTTTCTTTAACCTTCTTTAGATGGTGTGAGCATTTGCGGGGAATTAATTTATTAAAGGCAGTTAAGCCTTGCAACGAAGTGCATTGTGTGTCGCCTGTAGCAGACTTATATAAGAGTAACGTTTTATACATTTAACGTTTCATACATTTTATTACACAATTTATTACATATTTAATATTAAGCAAGCATATTTAATTCATTACTTGTTTAGTAAACACACGCACACAAGCACTGCGTCATAATTGGAACTGTGTAAGGTAAGCATAGAATAATATCGAAAAATAAATTGTTCGCTTTATATGAAAACAATTTTTACTGAACCGTTGTGAATACACACTTTAAAAATAATTTTAAAATGTAAAAATTTACAAAGAAGAAAAAACATACGTTTATGTATTCTTGCTATATAGCAACATTCACAGTATAACGCAATTTACCGGCACTCGCGCCCTCATTTCCATCACTGAAAATTGTTACCTCTCTTGCCGTCTGCAGCTTGATATATATAAAAATAAACTACAGTTAAGTTATAATACATTTTAGAATAATTTAATTAATTTATTATTAACTTTGTGAAATATCTTTCTTTTAAAAATAGCTTTTATCTAAACGTTAAATAGATTTATGTATATAAAGTAATACATATATATATATATTTTTTTAGTTAAAAGTTTAAATTAGAGGAGCTTACTAGTTTTCTACCAGTACGCGATTAAAATAGTTGAGTTTTATTTCTTATATCGCTAGTAGTGACAAAATTAAGATATAAAAATAGGTTTAGTTAAAATGAATTAAAATAATTTCCTTAAATTAAAAATACGCACGTCTGATTTCCTTTATGGACTAAGATGTTTAACAAAACTAGTTTACTCTGATATTATAAAAAATAAATAATTTGTCTGTTTATTAAAAAAAAATCTATTGGTTAAAATTCATTTGTCTTTGTACATGCATAAGTTAAAATTTTAGTGAAAATATCAAACTTACCTCCCTACTTCAAAAGGGATCAAAAGTCTGCAGCATTTTAATATTCGGAAATGTGTGGAAATTGACGTGCAAGATTTATTTACATAGAAAGTTACAGGACTAGCTTATAAAACGTGTTAATAAGGAAGGTTCTTTTTATAAAGCGCATGCAGGGCTTAGCACCGTGCTCTCCGCTCGATGGCTCTTGACGTCGCTGGCGTACTTTTGAAAACAATGAGATATATATTTCATATAAAAACCCAAACAAAGTTGACCATACTATGAATAATTAAAGGAAAAGACAAAAATATTTAGCTTAAAAATATATGTATATATATAGAAATTCTCTAATTCGCTTCTATTATCATTTTTATATCAGATTTATTTATTCGAGCGAAAAGAATGAGCAGATCTCATACGTCGAAAATGATTATGACGCAAAATCGATATTTATCGTCAACTTATTCCAATTTTCGTATATAAAAAAATATTTTATTACCGTATAGAAATAAATTCAAATGTATAAGGCATAAGTTTAGTTAACAAAAATGTAGCAATATTTATAAAATATATTATTATTAAACTTAATTATAAACCTTAGTAATAGCCGAGTTGGTCCACGGGGTACCTGAATTGAAGATTGCGTTTTCAAGCCGCAGATCAAACTGAGTTATCATGTGCTCACTTTGTGTCAAAATGGGCTCATCTCGTACTGGACAGTTAAGGACATATCATGAAGAAACCTGCATTCATTGGCAGATGGAAATGTGCATATGTTCCAACAATCACAGACACAGCCAACCAACATTTCTCTTTCATCTTTTACATATATTTCATGTAACTAAGCATTACATTTTATTTACTGAAAATGGAAGGTGAAGTTATAATGTTTTGAATTGTTAATAACATAAAACGAGATCGCAAAATTATTCTGCAACTTTATAATGAAATACCTATTTATAGCAAGCCTAGTTGAAGGCAGAATTCATAGTTTCGAAACTAACTTTTGCATTGCTAAATCGTTTGCATGTAGTTGAGTAGCTCTATATCGTCAAATCCAAGTTGTCAGTAGGTAATGAAGTTTTACTTACAAACCATTCCGCTCTTTAGAAACTTGAAACTGAGAAGTGGATTAGGTAATTACATGAAACAATAGTTACTTGTATGCTTGAGGCAATGTACCTACTTAAAAATAAATGACACATAAAGGTTCTCTATTTACAAAAAACTATGAAGAACTTATAATTAAAAGCTAAGTTTTTATTTTATGATCTTTTCATAATTACCAGCTAACAAAAGATATTATATTAACAAATAATTAAAGGATTGAAGAAATTTTAATCATTAAGAGCTAACTAATTTCCATTCTTTTAGCTGATATCTGTGGCGCGAAGAATAGTCGAAAATGCGAAAAGAGATACTTAGGTTCAGCTATAGAGTAGTAAATAAAAGGCCTCATTAGTAGAAAAGGAAATTGCAGCCTCGTGGAGGAATCTAAAATAAGGTCAAAATGTTAGCTATATTTTACTGGCTTTTATTCTTCAAGCTATCCATTGTAAAGGTTATTGTGAAACCTATTGAGCTTCACAGGTACACAAGTGGAACTTTTAAAGCAACCAACCTGCGGTAGACAATGTGTCTTTATATATAAGACTTAAGTTTATTTAAGCTCATACAAATCATGAAACATATTTTCAAATAATTAAATAGACTTAGTTATAAACAGAAAGTTAACGATTTTGTTAACATAACATAACCTTAATCTAAATAATATTTAAGCAAACGAACTCACCTTCCTGAGAAATGCTTCATTGCAAGTTTGAGCTGTCCCTTTCCAATGATAGTGACGAAATCTTACATTCCCTAGTAGCTTTGCACCACGTAACGTAGATACTTCGTATACGATTCTTCGTATGTTAAGAATATCCGTACGTTTCTTATATTTATTTAATTTACGCCGACGAACTATACGTTCGTCTGGCTCGGAGTACTCGCCAGTGCTTGTAAGTCCTTCCTCTGCGGCCCAAGCACTTAGTACGCTTTCTATGAAACTGAACAATTGTTGCACATTGGGTTCTAATTTGCTAGGTATATAGAGGTAAGGCGAAACGGTTTTCTTTGGTACCAGCGATTTTTCCTCTCGTTCGTCTTCTGGAGGAGGTGCAACATCGTGATAAGGACAGGAGTGTACCTTGTGGTGATGGTGATGATGATGATGGTGGTGGTGTTTCGCTCTGCGCTTTGGTTCCTTTGCTACCGAACCGCCACCGCCTTCTCCTTTGTCTGCGGTTTCGCCACCACTCGAATGAGAGTCTGCACTACGCTCCCGGTGCGGTTTCGGCCGTCCGTTTGACGTCAAAGCCACCAAAGCACCAGCAGCCAAGCAGCAATGGTGCGCGACACAACAGAAACGCGCGTCTCCTTTGGTGTCACCTGTGTGGGCTTTATGACAAAAGGAAATATCCGGCACTCTTGCTCCGAGCGCTGCTAAGTGGGCCCGGTCGGCGCAAACCTGCATGAGGAGATTTTCTCCAAAATGTACAGTCTTGTGGCGACGGCGGCGGAGGTGCATCACTGTGCCGCTGCCAGATAGCGAGGGTGGCGCGGAAGCAGACGCAGGTTTTCCACGATGCTCGGGCACGCGCGCACATCGGGGCGGCGGCACGCGTTGCGTCTCCACCATCATTGGCGAGGAGCGGCGTCAGCGGCCGGCGCGTGAGCGTCACCTCATCACGAGCAACAAGTAATTCGCTTCTTTTTCTGTTCTCTTTTCACTTCTACCACACTTAACTGTGTTGTATCACATTTTACATCTTAAGGATATTTTAAAGTTCAAAGTCATTTTGAATACTACGAAAATTCCTTGAATTAGGGTTAAGGTAAGATAAACGGAGCCGTTTCAGTGTCTGAATCGCTGAAAGACTCTGTAGAATTCATGTATTTAGCATTATTTGAGCAATTAGTAAAAAGACGTATTTATGTGTTATTAAATCACGTTTTGAACATACCAGTATTTAGTTAAAATTAGTAGATATACAAGATCATATGTAGTCTTTTTGAAATGTATAAAATAATAAATAAAAGCTTAATGTGATGATAAAAAATACAAGTTTTTATGAAATTAACCGGGAAAAAGGATTTTCATAAAAATGTTATTAGTGTTACGATATTTTTTTCAAAAAATGTAATAGAAAATATAATCGGAATAAAAAGTCGTCGAAGACCCAATGCAAAATTTAAGCGGGTCTGCATTTGAAATAGCTTACTTTCTGAAATGGACGCTAACAACCTGTCAAGGAATTGTGGTTAAGCGAAATAAATCATACAGTTTATGCTATTAATAAAAGATTTCCATCGTGGTTATTGTTTTTCATTTATTTTTTATTGATTTCATTCAATTAGAAATAAACTAAATATAAAGTAAGATATAATATAGAATGGTAAGCCTATATTTATTAAATAAGTGTGGAAAATTACATATACATATGTATATAATTTTATACGGTAAAAAGATCAAAAAAATTTACCGATATATAATTTTCAATTTATTCCCTAACGTTCAAATTATAAGATAATGTCGGTGACGTATTTTATTTATGTAACATTTATATATTCTCCTATACTACTTTATACTAAAGATAAGTTAACTTTTCAATTTAAATATTATTTTCAAATATTAAAATTTTTTATTCTTATTTAGATAAGATAGATTTTATAAAGTAAATATTTATTGACGTAAAGTTTCCATTTTGGGTATTTTTTTAATTGAAATTGTTTTATGTAAAGCAGCTTTATAAGAAGACCTTAGAGAAAACTAGACTGAATAATTACGTTGCAAGTCGAGGATCGTTAGGGAAAAAACAAAGCCAACGCTGATGCAAATCGGTCAAATTAGGCGTGCCGCGAGCTAGCAATAAATTAATTATAATTTTTCAAATGTAATATCAATCTATTATTCAATAGGGAATATTTAATTGCACATCAGCAAATGTAACGCATATGTAATATCTGCACCATACAAACTATTTTAGAATGAATTATATAAATCCGCTACAGATACACCAATTTATAATTAAAACTTGTACAAACTAACGACAAATCATACCAAAAATGGTTGTTTTTTTGTTTTAATAGTTTTATTTATTTCAGATATTCTTCTATATCAAATCAACACTTACGTTGGGTTAGATATGATAATTTAGATTAGGGTTAGCCTTATAAAATCTAGTCATAATTATGGCTGATAATTGTAAGTGTTTAATTTGGAAAATATGAAATATTTAATTTGTATGAAAAGGGGTTTCATTCTAATAATACATTTGATATTCAATTGACCAATTCACAGTAAATAAATTAATAAAATTAAGTATGCATTCTGATATTCATTTGTTACTAAAATTAATTCTAGTTTGTATATTGTTTCAAATATATATGTATAAAAAATGTTATTAATATTTTTGATAGGATACTAAAATATGTTTTTTATTGAAAAATGGGTTTTCTGATGGTCAATACTGTATTTAATATTTATGAACAATTAAAAGTCGTGACTTTACTTTTAGTTTTTCCTGTTTTAATATCTATTAATCATTTGACTATGATAAAGAGAAATAACTACCAATTATAAATAATGCGTTGAAAATATATTTAATTATTACCTGTTGTTGAATTATGTTACAATATTTTAAGTGTCAAGTAAAGGATTTCTGTTCTAAAGAAAAACAAATGCCCTTCATCAGTTGAAAAAAAAAGAAGTAGTATGAGTATCGTAAGTAATGTTATACACATATGTAGTAGTAATACTTGAGTGCAATATTTATAAACTAAATTAATTCATACAGAAAAAAATCTAATGTGCTATTTTATGCTCACCCATGGCGTGAAAATGATGTATTTCTTATAGTTTTGTCACGTTTTAATTACGCTAACAGCCGGCGCGTCCCAAGGGAAATAGGGCGTGTTATACCACAGCAAACCAACATTGCATTTGGTCTATCGAGTCGACATCGTGTACGCCCTATAAGTGGATTTCAAATCCATGTATAGTATTTCAATAAAATATTTACAGCATTATGTTGCTCAGATTCATCGAAGAGGTAATTTTTATGTCTTCGTAATTGTAGGTGTTGAGTCTCAAGTTATCACACATCCCAAGACAGCTATTACTGTTGACAATGTCTAGCTTTACAAAGTCACAACTAGTTAATTGCTTACAATTTTCATGTAATTAAAGCCAGCAGTTAAACTTGAATTATTGTTAGATGCGGTAGACTGTTTGAAACTTGTGCTTTGTGATGTCGTTAAAATATCGGAAGGTTTTAATTGAAAAGCTTAAGGAACAATTGGTAGATTCGTAGCAGATAAGACGCAAGTCTGAATCTAATAGCCTCATTGTTATTTATAAATGAGCTGAGAATAATAAAATCTATTTCATATTTTATTTAATATAGTTAAATGAAATTTCTTTATTTAAGTAATAAATAATAATTAGAGGGTTGAGATTAAATAAGATTTTCGTGCCAAGTAATCAAAAAGTAAGGTGGTGATTTGTCTGTTTAATTTTCCTTACTCGCTAGATTTTATGGTTGAGATAATTTAACTAAATCGATCTATTTAACAGTATAATAGTACATTATGTAGAATAAAATAATACGTACTTAAATTAGAATTACGTATTTAATCTTATATCTATCTTATTTCGTATAATATATAATTAGTACCACCACCACAATAAATGTATATTTTATTAAATATTTCAAAATTGTTAGACAGAAACTTCCTTTCATAAAAAAAATCTTTCTACGTGCAATTATATACCATTAAGTTAATTAGAATAAGGTTTAGATTTTTAAATTGTGAATTTGTTAATTATTTTTATGCTTAATATAAAATCCGGTAATTAAATTTACTTAATTATACGTGAATTTATGCCATACATAATTTGACGACCAGATGATTGAAATAACAGATGATTGAAGCCGAGATGGCCTAGTGGTAAGAACGCGTGAATCTTAACCGATGATCGTGGGTTCAAACCCGGGCAAGCACCACTGAATTTTCATGTGCTTAATTTGTGTTTATAATTCATCTCGTGCTTATCGGCGAAGGAAAACATCGTGAGGAAACCTGCATGTGTCTAATTTCATTGAAATTCTGCCACATGTGTGTTCTACCAACCCGCATTGGAGCAGCGTGGTGGAATAAGCTCCAAACCTTCTCCTCAAAAGGGAGAGGAGGCCTTAGCCCAGCAGTGGGACATTAACAGGCTGTTACTGTACTGTACTGTACTGATTGAAATAACTATGCAATATATATATATATATATTGATATGTCTTACAGGAAAAATTGTCAAGACAGAATATTTCTATGTCTTATAAAATATATTTGAGTGCTGATAAAGGAATTACATCGATATATATAGTTTATTTTATAATGTGATTTCATTTACGAAAAAAAGTAATTACAGAGTTTCTCCCGTTTTTTTTAGAAGAATCAATTTTTCAAAACTTATGATAACTTAATATTCAAATGATTCATGTAGCATGACAATTTAAGTACAAGTGTATAAGAGGCTCCTTGAATAACGTATTTTTTTTAAATTTTGAATCGATGGTAGTGAACATGCAGCGTTTTTTGCAACTAAACTACAAATTGGATTAAAGTAAAGGTGTGCAACGCAAAAAATAAACCTCAAGATTAGATAGAATTCTCTGTGTACGCTTTTAGGTCAAGTATTGTCGCCGAGCTTTGCATCATACAAATGTTTGACACTTGTGCTTGCTGATTCTACACAAGTTTAAAGTGCTGAAAGCTCTTCACTTATTTACGAGATAATCCTGCTTTACCTTGATCTCTCTAAAATGCTATCTGCAATTTAAGTCCATTATTTGATAAACTGTTTTCGAAATAAGACAGATAGAAGATTGCCATATAAGTAAATCTTCACGTATTATTAAATATTTGATAGTATTCAAAATTCACATATTAGTTAATTCATTACGGAAAAAAATGTAATTTTAAAATCAAATAATATAATTTACTTTTTCTTTGCTTATGGCCGGGTATTAAAATTTAACAAAGGTATATGACTGATTGATTTTATCAAAAAAAAAATAATTAATTACAAATAATATAACGTTGTCTGTGATTTTTATCGACTACGGCACTGAAATAATCATCTTGTTTTAAATTTTATGTTTTTTGTTATGACATGTTTTTGTAAATAATTAAAATGAATTTATTTTAAAACCATTAACAGTTCTGAAAGCAATGAACAACTATATAGATCTTTTCATACAAGCGTCCTGCATTGCGCCAAATTTCTATTTGTGTTGTTCTATTTGTTCTTTTAATTGGAACAGCAATTACGAGCATGGCCCGGCATGTGACAAATTAAAAATCTTCATTGTATTCCGATTCATTTATATCATTGACTTGAAGTTATTAAACTATACATTTTGATACGTTTCTTGTCAAAAGTTGAGAACCTACATTTAATTTATACGATTTAAAAACATTTAAATGTATATTTTAAATGGATACGTCGATCACAATAAAATTGAAACAACATTTTTGAACGAAACGATAAACCTGTGCCGATGTCTATAGCCGCGAGGAAAGGCGGAGGTACACATCACTTTAACACACTCTATCGGAAATTATATCTAATTGGAATTCAATATCAGAGTCTACAATTTTTATCACAAATGTCTTTGAAGATATTTTTAAGTTGATAAATAAATAAGTTTATTCAGTTACATAACCGAGCACTGGGTACACGGAAAACTGTTCCAACGCCCAGGCGGCCCTCACTGCGACTGGATCCGGCACGCGTCGACAGAGGGTGGCTGCGATCGTCAAACTTCGTTACGATTCGGAGAGAAACGATCGTAAGTCCTCGGGCGGTTTCGGGACACGCGCGCCTGCGGGCGGGCGGCACCACGGCGCCTGTGTGCCCTGCATTACTCGCCTAGTACTACACAACACCGACCAAGCCTTTCATTAAATTTCCTTAAATCGAACGAAATGAATGTTTTACTTATCAAATCTTTATTAAGACAAGTTAGCTCGTTGATGGAAATTGCCGATTCTTGCTTTCATTGTGACTCAAGTACATTGCATAAATTTTGTTCTTTTACGATAACTATTATTTACATGAACGTATATTTTAAACATATAATTTGAATTAAAAGTAATTTATAAAGTATGAGTAATTTATATTATAATTATATCTATCATTCCTGAGGCGTAGTTTTGTTCAAATAGTAGAAGAAACCAAATAATATATAACAGCTGAAACTGATTTTACATATTATACAAAAAGTGGTCTAGATAGGTATTAATACATCGTCGTATAAAGTACTTGGAGCTATTGATTTATCGAGTAACATATAATATTTTTTATTTGATTATTTTATATAAATAATATTTGATAATATTACAAAAGTTTGTTTGTAAAATCAGCGATAATATATATTTGCTACTGAAAATTATCTTGAGGCCGTGACATCTATTAAGCGAGTTTCAAACGAGATATAATTTTACTCTCCATTTTTTTTAAATAGAGAACAGAAAGCTATAAAATGCTATTTATATTTGCTCATGAAGGCGCGATAAAAACATCCTTACCGGTATTTACACAGTACAGATTCATAGAATATATAATACGCATGGATATTATTGATTGATGTAAATTTTGCCCGTTTTTTTCACGTCTTTCGTTTATTTTGATCACGATGACGTCATAAAAACGGTAGTAATGATCGTTCATCAAATTAAGGTTATCGCCGAGCTTGACATTAAATTTATGAAAATACGCAGATTCATGTCGTCAAATATAGTAACTTTCTCGAAAAAAAAATAGATTAAAATATTATGTTTGAATTATTTTATAAAATGTAAAATCATAAACATAGTGTAGCTGTTTGGTGTAGCTTTTTATATTTATATTATAAAGTTTGTGACTTTGTAAGATTGATAGCGTTATGCTAAGTAATTACAAGGCCGTTTCGTAATATTCTGATAACGTTAAATAGTCGTTACGAAACGATCCATAAACATCACCACAAATCCATAAACAGTATCCATAATCTACAACAACTATTGCAAATATATATCTTAATTTCTTTTAAGTTAAATCGGGACATATTAAATATAATATTAAAGATGAGCCGGTTGGTGTGGTTGATAGATACTTGCCTTTCACGCCGAAGGTTGTGGGTTCGATTCCCAACCAGGACAAATATTTGTGTGCATGAACATATTTGTCCTCAATCTGAGTGTAATTATCTATATAAGTATGTAAAAGAAAAGTAGTATGTGTAGTATATCAGTTGTCTGGTTTCCATAGTACAAGCTCTGCTTAGTTTGGGATCTGATGGACGTGTGTGAATATGCCCAGAGTGTTATTATTAAAGACTTATGTATTTCGACGATCGTAGATCAAATTCAAGTGCAAGAATATGCATGATTACGGAGCAAACTTATATACTTGTATGTCATAATAATATCGACACATAATAACATGCATGCGCAGCGAAGCTTGTAAAATGTGTCTGGAAATAGGGGTAGACGACATACCCTTTGAAAATTTGTTATTACATCTTTCTTCATCCTTTGATACTATTTCTTAAGCAGAATACAATTTCGATGAATGATTTGATTTTTGCGTCCTACTGGCTGATTTTGTAAAACTGCTTACATTTATATCAACTTACCTAATTTGTAATTATGAAAATATATAAAATAATTTATGAATACAACATTACCCTTGTTTAAGCGTAATGGAGTATATTAAATGTATTTATGTCTGTACTAATATAACTTTTTGTATACGGATATAAAACGACTTCTGAAAGAAAAGTAATAAATAAGAATTCAAGGTGTTTTGGTAAATTTACACGGTCCTAATTAAAGTAAAATCAAAAAATATACTCGACATGTCAAGTGAATACGAATTTTCACTCGCTCCTATGCATTTTTTATGAGCTTCATATGTTGGTATTTAATTAAACTATATGAATTTTAAATATTCTAATTGATAATTTATTGAATTTATATGATTAGCCTTAAATAATTATGACATTATTCTATGTTATATAAAATATTAATCATATAAGTATTTGCGCATTTATATTTGTGCTCGAATTACTGTTTTTGAACAGAAATTAATTTTTTTTTTTTTTTTATAGAATAGGAAGGTGGACGAGCATATGGGCCACCTGATGGTAAGTGGTCACCAAACGCCCTTAGACATTGGCATTCTAAGAAATGTCAACCATCGCTTATAGCCAATGCGCCACCAACCTTGGGAACTAAGATTTTATGTCCCTTGTGCCTGTAATTACACTGGCTCACTCACCCTTCAAACCGGAACACAACAATATCAAGTATTGCTGTTTTGCGGTAGAATATCTGATGAGTGGGTGGTACCTACCCAGACGAGATTGCACAAAGCCCTACCACCAGTAAATTAAAAAGTAATTACCCAAGAAATATGATACGTCGGCAGGCTGAGCTGAAAAAATATTGATTTAGGGTCTAATTGAATCAGTTGCTTTTATCCTTGAATTTACATGATATATGAAAATAACATAATTTGTATCCTATATATATAGATTTATGTTTTTAGTAATATCATTTATATTTTTATAGGATCTAATTATGTAAAATTAAAACTTTAAAAATACGTCGTCATTGAATTATCGAATATATTAGAGATAATTGACCGAGCAAACGAACCGAAAGGACGTTACAAGGGAATAATATGGCGCTGGTTGCTAAGCGCAGGCGTGAGTTCCTGCCTCCCTGCACCGTGCACGGAGTGAGGCGATGCGACATCAGGGCCACCGCCAGCATCACAAGCGTCAACTTTAACACTATCATGGATATTGCGACCCAGTGCAATCACTCTTTAAGGGAGCAGAAGCGGCGCTACGTAATGAGACTAAATTTAAATTCAAAATCAGCATCGAATAACCTGTCAAATATATTAACGTCACAATACTTGCCTAATTATAATTCTACACGTTATTAAAATAGGTTTAGAGGCACGCCTCTATGTCTTGTATTAAAATTTGACTAGCAAAATATAAATATTTTATCTGTATTAGCATAATTAATTTTTACGATTTATTAAGTATTCAAATCATTATGAAAGATATATATTATTATGTTAAACTTTTTAAATAAACGTAGACAAATATAAAATTAGTGTAGAAACAGGATGAAAATAAGACTAGTGTTTTATTGACCTTCTTAACAATGCTCTTTCGTAGTCATGAATATTCAAGCATACTGTTTATTTTTGTCCAGGATTTAAGAGAAAGAAAATATTTCAGTACGATTCACTATTACCATTAGGATAGGTAAGCCGTGTCGTATATTTCTAAAAGCTTTTACCATTCGGCTGAAACATTGCCGAAATGTGAGAAAATAAAGAAAAAAACAGTATTCAGTACGGGGTACATTCTTTTCGCTCTTTTCCTAACTCAAAACTTTAGTTTAAAAAGAAAATAAAATATCATGCGTACTTACAGTTCAAGGTCGATTTTGTGGAATTAACTTACCTGAAAAAGAGAGATAAATTATTAGAAAGAGTATAAAAATATAAGAGTTATTGTTAAGACATATAGTTTTTACATTTGTATGGCCTCACAGCCAACTGTGAGGCCTATAAATGTAAAAACTATACTTTAAACAAACAAAGCAGTGTCAAATATGAGATTCAATATGTGAAAACCCATGTGGTTGTAATTTCGCTTGTTATATACTTCTCACTTTAATACCAGAACGTGAACACAGCAACGCAATGTATTAAGCACATTTGCTACATATCTACTTGGGTTTTTACGTCATACACTAACTAGGGTATTTCCGGAGAAAAATGTCTTGAAAAAGCAAGTTTTTCTGCCCATTTATTACGTCAACAATAAAAAATTATGCCTATTTGTTTGGAACTCGTACAATAAACAGTTATGTCTAGATTTTTTGTAAGGTATTGTTGATAATTTCAGAGAAATCGAGACTTTACTTTTGATAACAGTAGTTAATATGGGATTATTAGTTTTATATGTGGTAAATATGCGCCACCTACTTGCTTTTTATTACAGTGTGAATCAGTCTAACTATTGTAAGTCGTTTCTTTATTTTATTAAGCTAGTATTTTTTAAAACTTTATTATATGTAATAGAACTAAATTACATACAAAATTATATAAAAAAAGAAACGAAACTAAGCCATCAACAATAAAATCTATTAGCAAACTCAATTCAAAACGACATCACTGTTGAGTTTTGAAATTGTCGAAAAATAATATGATCAATTGGGTCAAACTATTTTCTTTTTATAACTCGTATATAAATACGTCTCTAAAATTAATTGAACCCGTTAAGAGGAAAAAGTATTTAACCAGTCAGGAACATATTTGTCTACGTGCGATTTAGTCTGCCTAAGCTATTGACTTCTCTATTTAACCTAATTGGAGTAGTTGTTATTATTGAAAAAATCACGTTGATTGAATTTAAAATTTAATTACGGAGCTTTGGCGCACCTTGGGAGAGGCCTATGTTCAGCATTGGATAATGATTGGCTGTTGATTGATTGATTGAATTTAATTAAAATAGGTGTTTACTGTGCGAATAAATGTCGTATGAATGTTTCTTATTTCAAGCAATGCAAGGCAGATCTAACTGCCGTTGCGTTAACATACATAAATACTTTCTTTTTAATAACATTATTGAAATCTTGGGACCTCCAAATATTTTTTTTTTTTTTTATATTCGCCGGGAGGGCAAATGACTCTACTCCACCTGTTGGTAAGTGGTAGTAGAGTCCAAACGCGACGACGGCCAGTACAGACGGGAAAAACGTTCTGCACTAGCCGCCTTCGCCTTGCCGGCCCGCAAGATGCCTCTTCACGCCTCGTTTGAAGGAACCCGGGTTGTAAGAGGAGGGGAACACGTGAGCTGGTAAGGAATTCCATTTTTTGGAAGTGCGACAAAGAAAGGAGTTGCCAAATTTCTTTGTTCGCGATGGTATTGATGTCACAGTTAGGCGGTGACATCGAGAACCAGCTCGCGTGGACTTAGAAAGGCGAGTGCTCTGAGGAATTATTCTCTCTAATTCCTGCTTCCCCCTTCCTTCTTAAGTCCACGCGAGCTGGTTCTCGATGTCACCGCCTAACTGTGACATCAATTCCATCGCGAACAAAGAAATTTGGCAACTCCTTTCTTTGTCGCACTTCCAAAAAATGGAATTCCTTACCAGCTCACGTGTTCCCCTCCTCTTACAACCCGGGTTCCTTCAAACGAGGCGTGAAGAGGCATCTTGCGGGCCGGCAAGGCGAAGGCGGCTAGTGCAGAACGTTTTTCCCGTCTGTACTGGCCGTCGTTGCGTTTGGACTCTACTACCACTTACCATCAGGTGGAGTAGAGTCATTTGCCCTCCCGGCGAATATAAAAAAAAAAGTCGATAGAAAGCGCGCAGTGCTGCTATCTCACGACGCAATTGTAAAGGTTCAAGGGTGTTTGTGACCTTTACGTCGCCAATAATGCGTACGGCACGTCGCTGCAGCCGGTCCAAAGCCTCAAGTAGGTACTTAGCGGAGCCATCCCAAAGGTGCGAGCAATATTCCACGCAAGACCGTACCTGTGTTTTGTACAGCAGGCACAGTTGTTGTGGCGTGAAAAAGCGCCGCACCTTGTTCAGAACTCCGAGTTTCCGTGAAGCTGTTTTTATAACAGCCTCGATGTAATCCCTTGGACTAAGGTCGCAGCGAACGTCAATCCCCAGCATGGCGATTTTGCTTTGCATCACCAGCGGAGTACCACAGAGGGAGGGAAGAGGGGAAAATGTTGACTTTTTCGCCGTGAGAGCGCATACCTGTGTTTTCTTGGCATTAAACTCAACAAGATTATCGGAGCCCCATTTGTTGATGAGCTCTAACGTCCTATCGAGTTCAATGACAAGATTCTTCCGCCTCTCCTCAATTTCCGCTCGCCCAGCCACTGCGCGTCCGTGGTATCCACCATGCACTGTACTATCGTCTGCATAGCAATGTATGTTCCCAAGAGAGAGCATATCATTGATATGCAAAAGAAAGAGTGTGGGAGATAGCACAGATCCCTGGGGGACCCCAGCATTCACTACATAGAATTGTGAAGCGCAACCATCAACTAAAACACGAAGGCTACGCTTGTGTAGGAAGCTGGCAATCCAGGTGCATAGCTGAGCAGGCAGACCATATGCCGGCAGCTTGGAGAGAAGACTTCTGTGCCAGACCCTGTCGAAAGCCTTGGAGATATCGAGGCTGACAACCAACGATTCTCCATGCTTGTCGATAGCTTCACCTCAGAGGTGCGTTACGTACGCTAGAAGATCACCTGTGGACCGTTTTGGTCGAAACCCGTATTGACGATCATTAATTAAAGAGTGATCTTCTAGGTAATGGATCAGTTGGTTGTTTAAAATCCGTTCCATCACCTTACAAAGTACTGAGGTGATAGCTATTGGCCGATAATTTGCCGGGTCAGACCGATCCCCTTTTTTGGGAACCGCTTGCACATTAGCTCTTCTCCAAGCCTCCGGCACACTTCCCGAAGAGAGAAAAAGTTGGAACAGGCGCGTTAACACAGGAGACAGCTCCGCTGCGCACTTCTTCAGCACTATGGCTGGTATTCCATCGGGACCGCTAGCTTTCCGTACATCAAGTGATTGCAGCTCCGCACGCACATCACGTTGCCTGATTTTAATGTCAGGCATCGTATGGCCACATGCAGGTATTGTAGGTGGCAGTGCACTACAATCATCGATGACGGAATTGTCGGCAAAGAGTTTAGCCAGGAGATGAGCTTGCTCTTGCGGACTGTGAGCTAGCGATCCCTCCGGATTTCTGAGCGGTGGCAGCGAAGGTTGGCAGAAATTGTTTTGCACAGACTTGGTCAGACGCCAGAAGCTACGGGAGCCCCTAGGATGCGAAACAAGGTCATGACCAATCTGTACAATGCGCTGTGCATCCGCTCTCGTGTATGCCTTTCTACAGGACTTGGAATTTTATATATGATATAAAGATTTGTCAACATAATCCTCCGAAAATTTGTTCTATAAGGATCAAAGGACGGGAAAGGGAACGATCCCTTCCTTTAAGATTTCTTTCAACAAGAACCTCCAAATGAAAAGTTAAAAATTTAACAATTTAAGACAAAAATACGAAAACGTGAACAAAATTTATATAAAAAATATTTTTAAAATATCAGTACAGTACAGTAACAGTCTGTTAATGTTCCACTGCTAAACTAAGGCACAATGCGCACCACGCTGCTCCAATGCGGGTTGGTAGTAGTTGGCGGCATAATTTTAATGAAATTAGACACATGCAGGTTTCCTCACAATGTTTTCCTTCACCGTCAAGCACGAGATGAATTATAAACACAAATTAAGCACATGAAAATCAGTGGTGCTTGCCCGGGTTTGAACCCACGATCATCGGTTAAGATTCACGCGTTCTAACCACTAGGCCATCTCGGCTCAAAATATCACACTACTCAAATTATATATACACGCCTAATCTCAATGCTTTTAAAATCAACGTTGCTATATTTTAAGACGGTTGCGGTTTTTTGGAAAAAAAAACTCGCAATTTCTAAGACGTTGGTGCGCCCTGGCACTTAAATCAAGAGGACGAATTCTTTTATAAGTATAATTGAGCACAAAATTGAAGGGTAGCGTTAACAAAGACGTCTAGGGAAATACGGACGTACGTATTGAACTGATTATGAAGATTAATTTTGTACTGTTAAAGGTAAAGGACAAAATTATTTTTCATTTTATATTTAATATCTACAAAATAGTTTCTCCTTTTTAATATTTTACAACGAACCAAAAACTTATTAAATAAGTTGAGGAATAAGAGGATGGATCGAAATATTATAGTGTTTACGTGTAAGTTTAATAAACAAATATATGCCACGAAAAAAATATTTTTATGTTAACAAGAGGAAAAGAATAAAGTTTAGATATATTATAAGTTGAATTATAGCTTAGAAATCAATAACATTATACTAATTACATTAACTTAATTCTATGAAGCTTACAAACTTAGATGAACTTTAATAAAAGTAAAAGGTTCGTCCGTCTCTACACGACATTTATGTCGATCAATCGAGAATAATCAAGTGCAAATTGGTCGTACATATAATACTATATATATACAATGACTTTGTCTACAAATAATTTATTAACTATTTGAAAAATAAATTCACTCCTTTTAGTGTTTAGTTTAGTGTCCATAAATTACCCATTGCTGCGCGAGGGCCTCCTGTTCTCTAAGGAAAAGATGGTCTTTGTCTTTACGACACATTTATCACGATGTTTTATTTACTGCACCATTGAACACAAAATAAGTTATATATTTTTTTTATTGTATTAATTGGCGGATGGGTAACGGACCACCTGTTTTTAAATGGTTATCGCTGGTACCCCTACCCAGACCGGCTCGCACAAAGCCCTACCACTAACTCGAAATATAGAAGTTGCCCGTATTTTACTCACGGTTTGCGGATACGATTCGCTTGTTCGCTTTTGTTGTGTGTAATATTTATTACTATGATTAAAAATTCTTGTTATTTATTATATTATTATGATTAAAAACAACAATGTATTAAAACGTGTAACTTTATCAATATCGAATTTAAATATTCTTATAATAATTGGGGGAAACGATGCGAATAGCGAAATATATTGTAACCCTTGCTTTGTTTAATCAAATAAAATAAGACTTGGTTGTCGTTATCTGTTTTCGACAAGCTCTTTAACAATGCTACCGTAACTGCAAGCAAGGAGATGGAAAAGTAGTCGCATGAATGCTTGTGACTAATTGTCTTTTAAAAAGTAGGTATCTTAAAAAAGTTAAATCTGTTTAAAACTTATTATATATCGATGTTAACAGTTTTCTACGACTTATGTTAAAATTTAATATTTTTAATATTTCAACCTTACAAACTTTATAAATATTATAACAAAGTATATCAGCTTAAAGTAATATCAGAAAGAAACTAAATTTCTTTTAAATGTTGAAAAAATTAAGAAGCTGTTTTTAACAAGGGGGTAATCGATAAATTTAATGAGACGATAATAAATAAACGTACCTTACCCGTTTCTACAAAATATTTCTTTTTTGCGACATTAAAATGATATATTTTTAGATGATAAAACAAAAGCTTGATTTAAACTTATGTTCTTCAAACGATTCTTTGTTCAAAAAGTAGTCACTGTGTGCAATGGGCTGAGAAACATTATTATTCCGTTTATTAATTAGTCCCGTTCTAAGCGGAAAAGACAGTGAACGGCTCGGTTGTCGCAGTGAAGAAGTGAGATCAATAGGAACCGACCGTGACACAATTTTCAGTATCCGTAAGGCAGACAGGGTTGCGGCGTTCAAAAATAAACATTCGGCATTTATATCCCGTTACATAGCGAACGATGTCGAACAAAGTGTAATTTTTTTAGTTTGCATAATAGAGTTTGCACTCAGCGGGTATTATGTTTGTGCGCCTAATATAATGTTTTTGTATTTAAACGGCTTTTATTAATAAGTTTTTTCTATTTTGAATATTAAAATATGAATTTACTATAACATCAGTAATATACATTGGGTTTCCTAGTTTTATAGATGTAACGCATTTTTCTTCTTTAAAATATACATTAAAGTCGTTGGCTACACACAGCTTTATACATTTTATATAATGTTTACAGATAGATTTAATCAATCAAAGTAATCCGGAGCCACCAGGCTGCGAAGCCGGTACTCTGCCAGATGTTCCCTGGAATGTATACTATTCACGCCTCAGATAATTTATCTTATTTGTTCTTTCATATTTATTTCAATATAGCATGATTTATTTTGGTAAAGGTAAAAAACTCATTGTTATCATTGCCGTATACCCTATATCGTATACCTTATTGTCGAAATTTAGTATACTAAATAGATTTATGGAACATATACAGATAAAAAACTAGCACTTTTAAAATATTATGTGTTCAAAACACATAATATTTCAGTATAATTAGACTGATAATAGGAGCGTAGAAGTTAACAGAAGATCGTGAGTTCAATTTCATACAATTTGTACTCGTTAGTAAGAAAAATATCATGACGAAGCCCACATAGGTCGGATGAAATTAATATTAATATCTACCAACTTGCTTTTGAGCAATATGGAGGAATAAGTAAATAGTGGGAGACCGCTGTTTCTTTACGAAATTTTATAATGATCTTTTAACAACATATTTTGTGTTAAGAACTTTATCCAAAGATTACTAATAGAAGTTTGGACTAAAATTGTATCAGAAATTCTTTTAAAGAAGCGGTAAACGCTACTCGACTTACCTACTTCATCATACAATCTCCAACGTAACTATATGACCTACTTGCATGAACAATGAATAGGTTAATAAAGAGTAGTATAACAGAACCATCCCAAGTTATAATGAGACATTTTTAAAATCCCTAAGAACAATTTTGCTTTTAAGATAAAATGTAAATAGCTTTTCTAGCATATCAATCTTAACCATTAAAATAGCCTAAAATAAACTTTCTACTGAAATGATTCGAAGTTATTAGATGAAACAAATAAAAATACCTATATCATCTTCGTGACCATCTTCGTAAATGTAACAAAAATAGTAATAATAGTAATAACGAAATGAATGAATGAATGATGTCAATACCTACGTATTGACATCATTCATTGAAATAGAATTCCTTGAGATGTCTAAGTTATGAGCTGAGAAAAAAATCAACCGGCATATAGACCTTATTTGGAATCATTTTTGGTCACTTGAAGATGTCTGGAGAAGTAACTTTACGAACTATATTTTATCTCGTTGCGAGGTCTGGTTCCAAAAATTTAATACAAGCTACCAAGGCGATAAAACAGAGGACACTAGGACATATTTTATAATCCTGGAAGGAAGGAGCTTAGTACAAAAATAAACCTGATAAACTAACCTAAGATTTAGTAAAATGTTCAATATTTTTTTAATCGAAATTGTCTTGACAATGGAAGCTCATTCATCTTAGATCTTTGCTACAGTGGGGGGGGGGGGGGAGATTACTTTAACATACACATATATATATATATATATATATATACTTATATGAAAGAAAACATCGTTGCATTGACACATTTGTGTGACACAGTGACATATCTTTATTTTCTCGAATGCCAGTTGCCATTATCTTGTATGGCAATTGTCATTGTCATGATCAAGAACCAAAGCCCTACTGGTTACAAAAGCCAATTTGCATAAAGAACGTTAAAAATATGTACGTCGTTAGAAGTACTAACGAAACCAACAGGTGCACTTTATTACGTTATTCAGTTATAATAGCAATATGCAGGACATCTGAACATATAATGAAAAGAGATTGGCAAAAGACAATGATGTAGTTGGACCAAATGGCAAGAGAATTAGTATAGAACGACCGGAGAAACGTTGGACAGCTGACATTATACTAAGAGCTATGACGGGTACACAATGGATTACAAAAGCATAAGACATAAAAAAAAAACTAGTTAGAGGACGTCTTTAACCAAAAAGTGATTCCTATTCAATATTGTTTCACGGCTTTACTCACGTCCGAGAAGAGCCGAAGAGGGCGTGGCGTTGGGAACTAAGTTATTTTCTCTACCATACCACTACTACAATGTATGCAGAAAATCATCATGATGATGAAATAATGATTAAAAACGTAACTGCTTGTTACGCTTACTTTCGCATTTATAATATTATTTAAGATTAAAAAAAAAACTATTCAGAAACTGATAGAACTAAATTAATTCAAAGAATCATATAGTATAATGTATGTGTTTTATATACAGTTTTATATTTATCTCTAAACTAACGACATTCGAGTACATATGTATTTCGATCAATACGAATTAACAAATACTTTCTATTATGTTGAAAGATTTTATCTCATGACGCTAAATAAATAAATTTTACTTTCAAGTTGCACATGAAATGACTACATTTAATATAGTTATTACAAAAAGCACTCAAAACTCAAATCTATTCCTTATAATGATCAGTTGTTTATTTTTGTACTTGCTGTTTCATCTCGAAATTTCATAACTTTACTGTCATCAAATAATTCAGTTTACAGTGTAACGCGGCTCGCAGCTCTGTTTAAGTCTTTATTCAGTCTACGGAGTGCTTATGCTACGACAGTATTTTATCGTATTGTGAGAAATTTTCTGACGTGATTTTTTCTGAGATATTAGTATAAATTATAAGGTTTGAAGAATAATTTAGATTAAAATTAAAAGCCAAACTTTTCAGTTTAGTATCTGAAAAAGATCAGTAGTCAGTATAGGTTAATAGGAGCTAGATAAGTGTAGAAAAATAATATCATGGTGGATTTCTGTAGTGTTCTGTAGAATGTTTTATGATATACAATGCCAATGTATGTTAAAGTAATTTTATTTATACTTTAAATGGTAAAATTATTCTACAAGTGATATCAATCAGATATGATACATACGGTACATCTTATGTCTTTTTTCAATAGAATGTTTTTGAATCCCCTGAACAGCTGCCATTTTGGCAAAAGATACTAATTTATATAAAAAAGAAAAATAATACGGACGCACGACAAGTAATATTGGAGATACGCCTTTAAAATGGCCTGCTAATTGCTCAGTCGCAAGGTGTGGTTATGTGTATATAATTACATTGGAGTAAATGTCAATTTTCCCATGTTTGTAGTTGCGAGTGAAATAGCATTAAGTTATAAACATAATTGCGAGATATTTTTAGTTAGTAATTTTTGTTGACTTATTTCCGAAATGTCTCCTTTTATATGATGGGTAGGTGAAAACATGGTATATTTTTAATTATTATTTTATTAACTAACTCTAGAAGTCAATATCTTTTCATATTTTAAAGCAAAGTTATCAACGACGATTCGGTAATAAATTATTTTATTATATCTAATGTTATTTAGCCAGCGTAAGTTATGTTAGCACCATTAAATTTCCCTTGAAATAAATATCTCTGAAAAATACTTATAATTTTGTATAATATGTATAATATTTTAACATAATGCACATAAATAATAATGAAAATATTATACGTTTAATATCATTAATAAAGCAAAGGCAGAATAACTTCAGATAACAACGAGTAACCAATAAAAAAAACAGTGACATGGTATAAAATATATGGTAACGAGGTCAAAAGAGAAACTTTTTACAGTACTGCATATGGTTATGAACGTACAAGAGAACTTCCGTACTATAACGCAGTCGCTTTTAAATGCATCACGAATCCATTACAATGAAGAACAAAATACTATTTGGCTTAATACTACACAGAAGTACAACAACAATGTTCATCAAATAAAGCGCCCAAAACTACTGTTTAACTACCCAAAGCCAGCTATAATTAAATCAAAATTCAATGTAGGCTTTATATTACTTTTATAATTATTAATAAATTTAAAGTAATTTAAATATCCACCATTCATGAATTTATTAAGATTTTTTTTATTAAACGTACATTTGAAATAATTTTTATTAACTTACTCCACAAAAGGAGGATCTGCATGCAGCTGATTTTAGTGCAAAAGTTTAACTAAAAATAACCTGTTGATTATTCAGCATTTTATGTGGTTATGTCTGTTGTACTTTGTAAAATTGTTGTTTAAAAAAGTGAAACTATTATGTGTATTGTTATATTAAAACAGTAATTGCATTCAATATTATATAGCAAAGAGGTTACAATGATGGTTTTTCAATAATTCGCCTTTCGCGGATTATAAATTATTAAAAAAAAAACTTAGTATTTCGTTATTTTCATAAACATAATTTGATATTGCATAGCTTATACAAACACAAAAAATAAAAACTTACCCTATTATATCAATAAAAAGTCACAGATAGTTATTGCTTAGTAAAAACAAAGACTTTGTTTGAGGAGACAAACTATGAGGATATAAGAAGATAATGAACACGAGTTTTTTCGGAAGCAATTAAACTTGACTCATCATTTAAATGACTACATATTGCAATTGCTTTGATTTTATTATATAATTATATTGATTTTATGATATAAAATCAAAGCAATCAAAGATAAGTCATTCATAAAATGATATAATAATTCTTATCAATTAAAATTACTAAAAGGTATTTTCATTATATTAAGTATCAGTATATATAATATATGTAAGGACGATACAATAATTTGTTAAACATTGACTGAAACCCCCTTGTAAATTATCATATTTTTCTACATAAGCGTGCATATTATTATTAGTAGATTGTTAAAATATTATGCTCTAATACATAAAGTTCACAACTAACTAGTTGCCTAAATTACTTTTAAATTGAATTTTGTTTATAAAAGTTATTTAAACTTGAGTTATTCATCTCATAACACGGCATGAAATACTGTCGAATGAGTATTTGAATTAAATAATATTTAAATGTCTACATTATTAAGAATTATTGTTTACCTTTATAAAACCAGCATTCTTCGATTTGATGGCCCCCATGCAGTTATTATATAATCTTTTTATTAGCACCTTATACTATTTAATAATATTTCACATATATAAACAAGAAATTTGAGGTTAGTTAACCATACAACGTTCAACAATAGGTATATATAGAATTATTACACATAGAACATTTATTTACTATATTCATAATATTTTAGTTATTATCAATTCCTATTATAACACGCAATTTACCATAAGGAAACTCTAAGGAAATTTCATTGTTTATATTTTTAACGGCAGTCGAAAAGTTATTTACAAAAGTCAATATCTAACACTTAAGAAAGAATATCACAGGTGGATTAAGCGACATACAAGCGAGACGTCTAATATTTAAAAATCTATAACATTTATTTCTATTGCAACTCTATAAGAACACTGTAACATGAGATAGGCCCTACAATTGACGCAGGATATGTTTATACAACACGATAACTCTATAATTTTTTTTTCATCAGTCTACAGTTCAACTTTATTGTAAAAACCATCAGGAATAACATCCATTAACGTCAAACGCAGTGAGGATGATGATATCTTCTTTGTCCGTGCACTTGACAGTAAAAGCTTTGTATTTACACAAATAAAACGTCTTAGTTTTCGGTGCAAAGTTCTCTTTCGCGACATTCGACACGTCAGTGTTTAAACAAATCAAAGCTCTCAGGACACACGTTTGACATCAGTTCATTTTATTATGAGTAGAGAAAGTTAACCTCAAAATAATATTTTTAATGCTACGTTTAGGATACGATTGTGGTGCCCACGGCGCAGCGCCGAGCGCCGCGGTCTGCGCACACTCCGCCGAGCGACCCCGAGCTCTCCCAGATCTTACTCCGAAGTTACCTCGGGCTATTTTGCTAGTAAGTACTTCGTCTATTTTATGTTTATTTAATGAGATCAGGTCAAATAGAATTACCAGCCCCACGTCACGCTCATCCTTTAATACATAATCATCTGACTATTATATACTACATTTGAAAAGAAAAGTACGAATCAAGTATGTTATCACAAAATGACCGCTGTTATTGATTTATCTTTTCAGTGACTGAATAACCGCTTGAACTCAATGTACATGAAGTACATATTATATGAAGGAGGGATTTATGTTCTAATTGCTAGACTCAAATAATTTTTATATATATTTGTCTAAATAAAAATGTATACATATTGTTACTAAGTTCCAATAATAATATCTTCCGTAACAGCCTGTGCATGTCCTACTGCTGGTCTAAAGGGCTCTTCTCCCTTCTTGAGGAGATAATCAAAAGTCAATAATATCTTGACTACATATAATTTTTTCATTAAAAATAGTATATTTAATCAAATGTAAAATTCCCTTTGTTTATTGTCTTTTCAGTCATTTGATCTTTATTTTAATTTAATAGTTTGAGTTTCAATTAGCTTATTAGTTTTAATAGATTACAATCGCCATTTGAACGATACGATTCTTAGGAGTAGACCTAGAGAATATTAGATAAGAAAATATTATTTATTATATAGATATTTGTGGTTGCAACCGGAACTTTGCTTAACGTGAGGTAGTTAAGCCCGGATTAAGCTGACCCGAGCTGTAATCAAACCAACGACCCAAAGTTTAATCCGGGTTCACTACTCTATACATCGTTAGTTAAATTACAGGAGCATAGTATAAAATCAATAAGAAGAATATTAATTTTTAAAGGATTATTTTAAGTTTACATATTATTTTAAATCGTAGAAATCAGACGTCTTTTGATATTCTATATTCTACTTTTATCGATACATCAGACAGTATCTTTGACACCGTAGGTCCAAATATTAGTTGGTAATGATACTTTTTTAACTTACTTATTATAAAAATAAATGTATGCTGGTTTAAAATATTTGTCCTTAAGCACACTCAAAGCGCTGAAAGGATTTGTATGCTCAATACATAAAAGTGTAAAGACTATGTGCAATTTAAGACAAATTATACTTTTTATTTATTTGTATATAATTTGTACTGAATAAATATAATTCAGATAGTCCTAATTATAACGCTTGAAGTTATATATTTTCATAAAGACTAAGCTAAGTTATAATTTATTTCAAAGAGGATTTAAATTATGAGGCAAAATTCGCGCCCGGGTAAGATATATTACCTTTCGAAAATTTTGGACTAATTTTTACGTTTCAATTTCGGTGTAAACTGTTTTTATATCATTAATTTTTTGCCTGATTATCAAAAAAACACCAAACATAAGATACACCGGTATGTGATACGCTGAAATAGGCAAGTAGAGAAAATTATAGAAAGAAATTACTACATATTTTTTTGGTAAATTTAATTATTAATAAAAAGTACATTCAAATGTGATTTTTTTAAAGCGTAATTTAAAGACTTACGTAATATTTAATTAAAATATTTACAAAAAAAAAATACGGACTGTGAAAAAAATTGGAAGAGTAAAAGAAGCTTTAGATTGATTGATTTATAAATATAAGATCTAGCTGATTTTGTTGAAGGAGAAATTAAACGCCAACAGCTCATCTTACATCTACAGCCCGTTCGATTCGTAATTTTTTTCGTAGTCGGGTTTTATTGTTCTATAATAATTTCTGTTATAACCATTTTACCAGTTATTTTTAGATATTATTGACTCTTGATACCTTACTGGTGGTAGGGCTTTGTGCAAGCCCGTCTGGGTAGGTACCACCCACTCATCAGATATTCTACCGCAAAACAGCAATACTTGATATTGTTGTGTTCCGGTTTGAAGGGTGAGTGAGCCAGTGTAATTACAGGCACAAGGGACATAAAAACACCCAAGGTTGGTGGCGCATTGGCTATAAGCGATGGTTGACATTTCTTACAATGCCAATGTCTAAGGGCGTTTGGTGACCACTTACCATCAGGTGGCCCATATGCTCGTCCACCTTCCTATTCTATAAAAAAAAAAAAAATATCTAGAATACAAAAATAATATAAGAACGTTTGCTTAAAATTCAATTGTTATTGTATACATAAGAGTTATATTTATATTGGAATGTTCCTTTATATATCTTCTTTTTGATAATTACGTCATACGATAGATTATGATAATTTTTTGTTCCACGACATAAACACGTGCATCTTAACCGATGATTGCGAGTTGAGTTGAAAATCTAGGCGAGCACTACTAAATTTTAATATATTTAAATTGATCTTGTACTTCTCCAAATAAGAAGAGGAGACCTTAGACCATATTAACCGGATAAAAACCTACAGCCCTTTACAAGTTGTATTCAAAAGTGCAGATCCTGGTAACCTCACTATTTCTCTAGCTTAATGTATGGGGAGCTGGCAAGTATTTCGGTATATGATTTGGTCATGTTTCATATCTAGAGCGTTTTAAGTTCAGATAAATACGAATTTATACATACGAAAATAGAATTTAGTCTTGTTCATTAAAGACCTACCTACCTACTCAACTACGTTTTTGAGTTATAGCGATTCAGATTTGTAAAAATAAAAATGTTAGTAATTTACTTGCTTATCTGCCTCTCAGGCTGATGGTCAAAATCATCCTAGAAATAAAGGAAATACATGAGGCAGACATTTACGGCTCTGCATTTCCACAGGAAAATGTAAAAAATGTTTTGAAAATGTAAAAAAATAAGCTTTTTTAAATTTATTCAATTAATCGAATAAGTGGATTTATTCAAAATATATATATTTATGGTAATATAATAATAACAATCATCCATCCAATTAAAAGTATTGCACAACATTTTTTATTTTCGAAGCACTGAAAATCTACTATTTTTCTGTGGTCTTCCACAATGTTGATAATAGTTATATAGAATAGTTCAGGCCTGCCAGGTCTGATGGTAAGATAAAAAAACACTTAAAAAGAAAGAATACAACAAAAGTCAGAGCCCTGTATGTCTTGTCTCTTCGATTTTCGTCGCTTAAGAATGAATTTTAACTTAAGCTTCATACTTCATATTTCAACAGACGTGAGCAATAATATATTTTTTGAAAATTAAAGGGCTGACAATGAAGCGTTACTATGATGGCAGACCAAGCCAATAGCCAATAGAACTATACATTATTTGCCAATAAAAGATTTCCATCAAAATAAATTAAATATTTAAAAAAAATAATATAAACATCTTAATTAATCTTAAATAGTTAAACAGTTTTTAAGTAAATTGTGATTTTATTTTGTAGTTACGGAAAAACAATTTTGGTATATTTTCTTTAGTAAAAAATTAGATTAGAGATCTAAAGCTTACGTAAAGTAATTTAATCAGTGCATTGGGATGCTATTTGGTAAATGAAGTACTATCAAGTACTGAATTCTCAATTAATCCAATGACTGAATCGTCTGTTTCACCATACATTCCAAGCTGCTGCTTTCAGCTGATAGATTCGATTAGATGATTAATTGGAAGTGACTATGTCTGCCAAATAATGTCACATAAGTAAAATACGTATATAATATAAATTAATATTATATTACATAGTTAAACGTGTATGTTTCTCAAATGTATGGTAGAGATAAAATTACAGTGTCTAGTCGAAAAAGTATATGCATAACTTGAGCTTCGAAAGGTTTTATAAAGTAAAAGCCTAATTTCTAAAGCATTTTCTGTCTGCAATTTATCCCTCGTTATGTTCCATTGATGCAAGATAAAATGTTAGAGTTTACCGCATCGCAACCTTTTCTACATAGCTCCATACGTTTAAGTGCTCAAGAGGCTTAATAACTCCATGATACTTAAAAAGGCGCTCCCTATTTTTAGACGTAAATGCGTAATGAAATCGTTTAAAGAGTGCTGTAAAATGGACGAAAGAACATTTATCACTCAATTAATCAAATCAGCAACTTACCTAAAATAATTTATTTTATATGTTTTAATTTACCTATGTATTAATACACGTATTATAAGGAATGTAAAGGAAGAGAATATCTAGTAAGTTAAACTTAGTATTACATCATATTAATAAAAGTTTTAGGTTTTCATATGCTTACAAAATAATAAATTTATTCAATTTATTTCTTCGTGGTAATATTTAGGTTGTGAAAAGAAGAAATTAACTTTAAGAAGAAATGTAACTTACCTCACTAGAAGTCAGGTAACAAATCCTGGAGTCCGTGCTGTCGATTGAGGCCTGCTGCACGATACCGTAACGGGAGGACTCACGATCGCTCGCATACTCCGATCGCACACTGTCTTGTCGATCGAACACTCCTCTGTAACCAAATTAATACGCATTTTTCTTCCCTCTAGAGTTGAAATACTTCTGTTACTAATTAAGTGGTGGTTCTTGATCTTCATAATACTCGCAAACATATTTTATTTCGGTATATTTTTGTCCAATAGAAAAAAATTGATTGGAAAGAAATATAATTGCCTTTGTCTTCTTATGATATGTTACGTTCACGTTGTGATCACGTCAGGCTTTAATGTTGATATTATTTAATTTTGACACGTAATGTGAAGTTCTGTACGTTAATGCCAGATTACATCTGTGTGTCCTATAAAATCACACACTGAACAAGGAACGTAATAAAAGTTGGGGTAATGTTCTTAGTACGTGACAACTAAAGGAAAATAAAAAAGTAATGGGTATTTTTACAGCTTTCTCCAATACTTTTTTTGCTTGGGCTTTATTAGTTTTTATCAACTATAGGCTGTTCGTTTCGGTTTTGCTCATGTAATGTTGCAGTTTCGATATTTGACGTCTTGTTATTTTTTTATTAATATAGTATTTACGATTAATTTTATTTGAAATATTTTTATTTATTTTATTATTTATTATATTTGATCTCTTATTTCGTGAGCTACCGTGCTCTTTGTCAGTCCTGCCTTCTAACACTTATATGAGAATCAATAAATATCAAGGAAAATACTCTCTTAATAGAATCTAAAATTCGGTCGGTCGATAGTATAAGGCATGTTATACCAAAACTGATAGGAGAGACTAAAAAGGAAGAAATAAGAAGAAACCCAAGTAACAAGGTGAAGGTTTATGTCACCATTCAAGATATTTTAAAATTACACAAGCAATAACTTCTAAGTTTTATATATTTTATAATCATTGTTTATAGTCACGTAGTCATAAATATAATATATTACGAATGAACTATTAAGCTTTGTCTTAAGCGTAAATCATGAGTGGTTGTGGTCTACGAGATAATAGGTAAATTGGTTTCGTAGAGGTTCACAAGTCAAGACATAAATAACAGTTCCAGCTGTTGTTTCGCAAAAGCTTATCAAGATTAAAAAGCTACTCTTGTCAAAGACAATATGAAGAAATTAATTTAAGAAATTAGTTTAAATGTAGAAATTCAGCCGTTTTACTTTTATAACAATTATCGACATATTATTCAATCGTGGTGATATATGTTTTTTTTTATTATTTAATGAATGTCTAAAAATCTGTTTTAATCGGTTCATTTCCAATATAATATTATCATTCATTTATTCGTTAACCATATATTCATATACATATATTATTATAATTTAAGCTATGTTTTTTTTTTTTATAGAATAGGAAGGCGGACGAGCATATGGGCCACCTGATGGTAAGTGGTCACCAAACGCCCTTAGACATTGGCATTGTAAGAAATGTCAACTATCGCTTACATAGCCAATGCGCCACCAACCTTTGGAACTAAGATGTTATGTCCCTTGTGCCTGTAATTACACTGGCTCACTCATCCTTCAAACCGGAACACAACAATAACAAGTACTGCTGTTTTGCGGTAGAATATCTGATGAGTGGGTGGTACCTACCCAGACGAGAATGCACAAAGCTCTACCACCAGTGAAGGCCATGTTACATTGATAATGTCCATAGTATCTCTAAACAAAAAAAAAAAATTTCATGCACTGTTACTCACTAAGAAAGTTTATTAATCCTGGTAACCTTTATTAAAAATACTTTTCATTAAAAAATAAACAAATCCAAACAAGGCTAAGCCTGATGAACCTTTAACTTTTGTATAGCAGGTCAATATAACTCAACAAAGCAGGTAAAATAACAGTTATAGTATATTATGCGTTATATATAAGTAAATTTAATTTAATTGAAATCGGGTTTATCGAAATCGGTTTAATAAAAAAGGTAAAAATTATGATAGGACGTTTTCACAGGAAACACGAACGAATCGATTAAATTACTACAGCCATCCTAGAGGATTGCATTCTTAGTGCGCATTACGACAGTAAGCTCTTCAAATGTCTTGTAATTTAAGTTATTCGTTAATAATAGTTGGTCAGTGGAGCCATTACCTTTATATACAAATATATATCTATATAAATATTTATCGGTGGTAATACTTTATGCAAACCTGGATCATTAGCGCTCACTTACTAAATATTCGAGCGTCAAACAGGAACACCTTATTTTTCTATATTCCGATTTGAAAAATAAAAAAGATGTTGTTGAATTATATGTTATTTAAATTATATTAAACACAATATATTCAATGCGTTGCTTAAGAAGTACTTTATATTTTATACAAAGCCAGTGTCCACGCGCGAATGTGCCAATTGATATGAGTTAACCAATTTGCCCACCTACCTTCCTAATATGATTTATATTAAAATAACATAGATTCGTACAATGTTGTAATATCATAATCAGCAGACATACTTGTCAGGGATAAAGCTGTTTGTGGTTATTATAATTTAAATAATATATAAAATATCAAACATTACTAACAACTCAATATTTATTTACTGTTAACGCAATATGTTATAAAAGCAAAAAATATATATATTTGAGGCTGCAATAAAATAAAAAGAAATTATATTGATCTTAATGTATAATGGTTTGGAGCTTATTGCTCCAAACCTTCTCCTCAAAAAATGGAGAGGAGGCCTTGAGCCCAGCAGTGAACATTCACAGGCTGTTACGGTAAGTGTAAGTGGTACTAAAGGAAAGCACCTGCATTGTGTATCTGCGACTTCTGCAGTTGGACAAATAAATGATATTGTAACTATTCAATTAGACTTGTATATATTTAGGTTTAAATAATATGATATGTTATTTTGGGTTAGCAGTATATAGTCAGTAGTATTAAGATTGAATTTACAAACTAATAAAATAATTAGACATTCAATTATTATTACTCTAAATGTCCGAATTCTATGTATTCTATATATTCTTTGGAAATGAGAAGTGAAATTATTGGACTTTTTGTGTGGTGTCTTATATTATATAGAGTCCACTGCAATGAAGTCACGGGCTTTTGAATACATTGACAAATTAATATATACAAATAGATACGTGATTTCATCTTACAACTGCTCATATTCACAAGCGCATCAAATCGTCATATTTCGAGATTAAATGAAAAGCTACCACCAATTCTGATATAGTACAGTATATGTGGATTACATATTCTTCATAACATATATTTTTAATACAAAATATTAAAAAAAAAGTATTGAAAAGATATTTATTCTTCATAAGAGTTTATATTTTAAAACAATTTTATTATTATATTATTACAAAAAATATTATATTCTACATGAAAATCAACAAATACTGACTTCACGCATTTGTATTATGCATATTATCTTGTATTGAGTAATACGGTTTATTTATTATTATTTTTTAGCAAAAATGTTCCAATTGCCTACAGCAATTGATTATAGATACAAATACCTTGCCCTTAAAAGAATGTATTAACTTTCCGAAGTTGGAACCTTTTATTCGAAGTAAGATCATAATTTAATTTACTATATTAAATTAATTCAATTAGCGGTTTCTAAGTTATCAAGTTTCAGTCATTATGTTAACGAAGGGACCTAAGGGGTAAGTTTAACCTAAGGGGTTTGTTAGTTTACAGTTTAGTTTTATTAATAAATGTGTACTCATATTTGCGAACTCATCATATTAACCTCGATCGATTTTGCTTGTAAAGAAATTACCGTAAACTAGACGATAATATGTTATACAAAATATTGTAACACATTTGCCTGCAGCTTCTAAAATGATGAATAAAGTCAAATTTAGTTACCTGTGTTAATATTGAATCCTCATTGTTTTTCTATTGCGGCATCGGTTAACATCGACCAATGATTATTCAGATTAAAGTCAAGTTTGTTAATGTCACTTTTATCAGCATTTTGGAAACTGAAGTCAGTCAATACTACGATGTTTCTATTAACTGTTTTTAATTGAAAAAGGTAAAATCTCTTTGATGAATAAAACACTTACCGCTGCTCAAAGCTATCAGCTCTATTGCTTCTATACCCGGAATCGTTAAGGCTTCCTTCATGTCGGAGACTGGGTAAGGAGTCCCACGGTGAGCGACGAGGCCCAGGCGGCGGGGCTCCGCGCCAGCCGTCAGAGTGGCGATACCACGCGGAGCGTGCCGACTCACCGATACATGATGCGCAACGAGACGCGCTTACGAAACTAAAACAGATTCATCAATTTAATTTATATATAAGTGCCCACACAATTAATTTCTCATTTGTCATACTTAATAACAATATTAGTAAACAATTAGTGAAGGTTTATTTTTTAAATACGAAAACATTTTGAAAGAAAAAATAACGGTTTGAATAAAGACTAGATCACATTTTTTTGCTGATAACAGATCAAAATATATGTAGTTAATATGTAACACAAAATGTTTATGTTAAACAAATAAGTAGAAGTACGTTTTAGCAGTGAATATCATATTTTAAATTATAAAAAAATATATATTTAAACCATAATTTTATAAGTTAATGTGTTAATAAGCAGTTTTAAGCTAAATGAAAGTTAGTCCTGAAATTTTCACGTAACTCACGATTCAAGTTCATTAATATATTTCTAAATTTTGTAGTTAAGGTGAATATTCAATATAGCTCTACATAGCCAACTCGAGATGGGTACGGCGAGATTGTCAAGATAATGCGCTATTTCAATGCATTTAACGCAACCGTTTTCTTTTCCAAGGGAACGAGATGCCTATACACATGTTCCATGTCAAGACAGTCCATTTTTTCAAATGACTTTTATTAATCCAATGTTTCGCATTTCAGCAGCTTTAAAAAATGTAGGTAATAGGGGATTGAGGGTAGAAAACTTGTGTATACGTTACTTATTTTGTTAACATTTATTAATTAATTCGCCGATTGTAATTCTTTATAGAATATGATTAATTGTTATTTGAATAGTCCAAAAGTAGGCTTTTTTAAACATAAAAACAAAATAAAAACCTGCTAATTACAAATATTCTACACCGAAGAAGGAGAGATAAATTGGGAAATTTTAAACTTCTCTAAAAAAAAATGTTTACAAATAAATAAAAACAAAAGTACAGTCTTTTATAAATCCTATAAAATGCTAAAGTGAAAAAGTAATCACAAAATAAAATAAAGAGGAAAATCAAACCGTTTCCTACATTGGGTAACCTAATTTAGAATGGACGTTTCGACAATCCCCAAGAGTCACAACAGCTTCGTGTCAGGTTGAAACTCGCTTCGAATCTATTACGAGTTTAACAGCATCGGTATTATGAGAGGAAATGTACAGGCGAGCGCTTCTGTGCCTAAATATACCTTTTACGTGATTTGCTCGAAGCCAATTTCATATTTCAAAAATATTTTTCCAATTTCCTTTCCAATATTGTTTTTTAAAAACTGAATTTTGTGCGTAATATGTTGTTTCTCATTAAATTTACTTGAAAACACGTTAAATGTAAGAATTGTCGTTAAAATAATTTATTCAGAATATTATTTTTTCATTCATATGACATCGCAAGGTATTTTTATAAAACAACAAAGTAGTACTTGTTCATTCAAATTTATGAATAATTTAAAAATTCCATGTATGTTCGACGCCGTATTTAAGTTAAAAAATTGTTCAAAAAATTCAAATTCAATTATTAATATTTAGCATTTTATTTGAAACAGCGGTTGAAGCGTTTCTTTAATATATTTGCGCTATAAATGGAGTAACTATACAAGTCTGTGCATACAGTTTTGTAATACGTCCATTTCTAAATAAGGACAAATCTGAGATAAGAAGGCCGAGTAGCGCCCCGCAGCGGAGACCGTCCTATAAAGACTACGGGTACTCTTTAATAGAATTGAAAATAGTGTGATGCTTTTTATCCTATTCTAGGGGATTAAATAGCTTTGCGATATAGTTTTCTACAGACATCTTATTGATTGCTAAGGCTTTGGTTGAACAAAAAAGATTTATAGATGCACTATATTTATATTTCTAAATTACGTATAATTTGTTTGTTATAATAAAAAATATCGCAAGTTCAAATCCTGAAAAATACTTGATTTTGATTGCGCCAATTTTATTTTTATAATTAAGCTCGTGCATGGCAGGGATAGAAAGTAAATATCGATAGGAAACTGTGTTGGATAAAATTGGGCTGCACATGTAGCAGATGTGAGTGCTACCAACCTGTACTAGTGCAGTGTGGGAGTACAAACCTCATACATAATCCTTAAGCTGAAGCTTTGCCCAAAAGTGGGTTTTGTCCAGAAATATGATCTTTATGACTAATTAACTGCACATATTATAATGCATAGGTATGTGTGTGTTTGTGTGTGTGCATAGATTGTAGTGCATCTTTGTATTCAAACACTCTCATACTTTGGTGGAATGGCAATCCAACATAATCGAAATAACGTATTAGATTTTTTTTAAACCTTCCTAATTCCGAGATTATTAACCCATTATTTTTTAGTATCCCGAAATTTCAACCCAAGATCTCACAATATGCAGCCAAGGAAGGTCATATATGGCCTATAGACTTATGACGCAGTAGAGAGTATCATAATATTATAAAAAGTAAAAAGTTTTTTTAGTTTCACATTTTAAATAAGTTTTAATGTCATGAATATTAAGATAAAAATATTTGATAAAAAAGATAAATTAATGAATACGGTGAGAGAAATCTGCACGTTTTTCTAGAGAAAAAAAACACACGATAAAATTTGTATGGTATATATTTGTGTAGACCGAAATTTGTACATAACATTACATAAAAAATGATATGTTCTTTTAGGTACTGTTCTATACAGTTTTAAGCATTTTGATAATTATTTTTATACTGAAAGCATTATATAAAAGTAGTTTGGAAATTGTTTACTTATTTGTTGTTGATGACTTTGGTCGGAGGATTAATTCGCGATTGATTTTGGATATTTTTTTTTGTTTATCACTTTACTGTTTTTTGTGTAAAAATTATAATAATAATAATATATTATAATTATATATATATATATATATATAATATAAATATATAATAGGTTATAATTACTAACGTTTGAAATCAATAGAAACTTCAATGTTTGTAAAAGCTTATATTAAATACGTAACGTCGTACTTATACCTTTTAATGAGGTATAGCTAGGTTTAGAAAAGTTTAAGGATTTTTTTAAATATTTTTATTGTATCAAGTAAGGCCGGCGAGTGAGCCAACAAGCAACTCAAATATTCTTAAAATTAATTAAAAATATCTTGAATAATTTATAAAACTAAGGAATATATTTTACTGAACGGTCAGGTTTGCACAAAGCTTCACCATAAGTAGAAGTACCCTAATAAGCTAAAGTATTTTTAAACATATTATTTCGTGGCATTAGGTTAACATGGTAGTAACAGTTAGAATAATGGTTAATGTTATATCGCTTACCTTGACTGATGGTCGCTTAGATATCCTTGATCTCGATCTCGTATACGATCCCTATAAAAAAGTGCTGTTAACATAAGGATAACAATGGAAAAAGGCAGTATATTTACATTATGAGATTTACTGTAACATCTAGAAAGATATACAATTTATTAAAATATTTATTGGAAATGTACTTACCACTTGTAGATAAATATATGCTCTGGCTATTTTATTAAATTTAAATATGCTATTCTCATCAAAGCATTTTATCACAACTATTTAAAGAAAACCCTAGGAAAGTAATAATAAAAAAATCCTTTAATAAGAATTTCTTTAGGGGCTTTAGTTCGAAAGAGTTGTAAATTTCTCTGTTTTCTCATTCAGACGGGACACAAACCTTGTATTGTGGTCGCTGAGATAGCCACGCTCACGCTCGCGGTCTCTCTCGCGCTCCCGCATCAGCTCGTTGCGATCACTAGAACAATGGCAGATTTTAATCAAACCGTAGATTAAAAATGAATCGATTTATGAATAAATAATAAAGACAAAAATTAGAAATTATAACAATTAAAGAGATATTGAACGCATATTAATTATGAATGCGAGTATTTGTGTAAGTCTCTTTTTTATTGTTCAAAATAACGAAATATCATCTAGTACTGTATAACTACATCTATTGTAATGACCGGATCGTTCATTGCAAGTTTTTTTGGCAAGGAGAGAATTATGCGGCTAACAGATATAGATATAGATATCTTTATGAAAATGAAATTTTAATACTTTATTTTTAATGTGTTCTATCAAATCTTGTAATAAAAATACATTATTCAAGTGCCTACTTAAATAATGTATATTTTGATTGCACTTTTTAATCATTGAACATTGTTTATTGTAAAATTAAAGCTGGCCGAAGTACATCTTATTCCAAAAGTTAAAAATATAACAAATAAGTCAGTAACGAAACATATATCACGTATTTTTTGCAGAAAAACGCAAATCCATGTCACTCCTCTCATAAACAAAAATATAATTTTATAAGGTTTTAAATTGAATAATTCTTTTTATCAGCAATTCCTTTTTTACATACTCTCTAAAAGACTTGGTATATTAAAAAAAAATCAAAACACTTAAGAATTTGTTTTTGTTAATGTGTTTTCTGATAGAATTTTTAATTTTCCTTTTAGTTTTATTTCATTTCATCTGTGTCGCATACTCGCAAAATATAGTACAAATACTAGTCAAAGTTAAACATATAAAATAGGTATTAGTTATAAATTGACATTTTGTTTGTATGTATGTATATTGATATCGAAATTTGACAATAATCATTACTTTGATGACAATACTCGATAATAGCTTCTAAAAAAATAATAACAAACAAGTTACTGAACTTTTTACCTATTTATACATCGATAAAAAAATAAGGTCACCCCGACACACGAGCTCCTGCAGATTTTAAATTGTAAGAAAAGCTCTGTCCAAAGACGTTACATCACCGTAACATCTAAGATAAGCGCGAGTTTGAAGGTTCTATAGAACTTAAAATGAACAATAATTTACAAGTACAGGTAGTACAGGGTTAATTTTCACTCGATCCCAATCCCTTCAAATGATATGATGTTGGAATTTGGCAAGAAAGTAGTAATATTATATTTACAAAATTTTACGTACTTGTAGTCTCTTTCTAAAATAATATTTATTATGTATCTAAATAAATATGTATATATAAAATAATTTCTAGTTTATGTTGAGATCATTTTCGAACGCCTATAACTATCTTATATCCTAGTATGCAGTATGGTATTCATTTAATTGTTTCAGTTTAATATCAAACTTAATAAGATGCAAAATGTAATCCACGGTTTGGTATAGGAAATAAATTAAGATTGACCTATTACTTATACATACATATTCACGCTTTGTCCAGACAAAGTTTAAATCACAAATCGATACACTGTCGTAATATGAATTGCCAAGTAACTCGGAAACTTCTACTAAAGTTCTATTCAACGGAATAGGAAGCCTCGTTCGAATAATAATATCACACTCGCTATAATCATACATCTCGGTTTCAAATATCGAATAAGATAAACAATAACATATTATACAGAAGTTTATTAATATCTTTACATATATATATTTATACCCAATTACAGTAGAGCAATAAAGTTTGTATTATATAAATACATATTTACAAAAGCCGCGATGGCGCATGGTGGTAGATGTAAATCACTAAGCTATTTTAGATGATTTCAAAGAGAAAGAGGTCATCAATTCTACCTTTCTTTTTGGGTGAAACTTTAACAATAGTTTGCCGATTGAGATTATTTTATTTATTCTATAGGCTTCGAAAAGGATATAAATGTACTCCTTAAGAGTGACATAAGGGTTGAACTTGTAAGACACTTGTTTTGTGTATATTATTCGATAATTTCGGTGATTCTAAAAATGATTAAACTAAATTTATTTTAATATGTTATAACCAGTAACAGCCTGTTAATATCCCACTGCTGGGCTAAGGCCTCCTCTCCCTTTTTGGGGAGAAGGTTTGGAGCTTATTCCACCACGCTGCTCCAATGCGGGTTGGTGGAATACACATGTGGCAGAATTTCGATGAAATTAGACACATGCAGGTTTCCTCACGATGTTTTCCTTCACCGAAAAGCACGAGATGAATTATAATCAGAAATTAAGCACATGAAAATTCAGAGGTGCTTGCCCGGGTTTGAACCCACGTTCATCGGTTAAGATTCACGCGTTCTTACCACTGGGCCATCTCGACTTTTTTTAATATGTTATACTTCAAGGTAATTTAATTCAGGTTATTGAAAAGAAACAACATAAAAAATATATAATATTTTAACCGCTACTAGTAATTAAATTAATTTTAACAAAAATAAATAAATCTAAAGATTACTAATAAGTTTTTAGAGTCGTTGTTAGACAAAGCAAGACATATGAACGTCGACATCAACAGTTTAATTATGTAGTTGACGAGGTTCATAAAATTATCAAAAATAATAATAACATTTTATTTAAATTCAATCAATTCCAATCAAAAATATATCGTAATAAATCATAATTCACATACAAATTTGTACACGGTATACACATATGAGTCAGATAAGCTAGATCTCTGTTTACAAGAGACTGGTTGGCTCTATTAGATGATAAATTCATTGAACCGAAATATGATCTGTCTATTCGTATATATCAATTTGTATACCGACGTATAACTACCGTATTGCAATTCGTTTTCTCCCGTCTTCCTTCGCTTGAGACATTCGAATGAAACGGATTTATTCATTTTGTAACAAATTATTTATAACAATTTTTTTCTCGTATTTTTAAAAGACCAATTGTAGAACATTAGATAATAAAAAAACTATGAAATAAAAAATAAAACGGTTTGTTCTTAATGAGTGTTCTTTATCAAAAATTTAAGTACACTTTGTAATCCAATGGAACGTAGCAGCCCTTATGCCCTCGGCTGACAAATTCGAAAATGATAAAATCGGTTTTGATAACATATCATTTATTTATATTGTTTTCTGAATTTTCGAAAGATGAATCATATTTATTGTATAATTTTCGTTGTACAATTTAACAGTCCCTTTTTTTTAAATTCGAGTGATCCAGCTAAAGGAATTAGAGAACTATCATTAGTTCTCTCATTCCTTTAGCTGGATCTTAATGTAATACACTAAGACATATCATTTATTAACAGAAGTTACTTATTATAAAAAATTGGATTTAACCGTTTGTTATAATGTGCGTTTTTTTTCAATTATATCAATTTAATAAATCCATATCTCATTATCAAATTTTCTCGAAATTCATTTTTCTTGAAATTCATTTATCGAAATTTGAGTAATGTGATAATATGCTGAATCTTATCAATGAAGGCCTTGTTGCGTGAACTGGAGTTTTTATTGAAAATGGTTAAATCATCTTGAAAAAATGATGGGATTGTGTTTTCGAGTCTGTTATTTTCGAGACATTAAGGATAAAAATGAAAAAAGTAAGAATGGCGGGGAGTAGTAGTTTTATAGCAAAGACTGCGCTAACAAAACGAACTTCCTATATGAACAACGTAAGAAATTTGACAAGTGACAGTGAGCACCAATAACATATTTGGAAATACACATTTGGAACTTTGGTGTAATAGGGGTTAATATACTTGCCTGCCAGGGCACTTTTACTTACCACTGATCATCGAGTAATTCCGTCCAATTTTGCGAGCTGAAATCAAAACTGAAACGATGATACATGGAGAATGGTATTATTCTGACAATTCACTCTGTTTAGTGCAAAAAACGAGGCAGAGAATCTAATGGTGAAGGTTCATTTCTGGTATGGGGCCTCATTTGTATAGGAGTTTCATTTCACGTGCTTTTCATACACGTTGAGATCAGCAAGGAAAACTAGTATCGTTTTAAACAATCAGTATAAGCAAAGAACCCTAGTATCATGCTTGGACATCCAAATATACATGCAATTTATCAGGGTTGATAATTAAGCCTGTATCGCTTTCTTTATCCTGAGATCGAAATAAAGATATCGTTAATATTATTCATTTTATTATGAAAAACCTCAAGCATTATGTTTCACAATCGACACGGATACTGTTTTAGTTCATACATTTATAAAACTTGAATATATCAATAATAATATATATCTATACATATAAATAAAATTGAAGTCTGTCTGTGATTTCAAAATAACTGTCTATATTAAAGGTAGGTTGGCTATTTGCGAATTAGCAAAACCAAAAAAATATTTATTTTTATTTTTGGCTGTTTGTCCAGGCTAATCTCGGAAACGGTTAAAAATTACAAATTGAAATACCTAAATTATTATAAGAAGTATTTCGAGGTTCCGTTTAGTCTTTATTTCATCAAAATCGGTTGAATGTATCAATGAAATTACAATTAAATTAATGAAAAACTCATACAGACAGTCGAAATGTATGACAGAAGGTCACTCTATTCAGAAAAATAATCCGCCACCTATGGGCCACAACATATATTATATATACGTACACAAAAATACGTACGTGAACTTAAATTTTTATATCTTTTGATAGACTCAACCGATTTTTATACTGCCTTGGAATACTTTGTAAAATAATTTTAGTAGTATTTGATTTGACCCCAAAGAGGGTAAAATAGGGGTTGAAAGTTTGTTTGGAGATTCCATCATAAGTCGTTTTTACAAATTTAACATTAAGAAAATAAAAAATAAAAAGTATGTATATAAATTGTAATATCCGAATCGCTGACTCTAATATTACAATTTATTTTACTTTCGGGGTCAGAGGTTCGTCACCTATGTTACTTATGAAACATAATTATAAAAATCCTAGATTTAGATAAAACTGCCAACTAAAATTGTGTACATGTTTTTGGATGTAAATAAAATTTATTATTATTATTTATGTTATAGGTAGTCGGACGGGCAAATGGGCCACCTAATGTTAAGTGATCACCACCGTCCTTAGACATTGGCGATGTAAGAAATATTAACCATTCCTCACATCTCTATTGCGCCACCAATCTTGGGAACGAAGATCTTATGTCCTTTGTGCCTGTAGTTACACTGGCTTACTTATTCATCCTTCAAACCGGAACGTAACCATACTAAGTATTGCTGTTTAGCTGTAGAATATCTAATGAGTGGGTGGTACCTACCCAAACGGGCTTCGGTACGGGCTTGATAGGGCTCAAAGCCTACCACCGTTTACTTTAGAGGTGCTTCGATTATTAATTATAAATAAAGTTTTAAGTGAGTTGAATAGCTTTGTTTAACCCGAGTTTGATAGAATAAAAAAATGGGTACGCTTGCTCACTTACAGTATTAACTATATCCAATGGTGTGGGTAGATGCCGTTGTATTTTAGCAAAACAAATGAGATCGGAATATTTGTATATAAATTTTTCTTCAAGCCATTTAAGTCACCATAAAATATATTAAGTGAAACTAAAGGGACTTACTGTAGGTTCACTGATGATTTTTAAAAGAATAATCATCAATCTAAAAATAAAAAACTCCTTTAACCTTACTTTTTTCTAACCAGATTGTCATTTCATGCTTCTTACTTAAAAATCACAAACCTCCAAATTATTCATTTTTTCCTTATACTTAAGCGCGAGTGAAGTCGCGGGCAACAGCTAGTATCATATATTTCCCACACCACGAATGTCTTTAAATTCGTAATATATTAAATTCTCACTGAGTTTATCTTGTTATGTTACTAATGAGTTCAAAAAATTACCTGCTGACGGCTCTTTTCGGTAGAGTAACTTTTATGTAAAAATTTGGGTAATATTTTTATTGAATACTAGCGGTTGCCCGCGACTTCGTCCACATGAAAGTTGGTTTAAGGATGCACCCTGTCTTTGTTTTAAAAATTATCGATTACTACTGCTTTATTATATGTATAGATAAATTAACATACATTTATAGTGAAATGTGACGCCTTATGTAAAATTATTAGGTCAAAGGAAAATCGAACAAATTCGTTTAATTTCGAAGAAGTATTGAAAAACCGTCACAACTGTTATATAAACCAAATCGTGCCATATTATTTTACACGCCAGTATATAGGACCAAATTAGTGTACTTAGACGAAGAAAATTCATAAAGACAAAGAGCGCAGAGACCCAGTTACCTCGTGACGACACCGGATACAATTTTGCATGACGTTAAAACTCGAGTAATATTTATAAGGAAATGTTTGTGGTAAAATCAAAACGACTATCTAACACATACATATTATTTTAATTTTATATTTATGTATTTAAAATGTATGTGACTATAACTCTAAAAACAAACTTTAAAAAAAACTTTATTACTTTATTATAAAAACCCAATAATTATTTTCGACCCATTCGATCGATATTTATATACTATATACATAGCGATCAGAGACCTTATTACGCTAATAAACCTTTTTAGTTACATTTAAATTAACATATTATAATCTTCAATACCTAACCCAAGATTATTATTTTATCAAATCAGTCTGTCTTTAGGAATGGCATGAGATATTAAGGTTTCTGCGCTGTTTCCAAAACAATTTTTAGCATCAACCTTTTCAAAGTCTTGTCCTGATCTTTCTACATTTGAAACAGTTGGTGATCCTGACTCTATTCGAATTTTGTGCCTCTATTGTTTGGTCCAGATAGAATAATTTAGTCTAGTATCATAGGTGAAGCTATATGATCAGAATCAATCAAATCATGGGTGTTTAGATCAGGCTCTTATGTGATGAGACCAGCAGCAAGTTTTGAATATAAGTCGCAGGCAGTTTGAATTCAGCAGCAATGCTGATATTCAGGTTATATTAGGTTATTTAGGTTATATTATGCTGATATATAGGTTCTGGTCAATTCGTCAAAGCTGACGGAAAAAAACGGAAACGTCGAAAAAGTGTCCATTTGTGTGTTGTATATTCCTGAGAAAGAAGATCCATTTTCTACCATGTGCGAACTAGTCCTTTTCAATTAGGTCCCCTCAAATAATATTGCCACCTCATTGAGAAGTAATACGTCTAACGTTGCTTCTTTCTTCAAGCGGATTTACCCCTCCCTACCCGCTTTGCCCAACCGCGTTTTTTTTAAATTTCAAGATACCTAACCTACAAATAAAAAATGTCAACTATTTTCGAAGAAAAGTACTGTGAATTACTACTTAATAATCATAGAATAATGATAGACATCCAACAGTTTTCGACTATTTTAAAAAAATACTCAAATATTTTAGTGAAAAAAAAGTATTGCATTCAAACATTTACTATTATGTAAATAGCTTACGATTAAAAGAGGTATACCCGCTTTAGGCGGTATACCCGCTTTGGGCTACCTTTCCCTTAATATGTAACTGATGAAAGTTTGGAAGTTGACGACAACTCAATCTATCTTAATAAAGATGGACGCGTTTGCCCAGGGGTGCACTATTCACAAACGTTAAGCTTTTGTGTGCAATACCCAAGTATAATTATCAAATTAAATAAATGTACTGTTTATTTCATTCATTATAATTATTTATATTTTGCTTACTGCTATTTTAACTTGTACAAAAATTAGTTGTTTTTTTTCTAATAATTAACTTCTGTTTTAACTATTTATAAAAAATCTTCATTTATTTCACAATATAATAAGATATAATAAATGATTTGAATTTGTGTTATAAAAATAACCATATAATAACAGTTCCAAGGTTAGCGATATGCAGCGGTGAAGAAAGTAATAGTGAAAATGCCTCGTTCTTATTCCCTTTAAAATAAAGTCAACATTTTAGATCGTGCACACCATTTGTATAAGGACACCAAACACCGTTTTAAAACGCACATCAATAAGTAAATAATGCAATATTAAAAACAGCCAATTAATTGAATACAAAATAATAACATTATTATTAATTACCCGACGCTAAGATTGTTTTGTACAATACGCTGTCATAGATTACAATATTTATATAAAAAAAATCAATTCATGTTTGTCCTATACCACTGTACAATTAGCTAGTAAAACAATGAATAAAATTAATCAAACATATGTTATGTTAAACGTCTTGGGTTAGATTACATTCGTTGCACTGTAATAATTTTACAATGAAAGTAATTGAAATATAATGATATAAATAGATCTTACATTTTTGATTGGAAGTTTATAAAGGTTCACATTAATAATGCTTATAGCAGTTTCAAATGTATGGTTAATTTAAACTAATGCTGCCTCATCATGCATAATGTTTCTTATTTTTTATATAATTAATTTCTCTAATATTATAAAATTGGAAAATTTGTATATTTGAACGCGTTAATCTCAGGATAATTCCCGCTATGATTTAAAAAAAATATTTTGAATCTTTCATTAGGTCACCCGTTGGTTATGTGCACGTATTGAGGAAGTGCTAAGTTATATAGCTTCATACCACGGATTTTGGGATCGGTGCAGTGGGAGTACCCATAACGTTGACAGGTGTCATTGGTTGAGCGGGGGCATTATTATTATATTAATATCAAATAAAACATAACAAGTCACTTCAATGAAAACAACGCAAGAACTTTACATACGTCAGTCAACACAATTTAATTATTTTAATGCACCATAATATATGTTGAGTAAGTTATTATATAATGTTGTATAAGTTTTGCGATACAGTAGAAACCGAACCATAAGCCACTTCTGGGTAACGGTGTAAGCGATTGTGCGGGGTGTGAGCGAAGACGTACCTGTAGTATCCATCGCGATCAGCGCGGCCAGGGTGCGGGCGCTCGGCGAGGCGATGCGGCAGCGGCAGCGTGGATGAGCGGCTCCCCGCACCCGAGCACTGCGACGCGGGGCCTGGGGGATACATTGTAACCGTTGCGTACTTTGTTTTTTTCCATTTTGCTTACTTGACTATGTAGAGATTAGCATTATTGTATCCAGGAAAAACTTGGCAATAATTTCTAGAAAGAAAGTTCTATTCACAGAGCTCGGTATTGATTATTTATCATTGAGCGTTAAGGAATTCAACCTTATTGGGAACCAATCTCGTTTATCACAAATTGTAGCAACTAGCACTGATGTTGATTGGACATCAAGATGTCCAATCAATCTAGAATAATATAATATAATATAATAGAGGGGAAAAACTGAGTTTAAGAAAAATATTCCTAGATATTCCAAGAACCAATATAGTATCAACAACCATTCATTTTGATGGAGAAGCTTGGTTCACTCTAGATTTGCAAAAAATCAATCAGTTCTGCTAACCATACTTCGTACCGCTTTTGGGCAATCTTAGTTAATTAACCAAATTAAAACTGCCGTGGTCATTTATCGACTTCATATTGCATAAGTAATTTTAATTAATTAATAATAATATACTAACGTCTACGTGGTGGGTATGGACTTCGTTGATTTGAAGGCGGCATATTGTCGCTGTATTCTAAATCAGAGAAAAATGTATATTAAAGTATGCAATTGCGTTTCTTTTAAATTCAACGTGTGTACTTATCATTTAAGAGTATATATACCCAATATGTGAAAGTTCAGATAAAAGTGCATATCTTTAAGTGCTTGGGGATATCCAAAGATAAAAATTTATAGAATTAGTTCTAGTGTATAAGAACCAAGAGAATCACGTCAATAAGTGTCATGTCTCTTCGTCTTTCGCAAGTTATCTATTTAAAGTGCAACTTTTGTACTTAGCACATAAATTTGGATATCTCACCCAAATCCTCCATACTCTGGCTCAAGAGAGCTTCGAATGTATGTAGGCTATAACTCTCGGCGTCCATACCCTTGGCGAGCGTATTGCGGAGATGCATCTCATACTCGAGCAGCAGCCGCGACGTCGGCGACCCGGGGGCTGGCGTCGCGCTGGACTGCGACGCCTGACGCGACAGGCACGGCTTTTGCTGCTGACAGACACATCTCTGTCAAGATTCTATAGCGTACGAGCACTTTCATTTACCTTCTAAAATAGCGTTTGGAATACAGATGTAAATTGAATGTAAATTGAAGATTACATAACACCAATTTTAATTATATGACATTGCTATTCGTACATATAAAGTGAGAGTATACTATAATTTTTTATTTCGATTCTTACTCTTGTTATAAAAAGTTATTGGGTTTTTCTGTCAGAAAATTCTCAGTAGCAGCCCGGAGTCTGAAAGTTGGAAGTGTTTTCACTCCCGTGTCTCGGAAAGCACGTAAAGCCGTTGGTCCTGCGCCTGAACTCTTTCCGATCGTGTCGGATTGCCGTCCCATCGGTTACTAGGTTACGGTTAGTTAGGGAATAGAGAGAACACTTGTGTTTGCGCACATACTTGTGTACTATAATATCTCCTGCGTAGTTGGTTAATCTCTCTTGAGATTGGCCGCCGTGGCCGAAATCGGTCTGGAGGACATTATTTTAATCTTTTATGAATTGTTTTATTATTATCTTAACTGATACTTTGTGTATAGATATATAATATAGGTATATAATTCACGTTATCGATCTATAAGTAAAAATAATATGCTACAATATACTCACTCCGTGGTGATGTTGTCTGGGGTCTCGATCACGACGCTGACAAGGCTCCTGATCGGAGTTCCCATTGGAAGACGAAGGCGTGGTCGCGTAGCACTGGTTGTCAAACATCACGTTATCAGATGGCGGCGACAGGTCACGCTCGCCACCACCCAGCTCGAGGTACAGGCCGCGGCCCGGGTACCCGCTCGGAGCCGCACCCACGCCCACGCCTCGGCTACAAGATATACTTTGAATTACAAGTTTTCATACTCATCATTTCTTTTAGGTAAAATTTTTATAAGAATATGTAGTTTCTGACTAATAAATATCTGAAATAGTGTTTCCGATAAAGATAAAATCCAATATTCCTTAACTTTTGTTGCAGCGTCGACAGTGAGTTTTAGTGTGTTATATTAGTATATACAATACTTGCTTTACTAATTAATTTCATGTTCTCTTTTAAGAGTAGGGAAGTTGTAAAAACGGCACTGTACATGACTCTTAGTATATATAACCTATATTGTAACAAATTCATGTTAATCTAAAGCTTGTTATATTATGATTGTCCAGCGCATAGGATATTATTTCAATTTTAATATTAATTTATTATTATTTATTATAATAATCCAAACACGCCAACATTATACTTTTATTTTAAGTATACATGTATATGTTCATTACTCCCTATTTTTTTCATGTAGACACATGGTTGATAATTTAAATGATTAAATTAGATAATTTTTGAAAAAAACAATTTTAAAATAAGACATTGTGTATTTTTTAATAATTCGGTAAGTATATGTATGTAAGTCGTATATATATCACCTAGCGGAAGAATACCGTTGTGAGCCTTGTCGGCCATTGTTGTTGACGACGTGAGCGTAGTGTCCATGATGCATGTGCTGCGGGTGACGATGGCCGTGAGACCCACAGGTTGGAGGACACGGTCCGGCACCGCCGTATCGACGGCGTCCCATCTCCGGTGACGTAACTGGGCTTTCTGTTGACGGCATTGGCTTCAACATTCGTTTGAGTGTGCTCGAATCTAAATTGTGAGAGAAATTTACTATTTTATCAGTCAAATATTAAACACAATAAAATAATAAGTTAATGCAACAATAATTATCAAAACTTATTTCAAGAAGAGTTTTTCTTTTTTGTATTTGTTATTTTTATTTGTTAATAATAATTAATGCCTTTCTTTTAATATTGAAATATTAAACATATAATGAATGATTATCAAAATAAAACTGTTCTTTATTATTTGCTCTCGCCACAAAAAGAATCGTTATATTATTTTTAATTTTATTAATCTTATTAATATAGACATTATTCTCAAGTCCGGCTGAATATTTTATTCAGTTTTTATTTCGGAATTATTCTAATTCTGAAGAAGTTGAAAAAATGAGATGATATTATATGAGAATAAATATGATAATTTTAATTATCCAAAATTGAAGTAAATATATGCTTGATTTTGATAGCTAAAAGAAATAAATTTGAATATTCAGAAAATGCTTCGCGCTCTGTATTCATAGATAGGTTATTCATAGGTCACTATTGGCGTTAGGACCAAACGATGTCACAATGACAATGTAAAATAAACAATATATTAATATATGCGATCCAAAGTGGTGCTTTGGATTGCGAATAGTGGTGCTCGCCGCATGAGGTTCATGTTTTACCTTAGATAGATAGACTATGAACGATATGACATGACGACATCTTTGCATTGCTTCGAAATTCGATATGATACATGTATTCTTGTTTCGCACCTTGAAGGAAAGACCATGCCTCCACCGCTCTCTATCCCACTGTGTATACGTGATGCGTTTACTATATTGTTTTCCGCTTAAAGAACTTCAGCCACAGCGGCCATTCTTAAGAGACATTAGTCAACTTCGCGGAACATACTATAGTGCAAGTGTATATACAAACACAGGTGCACTCCCTATTTCCTAACTATCGTAATCCGATGGATCGGCAAGTCCGACATGACTGGAAAAAGTGCAGGCGTAAGGCAAAGTGATTTAAGTGGATAATGAGTCATGGAAGTGTAAACACTCAAGTTTTAAACTACGGGCTGCTGCTACATGCAAAAATATTTTATTACTTAAAATATAATGAATATGTGATAATTCGCTGGCTACCAAAGTTACAAGGTTGTTGACTCAATAATTATCGTAATTATATGCACGTTAGTAAGCACCCTTTCACACCCCGGTAGGGAGAGGATAGAATTATTTCTGCTAATGTAAATGCAAATTTATTGTATGCAGTATTGATTTGTATAGTAATGTTACTTAGTTTTTTAGATTAATTATACCAAGTTTTTTTATTTGGTCTCTGCTATTTTGCTTTAAGAAGTACACTTTCTGTCTAAATTTTTCAGGTATTGTCTTGTCAGTACCACAAAGGTTGGCAGGAAGAGATCTCTTATTAAAATAAGTCCGCCTTTCTATACTTTTTTTTTGTTTAGTAAATAGTTTACTTTATTTATAAATTCGTTTATGTTTAACAAAGAAATCTACTACAACAAATAGACTTACCCATATTCATATCTTCTGTGCTTTTAGATTTTGTACGTCGTGATCCAGACGTATTGTTATTGATTACGTTGTGGTTGTGCATAGTATGTCGATCTTGTTCCCGAGACTGAAAAACGGAATGTTGATCAAATATATCTTTAACAGCTTATTCAATTTGGTATAAGAAATCTATCCACATAGTATGATAAAGTTGGGCATTTTATCTTCAATCGTCATCACCGCCCATAGACTTTAGCAGAACAAAAATATTAATCATTGCAAACAACGTAAAATTACGCAAACAATGGAAATTAAATTGAATAATAATAATTGATAAGAGGGTAATATGTATCAATATGCGTTTTCGAAAATTAAGACTTGTAGATTTTCAAGCGCCTGATCTCTTTTTGAATTCTAGTGAAGAAAAATATTAGCAGACAAACTAATTATTTTAGAAACCTTTAGAAGAGTTTCAGAGTACTTCTTTTTTGTCAGTGAGACAATTACATTGTTGTGGGTGGGTGTGGGTCATTAACACCTGTAAAGTGAGAATCTAAAAGTGAAATTAATAATTACACTATCTAAAAAAAATTAATAAATACACTATCTAAAAGTGAAATTTTTCAACTGCCTCAGGTTATTAAATATCAATTTTTCTAAATAGAAAATATTTGTGAAGTACAAAAGAAACTGCTAGTCAGGTAGGCTCAATAAACCGTGTATTTCCTACACATACATACATTCCTACATACATATAGATGATTAAATTCCCAACGCAATAAGGAATATTTCATACATAGAATTTAGGAAAAACTGCTTTACAGTATGCAGCATAACTTTTTTTAAGGTCGGCACATTAAAGTATTTTCAAGTATATTTGCATATTTTTTCTTTTTGTGATATGCTTTTATGGTATATAATGTTAACCTAAAGTTATAAAAACTTACAGACTCATTTCCGTCCCCGTAATCGACGCTCTTAGGCATGTGTTGCAGATGATCTTTGGAGCGTGTGGAAGTACCAGAAGACTTAGAGGAAGTCAGCGTGCCTCCTGCTTGGATGCCTTCTGATTTAAGATCTTGACCATGCTGAGTTGTCTGGCCATTGTTTGTTTGGGATTCTTCGTTTGTCTGAAATATATTAAAAAGTTATCAGTAACGTATTAAATATTCAGCATTGCATACTGACTGGAGATAGAGTTACATATAGAATAAATACAAAACACGGTGCCAATTCCAAACGAAAGAGATAATTAATAAAACGGGCTGAAAGTGTACTCGTATACAAAATAATCGAACTTTATCTTAAGCAATGTACGATTTTTTTATTTCTAAATTGATTAATAAGCGCACGCATAATCTTTCAGGATTTATAAAATATAGGTTATATATTATAGCTTTTAAATCACAAAATGAATGAACGAAAAATATATTATACCAATTTGTAAATATACTTTCAGCGCCAAAAGTGTAGAAATTTTCAACACCCTGTTTTGGTGAACAGGTCCGGTGTAAATAATTTAAAAATCAGTTGACCCATTCAACTAACAGGTGAAATTCAACAAAAGTTTGTAAAAAGTTTTTTTTAAATCAATTTTTAATGTATTTTTATACTTCATAATGTGTACATAGAACGTTTTAAATAATAATAATAATCAATAAAATGACTCGAACTCTAAATAACGTAGTATATGTAATTCTGTTTATTAATGTTCCTGCCACGAACAGGATACCTGTTTTTAAAAATTACTAATATTCCTATTTACCCCCCAATTAAGCATACGGCTTGCGCTTTGAGTGGGGACGACAATAGCCAAAGGGATCCGATAGAAACTGCGACTTTTACATCGCTAGGGCCATAAATCACTGCGCTATTAACGCTTTATATTTTATACTTCATTATAACCAACATTATTTTTAGAAATAGTAAGCAAGACAGTTGATAAACATACATTTGTGCCATGTGTGCCCACAGAGGCGGTAACGGTCTTTGGCGCAGTTGAGGTGTTTGTGGTCATGGTCGAGGTCTCCTGTGATTTAGGAGGACGTGTAGGCGGCTGGGTTTCTGTTTGCCGAGCAGCGGCTGCAGGCAAAATTTCAGAATGATAACAACAATATAATCGTACACAACATTTAGTTACAAAATACACAATATATAATAATCATATAAGTAATTGGTGAATTATAAATGGTAATGATGATTGTAACGATAAACAAATAAACAACATATTTTTTATTTTAAATTTGTCGATAAGAGTTTGTATCCCGCAGAAATCAGTTATTACAATAACTAAAATAAATTACGTTTAGGTGGCGCTTGATTTGCGGGCTGAGAGCTGCTGACGTTGTCATAGAGTGAAGTAGAAGAAGTAGCGGCAGCAACCTTGTCGGAGCGGCCGGCGGCATTCGCTCCCGCATCTGTTTCAATGGCACGTGTAGTTGTACGTGGCAGAGTAGACGAGCCTATTCCAAAAGAACACAGGATTCTTGATTGTCAAACTTTTCAAATATTGTGCGGTTTGACTTGAATTTTAAACTTATTTTTGAATTTTAATAAATGCATTATTAAAGCAAAATATTATAAATTTGTAACATTGTTTTTGACATTAATTCCTTCGTTTGATATGTGTAAAATTTAACTTGTGCCCTTTCCGAAAATTCCGATAAAGCAAACTAAACAAATATGCTCACTTTTTAAAGATTCTTCTATCCACTCACAACTATTCATTTTCGACATATATCTAGACTCAATGATAACCCACTCTCATTAATTATTACAACACAATTTTCTAATTTAAATTCTTATTATCTATGTGTGGTTGACTGCCTTACATCGCCAATGCGCCACAACCCTTGGGAACTCAGATGTTATCCCTTGTTTTCTATAGTTACACTGGCTTACTCAGCTTTCAAACCAAGCAATGCTACGTCTTGCTGTTTATCGCTAGACTACGTGGGTAGTATCTACCTAGACTAGCCACAAAACCCTAAAAAGAAAATGTCGTCACGTTTACTCACGGTATCGTGGATCTTGCGCTCTTAATCTGGCATACTGTTCTTGTGTCATGCAGGTGCATTGTGGCTCGCGGCCGTAAGTAAGGCTGAAAATAATTTTAAATTTGGAAATGAAACTTATAATATTTTTTTTAAAAAAAACTTCTTTATTGTTATTAAAAACAAATCTTTCTCTAAGATTTCAGCGTCAGTGTTTATCAGTTTTTTTAGTTACCTTGATCGGTTAGGACTGGCCGGTGTGGATACAGGTTTCCTCTTGGTTTTGAATTTCTGTTTGCTGCCCGGTGGCTCCAACTTGAGGCTGTAGCTCGATGAAGCCTTACGTGAGAATTTGAATGACGGTGACTAAAAGCATAAAACGGCAGCAGTTCGTTAACCGTTTTCATTTTATATTAATTCTACTTTTCTATATTACGCACGCTGAATATGTGAACATAATGAAGCAAATTTATCAAAATCTATTTGATTTTTGAAGTGCAACAGTGATTAAAGTGAAATTTTCATTAACCGAAGTGGAATTTTAGTGCGGCAATGTTAACGTTTCAGAATCAAAAAGCAAATTTCTGACGCTAAGCTTCTCTTATATCATATAAAATATAATGTATGATATCCTGATAGATAGCCTGGTAGTTTTTAAAGCAACTTACGCAACATTCTCTGAATTGTTTGGCGTCGATGGGAGAAGTAAAATTAAGACCCCATGTGTCGTTGGTCATTGGATCTTTCCAGTATACAAAGCATTCTGAAGCCTGGCCGATACGAGTGCCTGAAATAAATTATAAAACTACTGAACAATATCAATTTTATACGTTGTACACTATACTATATTTTAAATATACTTTTACGTCATATTAATTTTATGAGTTCATATGGTGTTCATCAGTTCACTGGTGGTAGAGCTTTGTGCAAGCTCGTCTGGGTAGGTATCACCCACTCATCAGATATTCTACCGCAAAACAGCAGTATTTGGTATTGTTATGTTCTGATTTGAAGGATGAGTGAGCCAGTGTAATTACAGGCACAAGGGACATAACATCTTAGTTCCCAAGGTTTGGAGGCGCATTGGTGATGTAAGCGATGGTTAACATTTCTTACAATACTAATGTCTATGGGCGTTGGTGACCACTTACCATCAGCTGGCCCATATGCTCGTCCGCCTTCTTATTCTATAAAAAATATGTATAATCAAATAATAAAATTACATTCTACACTTTCTTTATAAATAAATCTGAAGTGTATATTGAATCGTGAATGTCGATTTTATATTCAAAGACGCCATGTTGTGCTCTAAATACCGTTAAAACGATCTATATACGTCGAAATAAATGAATTATAAATAGTTACAAAGTAAGAGCAGGTTTAAATGAATAACGCACTTCACTGATTACACAGAGTAAAGCTAGAGAGATACAGAAATAACTATAAATACGCGATCCCAAGATTTCAAATGAATAATAACTTCCAACGTACAAAAGGAAATAGCAGATTCAATATTCAGTTTCACGTATATGTGAATTTCGGTCAATTATACCATCTAGTGTAAATTTAAAACTAGGTTACAGCGGCCGCCATTGCTACTTTCGGATTTGCTCGTAAAATTAACTACTGTGTAGTTCAAAACAAAACATTTGGATACATTTTAAAAATTATCAAATTGCTAATGAGATTTTATAAACAGCTTTTTAACATATACCTAAATTATTATATAATATTAGGCATAATAATTCATACTTATGAATAATTAATAATCGAATTAATTGTTAAAATATTTATGAAACTATTAAGTATGTAAAATGTTGTCCATCTTATATATTATTTCAAAATATATGTATATAATGTAAACATACCAGGTTGCAATAGTCTGACGTCGAGTATTTTGTCGACCTGCGAATTGTAAGCAGTGATGTGAAACACGCACTCGGGCGAATCTTGTATACAGGTGATGTTAACTGGCACTAAGTCCTCTGACACCTGCTGCCATTTAACGGTGCCGGCGCCGCTTGCTGATACGTGAAATACTTCAGCCCATAGTCTGAAAGGTAAACATTTAAATTTGTTCGAATCTTATATTAAAAATGAGGTAACTGTTTTTTTTAATAAATCTCATAAATCTGAAAATATTAACAGAGAACATATACATAAGTGAAGCTATTTTTATGAAGTGTTTCTGTTTTACATATTTAATGAAGTCCTGACCAGTGTCGAGTAAGGCAGCCATTCTCAAAGAAGACAAGTGAACCAGAGGAGATTTTAGAGATATTACAGTGTACAAATGTGCAATCACAGGTAGACTCTCTTTTCCCCCACTCACTTTCAACACGACCGACAGATCAGGCAATGGACTAACGGCTTAACGTGCTTTCTGAATCACTCAAGTGTAATACTAGCAACTTCCTAATTCCAGGCTACCAATTTATTTTTGACCCTAAGGATTTGAACCTGCACCTCGGAATCTGCAGACTTAAAAGCTAGCCAATTTTGTAAAAAAAGACAGGAATTTGCCGACTAAAACTTACCCGAAATGTAAGTCATATTATACAATCATTATTTTATATTCGTGTATAAGCCAAATGTCTCCACCGGGATTAAGTGCTCATCGCATGGGTTACTCTATAAATATTTTATTACTGAACATGCACATGAGAAATAAATAGACTAATGAATAGAAAAATGAGACTAGACAACAAAAAACTAAATTGCGCAGGTGATATTATAGAGCACAAGTGTGCTGTGTAATCCTCACTCATATAATCTGATACTGACAGAATGTCGTAATAAAAAAAAAACTTTTTAGTAGACCGACATGGGACGTTAATAAAAAATCTCGATGTTCAGCCTTATAAACTATTTTAATAACTAGATCAGCGAGGCAGTCAACATAATATATTGAATCATGCATGTAACCCTATAGATTAAAAACAATCGCACTAAAATTAAAACAGAAAACACACTACGAAACCCTAAATAAATGGGATAAGATTGCTCTTATTGCCTGCACGTATAACGATCAATGCTGATAATGTAACTTATGAAGTAGCTTTGAAAACGTTACCGTAAGAGATGTCCATCTCGTCGGCGGGAGTTTTGCCACGGGCTGTCTTCGTAGCGGTACGCCTTGCGGAGGATGGGAGCGCACGAACACGATGATAGTTTGTTACCCATCGTGCGCTGGCCGCACTCGGCGCACGTTACTACGCTGCCTATAACATTTTATTTAATAAAATATTTCAATTGGTATCGGAGCCTGGATGTTTTGTTACAATGAAGTAAGCAACCGTAATTAAGTTATAATTGTAATTAAAAGAACATTATAGAAATTAAAATTAAATATATAAGTATCCATATACAAAATAAAGATTCATAGAAACTACAAATAGAACTTCCTTAAAAAATGCGGCTTAATAAATCTTGATTTTTATAAGTTTAACTCATTACATTTAGAGTTAATAAATATTGATAAATTACTCTCAACTCCATAAATTTCACCTTATTTTTGTGTACTTGCATATAATATAATCAGTGAACGTATTTCCAAATCATTACCTAAAATATTTTTGTATTTAATAATGAACACGTATTTTAGCCTAAGCATAAAAATATCATTATATTTCTTAGTAGTTTCAAATTTAGGTACCAAAAAAATGAGCCGAATTAAGATAATTCTCTTTTTTAAAGCCGATTAAATTTAAATATCATTTTCGCATATTATTTTTTAAGAAAATAAAAATACCCGTGGTCCCGTGATGTCACCAGGTGCCATCGGAGCGCGAGAGCGAGTGTCCACGATTAAGACTCTGCGAGCGCTGAGTGCCGTGTCTGTGATGATGTTTCGCTACTCCATGCTGTAACCATATACACATTTAATATCGTTGTTACGTAAACTCAAATGTTTTCCTTTTATTATTTAAAATAAACATCTTCACCAATTTTTTCCGTATCGCTCCGTCTTGCGTTTAATAATTAGAAACGTTTCCTGTTCATTATAATTTTTGAAAGACAAAAACACAAATAGTGTCTTACTAATAGGTGGTAGGAACTTTTATAATTACTTAAAACATTGTTATTAGTATTTATAAATTGCATTTTATTATAAGCATTAATACCATTTCACTACAAGCATGCTCGTAAAGAAAATCATTCGCAACTACATAAAAAATCTAGCCGTAAGCCGTAACAGCCTGTGAATATCCCACTCCTGGGCTAAAGGCCTCCTCTCCTCTTTTTTGAGGAGAAGGTTTTGGAGCTTATTCCACCACGCTGCTCCAATGCGGGTTGGTTGAAAAAATCTAGGAAATATTTTATTTTAAATTAAAGATTCAAGATAATTAAATATCATCTGTAGCAGCGGATGAAGTGCTTTACCTTGTGTTTTGTTAAAACTGGATCATGTGTTTATGTTAAATGAAGTGAACATGCATGAAAAATAACAACATAATACTTTTCTTTAAAACCTTATAAACTTACATCAAATCATATTAATAAATGGAATATTAAAGTGTAAACAAAATTCGTATACGATTTCAGTTTCAATTTACATCACTTTGTAAGCTTTTGTTTATTTAACATTTTATTGAATACAATATGTCTATTAAATAGCTACTTACGTCATACTTCTATATCTAGTCAATGCAGTAACAAATTTATTATTTACTATAGAAGTGCAATATTTTTCTGTAAATATACCTAATTTTTGACAAATACGTTTACTTTCTTCTGTGTATGGCTTATTGAATATTAAAAGCCTGAAATGTTTTTGTATATAAAAATCACATTGAAATCGAGTGAGATTGACGTTTTTGAAATATTCTATTTTGATATGGATAAGAAGCCTTAATAGTTCAGTCAGGAATGCGCGACCTCGATTTCTAGGCATCAGGTAACCCAATAACGTAACACAAATCGTGTAATCTATGATAATTGTTTGGATAATTAGAAACTATCTTTTGGATACAATTATTATTATCTATATACAATACACTAACAGTTATACATTCTAAACCTAATTCCATCTATTCTAATGAGATCAATGAATAGTTAAGATTAAATTTTATTTCATATCCAATCATATATTTAAAAGTAATTTAAATTCAAGAGCCGCATTACAGTATGTGGGTCAACTCAGTTTGGCTTCAGTCTGAATTAAATAGACTTGTAGATATTACCCGATTTTTGTTGAATGATAAGATAAGCTTAGATGCAAACATTTATTATACATTTTTCTGTTAAAATGAATAAATATGGGCACACATTCTCGTAAATTATTCCTTATTATGTTACATGATTATTTTAGCCTATGAAATTTCAATAGTCGATGTTCATTTGATTTTGTCGAATTATAATTAAGGAAGTATTTATTGAATAAATTATTCCATATTGGTATAAAAATTTTAGACCTTCTTTCTTACAGATGAACATTATTATTTTATTTAGTTTAGGGTAATATTTACTATTACATATTTAGCCATTAATTTAATCATAATGTGTACATGCATAGGGTTGCGTTGCTTTACTGTGCATAAAATTTATGAGGTATTATGTTTAATTCAAGTAATTTCACTTTATTTAATATTCAATGCCCACAATACAAAAATACACGAGGACGAAGGGGAAACAAACACTCCATGTGCAAATTAATTTAAAGGTACTACGAACCTCGAAATTGTTCCAATTTTGCGCAGAAAATTTAGCAGCCTCCACGCTTTCTTTAGCACCCATACTTATGTATTTGTGATATCACTCGAATGAACTATGACAATTCGGTTTCGATGCGTATGCTGTACGTTTCGTGACACTGTGACAATGTGCGCTACAACTGTGCTCACTGTAGAGATTCGGGTTGAATAATTATTAAATACCTCTAAGTCGCTGGTTCGTATATTAAAAATTTCACAGCGTCGAATAGTATATGAAGGATGTCCGTTGCAGCGAGCAAGCGCACGGGTAGATTGACTCGCGGATGCAGGCGCGGCGTGTAAACACCGCCAGCTGGCTCCGGAGCGCTCGCCCCGTTCGCCGCAGCCCGAGCTGCTCGCGCCGCACGCGCGTGCCTGATTGACCTCTGCACTACCGCAACGACTACCTACGACCGCTATGATATTCAACGTTAGCAGTCCTAATGCTCCTAAGAAAAACACCTTTTTTGTCTATAAAAAATGCGCACAATTTAATTTGCGACGGCACAGTAAAACGGATAAATCGACACGGCGACACCGGCGACTTCGTAAAACGTCAGAGCGGACTGGGTCGCGAGGCGAGCGTGCGTGGCGGCGCTGTCGCGCACGGTTGCCGGCCGCCGCCGCGCACCGTCCGCCCGCCGAAAGCCGAGACGCAGCGACGCCCAAACTTAGCGAATACGGCGGCCAGCGCCCACCATTACTAAATATTAGTAACTCATAAATTCATTCAAAAAATTAAATATGCCTGAAAGCGGTTCTATAGGAATTTAATTATTTTAATACTATTACGTAACTACAAAATTATCATCAATAGGTGGCATACGAGTAATGTTCATCAAGTATATTGAGATTAAGAAGATCATCAATGGGCGTTTGGAGCGGTGCGGTGCGAGAGGGGGATGCGCGCGCAATTTTCCTGAGACATTCGATTTTGGTCCATGACTGTAGGATGCTTACTGTGGCTCACCAAGTGATTTAATAGTTCATTCTAAACCATGACACGACTTGCGGGTGTTCATCAAATTTTAAGTTATCTAATGTAATTGAAACTTATCTTTAAGAGATATGTCTCTTAATGATACATCCGTTACTAACGTCAATTTATAATATTCTCAATAACTATACTTATCAACTGCCTGTCAAAGCTAATGCATTTTTGTAAAATTATTAATTCATTAACATAATCAATTGTTGGGTGTCTATTTACAACGTAATCATGTTTTTAGTCTTCTGCGAAGGCCAAAATATGTTATTACCGATTTTATGCACGTTAAATACAGAATTATCTTAAAAGTTACGTCAAGCAAGTTACACAGGCTATAAATATATTTAAAAAAAATATTTGTTATTGAATTCGAGATAATTTGACAGTATCAAAAATAAAAACATTTCATTGACGGAACAAAAATGTTTTATTTTAATTTTATTTTTTTATCATTATCTTTGATTTCAGATTATTCGATAGTTGTAATACTAACTTACATGTTTATATTAAAATTGAAATATACAGTCCATCGATTTAAATATAAATATCCTTAAATACTAAATATTTTACTTTTGTCATAATTATACTTAAGTTTGTTACTGTGTATTTGCTTATTGTTGCTATATATTTTTATTATTATTTTTTCGCTTTAATTTGCTCTATATATTATTTTTTCAACTGTTGACTGACAGAGAATGAAAAAATGACATTATTACTTGTAAATTTTTTAAAAATAAATTAATAAATCTTAGTAAATAATTTATAGTACACGAAAAAATCGGTCAAGTACAAGTAAAACTCGCGCACTTAGCATTCCACACATTACGCGTTTATTTCGTACAGATAAATAAATATTTATATTTTACCCTTATAATAATAAAATCTTTAGGATTTTTTTTATAGCTTAGTGCTTTTAACATTAATAGGTTACAACAAATTATGTTATATAATCACATACTTATAACTCGGTAATTGAGTATTGAAATATTTTCTTTATGTTGAGTTTTTAATTGATTCAACCATGTCTTATTTCACGCATAACAAGTTAAGAACACGATAACGTAGTTTTGTTTAAGCTATTGAAACTAGATATGTATTCTGAAACACGTAATTATGTAAGTAACTCTTTCTCCTATGGCAAAATTATTCTTATTTTGCATCAAAATTGAGAAAAACGTGAAAACAATATTTATCTACCAAATATACAGATAATAAAGATCTGATTTTGATAATTTAATAACCTTTAACTATTCAAAATTTTAATAGAGATTTGATAACACTCTCAAACAAAAATCGAACTCTATAACTATCCTATAACAAGTTTTTTCTAATGAAAACATTATTGGTCATGGATTTTCTTTATCCAGGAAAACTGATCTTTAAAAGAAGTGAAGACAGAGTTATATAAGTTAACCAATTATAACGATACTATGAAAGACATATACTTATAAAGATACCCGACCCGGCTACGCACGGGTAGCATAAGGATGTACATAAAACGTTTATATCGTAATAAATATCTACACCGCGTACACCAGTAAAGCTGCTAGTCATGATTTTTGCCGACATCTTCAGCAATCATCATCATATTTTGGCCAATTTTCACAAAACCCTAACAAATTATAAACCAAAACCTTTCTCATGAAACACGTCATCTATTGGTGAAAATTGTATGAAAATCCGTTCAGTACTTTTAAGGTATTGCGTTTAGACAGACAGGAAGTGGTAGGAGAACTTTATTTTATCATATGCAGTGAGTGCTAAGTACGCTTAAGAAACATTAAATATATATATATATATATATATGTATAGTTATTTTTATTTTATTACCAAAACTAAACGATTTGTTTTATTTAATATATATATATATAAATTTACTTATATATATATATATATATATAAGTAAATTTATTATTTTGATTGATCCTTACTCAGATGTAATTTTCAAACTAGAACAGTTATTAGCTACTAAATTACACATAATATAGAGCTGTTAATACATATAACAAGACATATGAATAAAGTTTCTCTCAAAAATATATATAAAGCTATAATCGTTTTATATCAAATATATAAGCAAAACAACTAAAAAAATAAACCATTCGAATATAATAGTATGTATATACTAAGAAACAAAATACCATCAGAATTAAAAATAGTTACAATGTTATTTACAAATTGCTATCATGTCGTTAAGAGATCAATTTCTCCCAGACAACCTATGAATAAAGAACACACGATTAAAAATAACAGTTCGCTATCAAGTAAATAATACATATATAAATATGTATTTATACACATAAATACATATTTATATATTAATAAAATTAGTACCAAAACTAAACGATTTGTTTTATTTATTATATCAAGCTCGATAATTTGTATCGTTGAAAGCGCTAATCTCATGAGCTACCAATCTGATTTAAATAATTATTTTTCGTTACCTATGCCGTTTATCCAGAATAGTTATAGGTTATATAACTTTACGCTACGATCCTCAGAAATTGAGCTTTAACCATTAACATCAAGCTATAATAATATATGATCTAAACTATTAAACAGGCATGTATAATCCAAATTTAATGAGGATGGAATACGCGTTTCCATCCTACTTGTTATGTAATATAGGACGTATTTCATTGTTCCAGATATTCCCATCTAACTCTCAATACATGACTATATTATGCTTAAGCTATAACTACAGTTAGACAAGAGGAGTAGGCATGCTGGCTAGTGATAAGACGTCTGCCAACAGCGAGTACTTCACTTCCATATCTGAAGCTAGTTTTGTGAATTAGTTATATTATTTTATTAAAGATCTTTATTTTTTTGGAATTAATATAAATAGAATAATTGTTGATTAATTGATAACTCTTTTTAATAAAATCATTTATTAAAAAATAAAATTGATCACTAAGTGTCTTATACAATTCGGAAAAGAACTTTCTCTCCAATTAATAAGAAGGATTAGGAGTCTTTTCCTTCTTACTGCTTTGCTGCGGTTCGGTGGATATAGATGATTCAGAATTTATTTCGACACATGCGGGTGTGCTCACTATGTTTGTTTTCAACGCTGAGCACGAGATTAGCTGTAATTTAGTTCTTGAAAAACTCTGATATATTCAGGGTTTCTACCCCACGACTATTGGTTCATATCTACATTGCTATCTCAAGCCCAATTTGGGTCTTATATTACTGGATTACGTATTTACATCTCGGATCTTCCTTAAATCTTAAAAAAAATTAATGAATTGTTAATACTAGAATTAGAATTTCAGTATATGATTTAATCATGCCTTTTCATGTTAATAGCGATAAAAATTCAGATCAATACGAATCGATGTCGTCCAGTCAATTAAGATGCTACATTGTATACAAAACAGTCATTAAATTATAAATACTTATGTTTTTTTATATAGAATAGGTAGGCGAATAAGCATATGGGCCACGTGATGATAAGTGGTCACCAACGCCCATAGACATTGGCATTGTAAGAAATTAATATAAGTTAACCATCGCTTGCATCGCCAATGTGCAACCAACCTTAGCAACTAAGATGTTATGTCCCTTGTGCCTGCACTTTGCACTGGCTCAATCACCCTTCAAACCGGAACACAACAACACCAAGTACTGTTGTTTTGCGGTAGAATATCTGATAAGTGGTTGGTACCTCCCAGACGAGCTTGCACAAAGCCCTACCACCAGTAAATTTAATTAAAATTAATTTAAAGTTGTGTGTTTTAAATGCTCATATCCGCTACTTAGGCTGATAGTCAAAATCATCATAAAAACTGAGACTAAATCCTGTGTCATTAATTTCAAAGCATTAACACAAGACGTTGTTAAAGCTGTTGTCATTTGCTTTGAGTTCCAGTGGCGATTGATTTAATTACTTATGATAATATAATATTCTAAACGAAATATAATGAAAAATAACGATAATATGATAAACGAAAAATATTGGACAAAGTTATTTTTATTTTATTAATAGACTTATTTTTTTCTTTCATGCTTAATAGCATAAGCATAGAAAGTGTTCTCAAACTACCTTCTTTCTTCCTTCAATTACTATATTAAACATCATTATGCCACAATTTTCGCTATTTTATCAATGAGCAATTCATATAAAAAATATGCAAGTCAGCCTCCAAATCAATGGCCAGGTCTTGAGGGATATCTCAATGCGTTCTATTTCACCTAGAAATCTTTAAGCGAAAACTGCCTTTAACTAAAGTACGGTTAAAATCAATTACTTGGTTTTGTAGCTTAGTTTACTGCACTAGACGGGTTTTGATTGCAACAAATTAGGTCAAAGTAAAACTTTAGGATTGTAATCATACTGTTACCTATATTTCTAGCATAAGTGAATAATAAGTACATATTATGTATATTTACATTAGAATTTTCGTATTAAGTTGTCTATAATAATACGTTGGCGAATGTTGCAAAAGCTAAAGAACAATTACGCATTATCAATTGGATGTAATGCATACGTATTGTATGTGTCTTTTAATTTTTATACTTGTGATATTAAACATTTAATATCGTCAAAATAAGATTACGAATCAACGTAATTACTATTGCTAAGATTTACATATTTTTTGGAGTTTATATAATTAACTGTTTAAGGTAAAGTAATATATTTTTAAAACTTTCTAAACAAGTAGACATTTACAATTTATTTAAAGCATAAATACGTATCTTTAAAGTAGATAATATTTTTGCGATATATTATTTACCATTAATAATAATATCAGTGACAGCCTGCTAATGTCCCACTGCTAGGCTAAGTCCTCTTCTCCTTTTGAGGAGAAGGTTTTGGAGCTTATTCCACCACGCTGCTCCAATGCGGGTTGATGGAATACACATTTGACAGAATTTCGGAGAAATTAGGCACATGCAGGTTTCCTCACAATGTTTTCCTTCACCGTGAAGCACAAGATGAATTATAACAAGTTAAGCACATGAAAATTTAGTGGTGCTTGCCCGGGTTTGAACCCACGATCATCGGATTCACGTGTTCTAACCACGAGGCCATATAGGATATTAATATCAATAAGAAATAATATTTAATAATTATTAATCATTTGTATGTCATATCAGTCTTTGTATAAGAAAAGATGATACGAACATTTTTTTAACATTTCAATGCTAAAATATATAATTGGGACTTTGTAGCAAGGTAATAATACACCATGCATCGTAACCGAAATATTCAAATCCTGGTTTTAATCTGGGTAAGCACCATCGAGTTTCGTGTGTTTAATATAATTTGTATTGTCTTGTGCTTTTGCTATATAAAAAGTTAAATTATTCTTATAAATGATAATTACGCGCCGTACCATTTGGGCTTTATCAAAATTAATTTTGCTTCAATTTACAATGAAAAATAACATATCATCGATTACTTATAATAAGCCGCTAACAAATTCAGTGTTTCATTTAATAGTTTTTCATATTAAAATATTATCAATAAATAGAAATTTTATTAATTGTGTAAGTACCTACTGAACATAGTAGCACATAGTTTATAAGTTCAGTTACTTTAACAACAAATGTTATTTTGTTTTTATATATACCTTGCAATTTTCTGCATACCTTAAAAAATCAAATTTAAGCAAATTACAAGTTGATACTATTTATTTGTAATATAAATACAATAAAAATAGACATTTTTGTAAAAACAATTTTTTTTAGTATTATGTAAATTATACTAGAAAAATATAAATAGAATGAAGTACAAAATTTTGTTTAATTAATTTTAACATATTTTAATATAAGCAGCCTGAAAAAAATGTTAAATTTACAATCATTGACAAATTAATCTGCAGGATAAAAAATCTACCGAATTTGTCGCGTAAAGTTACAATCTTTCCTATTTTTTTTTCTTATGTAAATTGGAACAAATAAATTAAATAAATAAACATTTTATCGTTGTATTTTTATATAAATTAAATTCTTGGTTTGTTATTACTAATCAAATCCTACATATCTGATGGATGACATACATATATGTATGCTACTATTATTATATTGGTAGTGGAAAATTTAAAAATAATTTAATTACTTCTTTTGTTACATTAATTTATATTACCAAATTTAAATGCATTCCATAGTATTTATTTTTTCAATTTCAATTGCTTGAGAAAAGCTTTTTTTTATTGTTTGTCGGGTTATTTTTAAATCAAATTTACGAAACATGGTTTTTACGTGGGTTAGTATATCAAACGTAATTATTTTATGGTATAACAACATTGAGATATTTCATAAAATATTGTCTACAAAATAATTCCTATTGAGATATTAAGAAGGGTTTATTTATAGAAGCCTAACTACCCGCCCCAACTTCTTACAGGTCAAGTTGATACAAAGTTACTTTCCCCCATTTTCCTTTCTTAAAGTTGAAATTTCTAAAAAATATTTCTTAGTAAATCCTTACATTTAAAAATAAACCCATATTACAAATTTCAGCGTTCTAGACCAAGTAGTTTTGGGCGTTTGTTGATAGTAATCAGTTACAGGGATAGACGATTCTATAAGTCTAATTACACGTTTTTAACAGTTTTAAAACTTTAAAAAAAAGAATTGACGCATTATTTTCTAATAGTGTGTACAAATTAATAAAATTGTTTATTTTATATGTCTATATATTGTATACTAACCGTTTATCATTAGCAGGATAATCAAAAGAATTCCTGAAAAATAAATAAGTAAAAAATGAAAGTTAATGGTACAAAAATGAATGAAATATTTTAAGCTATGAAGGTAATTTCTGAGTATTATCTATTTTTATGAAATAATAGATTACTAAACTAAATATCTAAATAAATTTAAGAGCTAAGCACATCGCAAAATCCTGCTAAAAATTAGTATTAATTATGATGATACAACGTGGCATGTTTCGAATCGAATGTATTATTCATCCTGTTTCGGGTCGTTACACAGGCGCGTTTTACATCCATGCGAGCAAAACTGCAGGCTTAACTAGTTTAAGTATTGAAATGCGAGAAAGAACTCCAAGTAAAACTGAGCAATATCTAATTAAAAGTAGTGATCCTATTAAATATAGTTAATTTTGTTTTACATTTTCAGTCAACTCATTAGATCATTGCTTTCATTATAATATATAGTTAAAAGGCATTACAGTTACTACAAAATATGATCTACATGCTATACTAACATTCAACTAATTATCTTCTCAAAATGTTAACAGCCTGTAAGGTGAACTCACCATATTATTTTAATGGTAGCATATACAGTCTAAAATGAATAACACTTTTACTCTATTAATTAGACTACTTCATGGTTGTGAATGATTGTTTTAATGTTTAATATTTAAATGCTTTGGTTCTTCATATTGAAGTATTGAATGTATGATGCTTCTAATAACTAAAAAGCTTAATCCTTAACTACCTACATTTGGATCAGACACTTAACTTACCATAAGCAAATTAATGCCAATTATTGTCCAAATTTGATATAATTTTTGAACTGTTCGACGATCTACGTACACATCGCATTTCGATACCCTATTGATTAAGATATATCTGTGTAAATTAATGTAAAAATAAACTGAAGAATATCATATTATAGGGACTATTATATCATTCACTAAGCAACATTGAATCCTTGTTCTATATTAACATATCATATATGAGTATTACATAAATTTGAATGTACATAGCTATTGAGATGCAACGCTACAAAGTCTAATTTGTTGAGAATTTCAAATTACTCAAGCAATTGTCTTTTTGCTAGAAGTCAATAGAAACAATATTCTATTTAGTCAGATGAGTTGATACGCCGGTATCAGATATAGAAAAATAATTGATTTATAATTCACTTGACAGATATATCTTAAGCACACCGTGTATATCTAATTATTTTATACAGAAAAAAACAAATATAGTTTTAAAACAAAAACCCTAAAAATAATAATCGATATGCTAAGACTCTAAACGGCGCTGAAAAGGAGATTTTGTAACGCTGTTAACGAGAAGTTATCGAGGAATGACATCGATGCATCCGGCTAGGGGGCGGGGAGGACCTTAAGATAAGGGAAAGCACATGAGCGCGTGTACAGCCTTGTTATGCACCTTTTAATAGATCTCGATACCGAATCTCTGATGGTCCAGAAAGTGAAACGTCAAATGATTTGCACTAAAGACTAGCGGGCGCGTGAGTGATGCCCAGTCGGTCGGAGCGCGGCGCGGCACACACTAGGGCGGGCGGACACGGCAGCGTTACGTCAGCGAGGGGCACGGGGCGGCGGGGCGTGTGAGGTCGGAGAGGGGGTGAGGGGAGCCCCGCACTGCTGCATCCTCGGGCGCCTATCTTCACCCGACTCGCCTGAAAAACGTGACATCTCTAGCCACCGACTGCCTCGATGTTCTCCAAGGACCGTGAATATCCACACGCAGTTATGTACTGCAAAATTTATTAGATAATTTCTTATGTAATATATCAAATTTTATGATTTGTGCTAACAATAAATAAGTCTTAATATGTAAATTGATGAATTACAAATGTTACATTTTGAAACATACAGAATTAATAATAATAAATTTATATAAATCAACAATCACATAAATAATTTAAAAGCCCTATTTTATTTGTCGAAATGGAATTATGAATGAAACGAACGACTATATTTTATGCTTAAAATATTTATGAGTAAGAACGTTTAATAAATACAGTTTTGACATTGCATAACTATTATTTTTAGTGTAAGGTTCTTCTCAATTAATCTTCTCAAAAAATCCTCTGAGAGTTTTACATTATCGCAAATGGGATAATTATTAACAAAAAATATAATATCCGAAGGCGAGATGGCCGAGTTCTAATTTTAGTCTTCTCATCTTTACCGTTGAGATTGAAGGTTCAAACCCGGGCAAATATGACTGAATTATCATATTTATTATAAAGTTTATAATTATATTATAAAGTTTTTAATTTGTATTATAATTCGTGGTACTCAGTTATTAGAAAAACATTGTAAGGAAAGTTTCATGTGTTGTGTAAAAAATATAACACATGTGTACGGTGGGTACGCAACTGGCATTCGAGCAGCGTGATGGAATAAGCAGCAAAGCTTATCTTCAAAAGTAAAAGAGTCCTTCGCCTAGAAGTTTTTACAGGCTTTATTTTTCTTTTACAATAAAATAAATAAATGTAAATTATTTTCGGTAGTTTTTTTTAAATTTGCCGGGAGGGCAAATGACTCTACACCACCTGATAGTAAGTAGTAAAGTCCAAACGCGACGACGGCCAGTACAGTCGAGAAGAATGTTCTGCACTATCCGACCCCGCCTTGCTGGCCCACAAGGCAGGAGTTGCCAAATTTCTTTGTGAGATGGAATTGATGACACAGTTAGGCGGTGACATCGAGAGCCAGCACGCGTAGACTTATGAAGGAAAGGAAAAGCAGGAATTATAGAGATTAATTCCTCAGAGCACACGCCGTGATACAGTCGATAGAAAGCGCTCAGCGCTCGACGCAATTGTAAAGGCTCGAGGGTATTAGTGACCTTTACGATGCTAATAATGTAAACCACACGTCGTTGCCACCGATCCAAAGCCTCCAGTAGGTACTTAGTGGAGCCATCCCAAAGGTGTCAGCAATATTCAACGTAAGACCGTACCTGTGTTTTGTACAACAGGCACAGTTGTTGTAGCGTGAGAAAACGCTACACCTTGTTCAGAACTCCGAGTTTCCGTGGAGCTGTTTTTATAACAGCCTCGATGTAATTAATCCCTTAGACTAAGGTCGCATTGAACGTCAATCCCCAGCATGGCGATTTTGCTTTGTATCTCGAGGGGAAAGTTGAACATGGTGACTTTTTTACTGTGAGAGCGCATACCTGTTATTTCTTGGCATTAAATTCAAAAAGATTATCAGAGCCCCATTTGGCGATGAGTTCTAACGTCCTATCGATGTATATCCTGTCGGTAGTTACAATATTTCAATTTTTTAAGCTAACAACTAAAATGAATTAATATCTAATAAACATACTTTTCGGCTATGGGGATGGGAATGATATAAAAATATTCTCTTGCTTTCGTAGCATCTTGAGCGGTTATTAAGAAAAATGTTTATTTTTAAATAACTTGGTTCTAAGCAGTTCTTACACTGAGTCTGAAAACTGATAGACCTGAACGCTCCACGGTCGTGAAGTGGATCTATAATCCGATAGGGAGTGTGTAGGGACTAAATAATACACTGTGTTTGTGCATACACTCATACACTGCCGTTGGGGTTGAAACATATTAAAAAATAATATAATAAATAAAATCTTTTTGAGATAATCAAACTCAATCAAAAATCAGCTATGACGAACAAATAAGCTTCACTCGTACCAAGTTTACAAAATCTCTGACTTAATCATAATTGACAAAACTACTAATATTGCTATATTTTTCTTATTTGTGAGGTTAAGCAGACTAGCAAGTCTATCGGTGCTGTGTACTTAAGATTGTGTAGCAAATAAATCACCAGATGATCATAGGCTAACTAAAGCTTTCAAATAACATGCTGGTCCCGCAGTGCGGGAATTTTCATATATTAAGCTGGAAAAAACAGATGATTGAATTATTTTTATAAAGACTAGTTCAGATTAGGGGTGATAATCAGAAACACAAATTTCAGGAAATAAAAGACCAATTACATTTTATAATTTATTTTTCTTTGAAAAATAAAAAGAAAACAAAATTTAAACTCTAAACATAAGACAGACAAAACCTTTAATCATTCAGCATTCAAAGATAGAATGACAATAATAGCTAGACTTTGTATACGTTTAATATTAACTTATCAATAAACTCTAAATTTTATTAAATTATGAGGTAGATGATTTCAAATAGTCTTTAAAATCTTATAAATAACTACATTATGCTTATATATTAAAATTAGAAACCCGTATTTGTAATACCTAATTTTAGATTTCTCTTCAAAGTATTGCTTGCTGTTTGAAACATTCTTACCCGTCTAATCTTGTTTTTGTAGAACACATTTAAAATATCCATAAATGTTACAAATATATTATGCATAAATATATGTTTAAAAGTTTTTTTTGATTGAACAAATTAAATTTATGTTTAAAATGCAAACAATGTAAGTGGTATTTTTAAGACATCCATTTTACAGGTCATTAATATAATATAAATTAATCCTAAGTGTAATAAACGATGTGGGCAATTCACCAAAAATTAATATGTATATAATTCTTTGATATTTTAGTATCTGTTTTTGTATTTTCGAAAATTAAAACTAGTCAAAAACTAAGGGCTAATGTTGAAATATTTTTTTATCAATAATTTTTCCGATATATTTTCCATACAAGTAATATTTGTTTTTATTAAACGTCACTTAGCATATATACTTAACCTATTTATAAAAAAAAATCGATGGGTTTTTGTTTTATTGGCATTGTTAAAAACATTAATAATTTTAACCGAGTAGATTGTAGAAAAATTGTTTAAGCAGAAATTGTTAATTTTGTTAAATAATTTTTCAGGGTTAAAATTATAACTATTTTATCGCTGGCACCATAGCTAAAAACAGACAATTCTATAATAATTTAATGTAAATAATTACAATCTAAACATTATAAAATATTGCAAAAGCATTCAATCCACTTTGGCACATTGAGTTGCACTTTATTGACCTTTAAATATCTTTATATAAAAAGTTTGTTTCGTTTGGTTATCTGTAGTTCCATAGTATTCACGTTTCTTTAATGGAATTTTGACTAAAATATTTCTTAAGCTGGATTTAACTTAGACAAATGAAAAACAACGTTAAATAAAAATGTCGTTTGCACTGAACACTCTTACTCCTCCACTCTTAGTACTCCTAACCCTTTGAAACATTCCCTTCACTACTTGGACTTTAACCCTTCTATACTTAGACTATTTCAACATGAAGTTCTTCTCATGTTTATAATAGTTATATCAAACGAATGAAATATAAATTTTAATTATTTATATTATTCTATTTCTTAAGCAGAAAATTATGATTCCATAACCTCGACGAACGGAAAATAAATTAATAAAGTAAGTTAAGTAGATAAAGATATTTGTTTCACACAAATATAACTTATCGCTACCGTTAGTGCCAATTGTTTTGTATAAAATGATCAGAAGTATGTAAGAAATTTCCTAGTTATATTAATGAAAATAAATTTTGTGTTTCATTTGAGAAAAAGATAAACTACATAGTTACTAGTAGTTATCTAATGCAATAAAAATTCCAAGCCGGTGACTCAATGAAATGTTAAAACATTACGATTAAAAAGTGCCTATAAGAGCATAATCAAACTCAAACAAAATCTAATTTTGGAAAATGTAATACATGTATATATTTTCCATTCTGCTGTTTTATTGATAACTGATATAATAACATAACTTCTAAATCTAATATAATGCATATTTATATATAGAAAAATTACAGCAACATAATTATGACATTCTGCAGTTTTAAATTGGGACTTCAATTTTTATTAAACATTTTGCATTACACTAGCACTTCAAGCAACGAAAACGTTTAAGAACTTAAATTGTAATTTGGTGTAAAGATAGTACCTTTCCTATATTAACCTATTTTTATAATAAAGAATAGTATTCTTGATTGAATCATATTAGATTAAGATTTATTAAAGTATTTATTATTATATGAGGCGTTGAATTAATTTGGCTTGAACTTGAAACTATACACACTTATGTCTCTCTAAGAAAACAGCATTGAACTTTTTCAATAATTTGGCCTCTCAAATATCGAAAGGGGTGGTAATATAAGGGCTTACATTTAGTTGGATAATGAAAGTAAATATAATATTATATATAATATACAACGAGTGCCTGTTTCTTATAAAAATAACCGGTAATCCCTAAATTTACTCTGATGTAAATAAGTATGGTATATATTCTAGTCAAATATATGTAAAATAACATAATTTCCTTGAGAAAATATGAGCTCTAAGGGATAGTAAAACTTCATGTTAAAACAACAAGCAAAAGTCTTTATAGCTCATTATAATATACTTAAATCCGTAAAAAGTGATTTTTTTACGAGCATGACATCAAAATGTTATGTAAAAACTGCATTTTATTCTCTAACCACCAATTCAGGCGTTATTAGCAATCAGGTTTACTTATATAACTAAATACTGTACGCTCATTGATCGCTTTTGCACTATCGGCTACACTCGACCAGTGACCGTTCAGATTAAGTCAAATTAGTTAGTCTAACTTTGATCAGCGTTTTACTAGGCTAATAGCTGGCTCCTCGAACTAGTAAACGCTAGTTGTAGCTAAATTTAAATCGAAATCATTTTTGCATATTAACCATAACCGTGTATAGGTCTCATTAAAAATAGCTTTAAACTAAATTATTACTTAAAATCGATTGTAATAGAATATAGTAACAAAATTAATAATAATCATAGAAACACACACAACTTTGGGTATACAATATTATGTAATATTAAAGGTATCGAACACTCGAACACATAAAATTTGTACTACGTTACATTTTGCAAACTTAATCTTAAATCATAAAATCTTAGAGTAAAATAGATTTGTACTGATCAGTCTTCTACTTTTAAATGTATATTGAATCTTTGTAAAAATGAGGTAGATAGTTATTAAAATTAAGTATACAAACACTATTCACGTCGATTTTCGTCATCTGTTCCGCTGTTCGTCTTAAGTTATATAATAAAATATTAAATGCCACCAGAAAGAAAGATATTGAATAAAATTTAAAAATTTAAATCAAACATGAACGACGAATTATAATGTATTGTTACGGCTGCTGAGGACTACCCTGCGGGCTTTCTTGGGAACTGCTTGAATTCTTCGATTGCGAATCATCCTTTCTTTTCTCCACCTTAAATAATAAAAAAAAACCTTTTTAAAATATGATGTCATAACTCATATCGAAAGTAATAAGAAATTGTTTATACTTAAATGCTCTGAACGTACCTTGCAGGCAATTGTTTTATAATATACTTATATTATAGTAGCTATTTTAGATACTTATTTACTTGTAGTGAATTTATCATTAAATTAAATATAAACAAGTAATACCTTTACTGGACAGTCCGCTATGAGGTGATCCTCACTCTTGCAATTGTGACATCTCTTTGGTTGTGGGCCCATGCTACATTTGGCGGCTATGTGATTTGCGAATTCACCACAGTTGTAGCAACTAAAATAAATCAAATTAATGAGAATCTCTTTGTAATTATTGTATTTAATGCAAGTCCTTGTAAATTATTCCAGCATATAATAAACGTTTTTGAATTATCAAAGATTATTTAACACATTTTGGCTTATTACAAAATATTCACCGTATCTTTCTGAATCGTTTTTTCGACAGCGGACGCCGATGTGAACCTTGACAGTCGACGGCGGATGGCCCGGAGACACGCGTTGCTTCCAGCCCTTTATCCGACTCTTTGCATTCGAACTCCACTAGTTCTTCATCTCCCAATGATCTAAAGCCTGGCATCTGGATGACGCTCTGAAAAAAAAAAGTGTAACAATAGCTTCGATAGTTGATAACGAGTAGATTAAAGACATGAGAAAACATTAATAGTGCTTACAAAATGTTTGATAGAAAGAAGTGGTATTCAGAAAAAAAATCAAATTATAAATGCACAGAATTATGAAGTTTTTTTCTAAAAATACCATATAAAATCGTATTTTTAATTAAAACAAAAAAGATTTTTTATTTATTTGACGATACAATTATAGTATCCAATTTTCTTTTGTTACCTCTTATTATGAGGGAGTTCGACTATACATATTTATTATTCAGTATTTTTCTTATCTTTATAAATCATAGTTTAACATTCCCTGGTATAATAAAACATTTATATCGTCTATAAGTTTATAAAATAAAAATAAAAGTGATCTCGTTAATATTAGTAATATATTTAATTCGGCCTCAAGTAAAAATTGTTTTAAATCAATTTCGTATTTATTAATATAAACGTAATTTTAGCATAATTAACAATACGTATGAGAAATCACAAAATAATGTCTGTCTATACGTAGGTCGTACATCAGAAATTAATACTTGTTAAATAATAAATGATAGTCTGATGATAGCATACCTGGATTAACATATATTTCTATATTTATCCCAGAAATAAACAATTGTCATAATAGTGAAAATATCGCATCGTCAACTCCTTTTATACATAAAATCAAGTTACGATATTTATATATAATATAAAAATATACATATGAATATTCAGATATACTATTAAATCTCATTTCTCATTTTCGATGGTAATATAAAAAAATATTTAAATTACATAATATAACTGCACCGGAGTTGACTTATAAAGGATTATTTATTATTACTATTAATTTTTTTATGGAATAGGTAGGTAGACAAGCAAATGAGGCACCTGATGATAAGTGGTCACCATCGTCCATAGAGCACCATTAGAACTGAAAGAAATGTTAACCATCGCTTAGATCACCAATTCACCACCAACCTTGGAAACTAAGATGTTATGTTCCATGTGCCTGTAATTACTCATTCACCCTTCTGGAACACAACAATATCAAGTACTGCTATTTTGCAGTAGAATATATGATCAGTGGGTGGTACCTACCCAGACGAGCTTGCACTTAGCCCTACCACCAGTAAAATCTGCTTTATTTTTATTTTTTATGTTATACATCCTTACATCACCAATGCACTACCAACCCTGGAAACGAGACTTGTTATATCCCTTGTACCTGTAATTATTGTGCTTAGCTTATAAAGAAGTATTAATGCTTGTTTTTTTGTGCGTATTCCAAACGTTTGCGTATCATTTATACGATTCCACAGAAACTTTGTACCGTAGTTGGCACGCGCATATCACAGTACTTACGTACTCTTATCAAAGTACGAAACGATTTACAAAGAAATTAAACAGGGAATGCATGTCGGCCATTAGTACCTACAACATTATTATTAGTGCCATATTTTCATTGGAGATTAGTTTTGATTCGATAGGAAAATCCCCATTCGTTTGCTTTGAATAATACTCAATTTTAAAACTTACACAATATAATTATGACGTTAAAGTCAAACATTTTAATTCGCCGAAACAGCTATGTGGGATTTATGAAACTTAGGATTCGAGACTAATCGTAATTGTATAATCGCAGACAACATCGCGGCATATAATATACTGTACAAAGACACCGTTTTTTTTGCTAATCGTGCAAACTGCTTAACATCAATGTGTCGTTCTCACGACCCAACTTCATACCATCGATAGCCAGTTTGGTTTCCAACATTAACCGGATTGATTTAATTTTTAGTTTAGATTACGCTCGATAATGTAATTTAAGTGAATAAATTTAAGTTACCCTTCGAAAGTCACCTTTTTAATTAGGTTGACTTGTTATTTAATTGCTTTACTAGTATATTAATAACAACATTATGTACCTCTAAAATATATGTATAACATTCTACAATGATGATAAATCGGAAACTTGTTACTCCGAGGTACTATTTTGATAAAATAAGTAAATATGTACAATCATAGCCTACTGACAGTAGTTTTCTTTACTAACTATGTCTGTACAGCTATATATATCGTTCGTTACTAAATTCTACTTAATTTGGCAGTAATCGTGGGGAAAATTGCATGTGTCGGATGAAATTCGGCCACATGTGTATCCCAACCAACCCGGATGGAATAAGCTCCAAATCGTCCCCACAATAGCCCAGAAGGACAATTAGATGTTTTTACTTTATTTATTTATTTTGCATTTTTATTGTGATCGGCCTGATTAATAGATTTATATAAATACGTATTTACTTAAATTTTTAGAAACTATACAATATTCATTTAGGTGGATGATGTTAGGACAAAAATACAATCTCTTATTAGAAGTAAGTATTTACTGTAAGAAATCACTTTTAAGAAGATATTAATATTTTAAAACAATTGAGTATGTAATGTTCTTCGATCAGCCTCTAATAATTTCTACTGAACATTCCTGCAAAAATCATATAAGTCGATTATCAAATTTAATTAGTATACTAAGAGTACCTTTACTTAAACTAAATGTATTTGGATATAATTTTCAATGATATATAAATATGAACTATCCGTTTACCTCCTTTGAGTATACAAAGTTGATGTAGCACGCGAGCAAGGTAATTGGCAATTTAGTTTAGACAAGATGCAATATTGGATATTTTCCCAACATAAAGAGAAATGTTATAAGTTGCTTTGTCGTATTAGGATGTGGTAGTTATATATATATACGACATTTAATATATATATATATATATATATATATATATATATATATATATATATATATATATTAAATGTCGTATATATATTAATTTTAAATAAATGTCGTTCTCTTTTAATATTTGAGAATTTCTAATAATATTTTTGTTTATTTCGTTTAATACTACCCTAACTAGTTTTATAGAAAGTGATAACTATTATTTTAGTCTTACTATTACATTTGAATATAATTAAATATCGCTATTAAAATGATTAAAATTACAAGACATTACCAGAAAATACTCTACCTTATTACAACAGATGTAGTCGTGACCTAATATTAATTTTACCGCTAGCGTTGTTACAGTGGGCCGAAGTACAAATTTGGTGGCATAAATGTATAGAAAAAACATCCGGACTTGATAAGCCGAACAAACAAACAAGCACGCTATCGGCCCGACCGCTAGATACGTAGCGTGTTTTCTCAATGAATATTTTTTTTACCAAATACCGAGAAACTTGTCGATGAGACAGTTGTGCAATACTATGCTTCAAATTTCATTAATGTGTGACAATTTACCGTCTGGTATTCTAACCAGACGGTAAATTTAAATTTAAAAATATGAGAAGATGTGTTGATACCTACAATTATATTCAGATGTTATTCTATATTATATTTGCTCAAGCCTCCATTGTACATCATCTGTTAATCACCGTAAATAATCACCTGATGAACGAAGACATCCTGACCGCCATCATCAGGGGTGATGAACCCCCAGCCCTTAGAAACATTGAACCATTTGCAACGACCTCGCCGCGTCACGCCTGTCACGGCTGCCACTTCGCTGCCGCTCACGCTCCCGGCACCTGTAAAAACAAAAAATATATAGTTCATATTTACAAAAAAATGATGACGAAGCCTCAATATTTACACCAAACACCATTGCTTCAAATATTTTTTATAACACTAATAACTTAAATTAATGAGATTTTTAAAAATAAAATTAACTAAGTTTTATCAAAAGTAATTAAGCGTAAAGGTTAATACTTAAAAGTTGTCAAGTGGCAAACACAAAGGTAAGGTACTAACTAATATTTACAATTATTCAATATATTTGACTTGACTATTTAATTTATTCACATACAAAAGGTACTTTTATTTAAATAAATAATCTTACTATTTTACTTTTTTTTTCTATTTTCGTCTCTATTAGACGGCATTAATATATGTTTTTAATAATAAATTTTATACTACTTCTCAATAACGTATATTTCGATTTGGATAATTCAAACTGCGTTATATTTATAGAAATTTGAGCAAAATTAGTTATTTTTTATCATTGAAATAAGTTCAGTAGTTTCTCAGTGACATAAAAATGCAGCTTTCATTAACGCGCAACTTACATACAAACTGACGTTCGCCCACTTCTTGATAACTGCAGGTCAAATTATTTGACACGCGGTATTATTCCTTATCAGAATTTATAAAATATTCATTTTAAAGGTTGTCTGAAAATAAATATTACGATTTCCACGCAAGTTGGACTTGTTTTTTTCTGACATATATTACACGATGTTTTTTAAAAAAAAAACCTAAGAGCTCGATGGTAAATCGAATCGCATATTTGGTTACTGTTGCTCGTTTTAAATTATACTAATCCTATTTGAGAAACACATATCCATAGGTCTTTCTTTACTTTTGTCACTGTTGTGAGCGGCATTAACTTAAAAAAATTAACTTGAGTGAATAAAAAAAAGGACCTAAATAGCTATAATAATATTATATTTTGATTATGTTACGGGCAAATCAACTTCCTTCGTCCACATTACTACTCGCTATTCGAAAAAAGAAAAAATATTCTTGTATTAATTAAGTAGTCTCGATAATAACAGAAAATGCACTAAAAATCAATCAAGTTTTATATGTATGTAGGATACGTATAAGCTGTTTGAAGTCGGTGCCAAGCCCTTTAAACTAGCCCGCGACTCGCAAACTATCGTCGCTATTATTCAATAACATAATTTGTAGGTAACTTCACTGTAATTATAATCGTTATTATTAATGTACAATTTATATTTATTTATATTTCTCATAGATTCTTTGGAAAAACCAAAGAAAGAATAAAATACATAGACACTGCCTTCAGTTAGTTTTGTGACTTATATAAATTTAGTGTTATTTGCAGTTGTTTACAAATTAATATATTCATTTAATTAAAAATCTATCTTTTAACTACCTTCAACAGGTTTCTTATATGCAAGCGTGCTACATCCTAGACCGTGTCGATGCTTAACATCAGGCAAGTCAACGATCAAACGTTGGCCTATTAAGTGTAAAAAAAACCTTCTTAGCTAAATGTTTTTGTACAAAATTATAAAATAATCCATGTTTTCTATTATGCCTTAAATATGCTGAAATAAAAAATTATTAACATTCTGCCAATTTCCAAACTCCAATATTTCTTACAAGATATACTGTGATAAATGTATACTATATATATAATTACTGTGATAAATGGTGACAAGTATACACGAATAGACAGATACAAAAGTTATTTCATTGTTCAACAAATTTTTTTTTTCATTGTTCAACAATTAATGTTTTTTATGTTAATAATAAATGAAACATAATTGACATGATAGTTAAATCTTAAATTAAACATAGTTTTAAGATTGTAAAGCTATTGCTTACGTATACTCTTATATGTGTTAAGACTGTTATATCTTATAAAGTAATAATTTTTAAAAATAAATTGTAAAATAACTTCCACAATACATACGCAATCCTTCAACTATATCCAACGACTATTTAAAAGAAAAAAAAAATAAAACAAAATTTTACACAAATCACAAATTATACTAATTAACAATGATTACATTACTCCTGCGTAGGGGGCCCAATAAAAATTATCAAATTAATTTGTATGTTATGTTAATATTAGAAAATATTCCAACTTTTATTACTTTTAATATTCTATTAATCAGTACGATTATTAATGTAGGACAGTCTTATATAGTACTAGTATACATATAATTATAATGACTAAAACGATTGCATTTCTATGTATATCGTTGACCTTATCTACATTTCAAAACATTAATTTGTTAGAGCCACCTGAAGGAACTTAGAGAAAGTTGTAATTGAATTTCAAAACGAACACACATTTGACTAGTTGTGTGATTGCATTAAGTGGATCGTCCCCTCTTTTAAATGCATACATATTTAGACATTTTACCGTTCGAAAATCTATTAGCAATAAATAAGGGCCCACGATCGTTTACAGGACTAAGAAAGGGTATACTATTCCCCTTATCGGCTTCTTCACAAAAAATAACGTGGGAACCGAATGAAAGAATGAGTTCTTCTTTTTATGTGTAGATATCACTATAGCTGTTAAGGTTGAAGAACTTATTTTAGAGGGATTAATAATACCGATGCGTACCTTAATTAAATAATCCCACAAAAAGAAAAATGTCATTTCAAATAAAACTGAAATACGAGATAAAACATTTTGAGTTGATCGAATGACCTAAGAATGACAACTAACGAAAATATTTCCGCAAAATGCGTCACTACAACTTACTATTTTAAAAATGTGACCACTTCCGGAAATCGGTACTATTGATGACTAATTTTAATTTTATTTAAAATTATATCAAATACAGTTACACTATTAATACAATACTGAAACAAATAAAAACCAAAAAACATTAAATTATTTTAAAAAATTGGGAAAGTAATTAAACTGGTACATTACCGATTAAAACCCTATTGTAGACAAAAGGAAACAATGATTTGTCAATTAAAACTAACTCGTATTCATTGTGGTTTAGATATAAATCATTTGTTACATTCGTTTATTATTTTCTGTTCGCTAATTTAAATGTATCTGTGTGCTGGTACGTACGGGTAAGCTAAGCATATTATTTCGGGCTGTAGCGGCGGTAGGTAAAAGCGGCAACACACGTGGCGGCGACGGTGGGGACTCGAAGAATGTGTGGTATTTAGGTTGCGTTTCTGGTACCTCTTCATTCACTGCCGTAACACTGCACCTTGCCGTGCCTCGCCCCCCGATGCCTTGTCGTCAAGAATCAACCGCACACAAGTAGATACTCAATATTTATTATGCCCTATACTGTATTAATGAGGAAACGTAAATTTCGTTTTGAGTTTTACTATTTCGTCATGTGCATGTTTACATGCGTTAAATATAAATATGTATAAAGTGAAAATGGATAGGCACATGTTGTGTATTACACAATTAATATACATATTTTTTTCAAATACATATCACTAAAATATTTATACTAATTAATCTTATTGAAGTAAAATGGTAAATACATATTTTTGTACTTTTACATGAAAAAAACTTTTTGAATGTCTCTCTTTATGAACAAAAAAACTAAAACGAAACAAGTTGAACAACATTGTTACAATTAAAAGTAAAAGGTATACTACAGCATTTTAATTAAAAAATACTTTACCGCCGAAAAAGTTTTATCAATCCAAATCCGGTCTATTTTAAGTGTCACGGTACCGTTCAAGAACTCATTGAAGAAAGTTTTTATCTTTTTTTAGTTTTAGTTTGAATGAGATATATGCCCAAACACATTCACTCGCTACTACAGTATTAGTGTAATGGACTTGTAGAAGTAATATTTGTTCAAAACATTCCGAAATAAAGGGAAGTGGTATATTCGTACAAAAGGGATTGACGTACTTCCTCAAGTGATTGTTGGTCTGTCTCGATTAAAATGTATAATAAAGGTACTACGTGTACATTCATGCCCTTTTATTATTACCTCGTAATTGTATGGATGTAATAGGCGTACATTATAAAAAATGGCTAAGTTATAGACATTTCATATAAAATATATTCGTGTTTAAATTTAAAAAATCAAACGTGTTAAAATGTATTAAAGAAATGAATAAGTTTAGTTTTATCGTTATACCCTGCTAACGTCTTTATAGTAGGTCTAAATTGTTTTTTCAATATCCATTTGCCCTAATATTTCTGCTACATATACAGTTATAACATAACGATGTTAAGTTATAACATCTGAAATTGAATGTATAAGCATATAACAAGGGATCATGTTATTATATTCCATTTATTGTGAATATAGGACAAGTGCAAGCGGTAGTAGCGCAGGCGCATCCGAGTCGTGTATCTGTTATGTTTACTCAGCGTGGCGCGCGTGAGTCGACGCCCGACACCGCGCGCCCGCGCCGCACTGCCCGCATCTACGCCCTACCACTAAAACATACACTTAGGAATTTCAAACTTATACGCCTGCTTAACTTTTGATTGCATTCCATTAGACTGTGCCCTCAAATATTTGTACATAAAATATTCACTAGTTTCATTTTCAGACTATTTAACGCCAACATTCTTCGGCTTATTTGATTTATCAAGTTGTTCATAGAAATGTATAAATTATCTTCGTTAATCGTATAGCGTCATAGAAACTAGAAAATAGAGCATAAAGGAAATTAAAATATAATAGAGACTAACCTTTAACGACACAAAATGTACACTTCCATTATAGAGTATGTTAATAAAATAGATATTCAAAGGTACTTCAAAGGTACTAGTTCTTAGAAAATCAGTGTGGTTGTAGTTAATTATAATTTATATGTATAAGAAATACACTTCTAGGCATAAAAATAGACTTTAAATATTTGAAAATTCACTCAAGTACATCTACGTAACACGAGGGAGATATCTTGACATTCCTGGTTTATTGTTAGTTCCAACAGATTAACCTAAGAGTATTTCGAAACTCTGGTTAAATTAAGCTGACTTATTTTAAAGCAGGAAGGGGAACCTAAATATTTTTACAAGAATTAAATATTTATAGCTTTTGTTACTTATATATATTTAAACAAAAGCGATATTTTATAATGTAGCTACATCACTAACTTTTGATAGGGTATACTTGTAAGAATTTCAAGCATTAAAATGTATTAAAAAATAAATGGTTTTTAAAATCGTATTTTATGAAAAATTTTGATGATCGCTTTAAGTATTAATGTTTCACAAATTTGTTACATTTATATTGTAATCTTTTTATTGCAATTTTTTTATGAAATATTATGAAAAAAAAAATAATTTTTTAATAATAATGTAAAAAAAATACGTGCTAAATTAGTTAATAGATACATAAAGATAGACAAACATTAAAGAGATAGATAGATGAAACGCATTGTTCGTTATAAAAAGTACATTTATTATTGTTCTTAATTTAATCTAAATACCTATTAGCATAATAGACGTTAGAAAAAATAAAACAATGTAAGTACAAGACAGGTAGGTGACATTTAAACTAATTCATTTTATCTTATTATGGGTGTGTCGCCAAATTGGCATTCAAACAATTTACAATAAATTAATTAATATGATTTAAAACAGTTAAATCTAAGAATTTTCAATTAAAAAGCAACATAAAAGTTAAGTTCTATAAAAAGTTTAACAATTTACGTTGGCTCCAATTGTATATATATTTCCGGTCACAAATATTTTACTACAAGTTATAACTACACATTGGGGCGGCGCGGATCAAATAAAGCATTACGCCAAGTATTTTAAATAACTTAAAGTATAAACGAAAACGAGTCGTAGCGGTCTCGATTGACATGAATTGAATAAGAATTCATTTAAATAGAAATGCACATAGCTCAGTATTCCGTTATATCTTGTTATAGTCATTTAATAAATTACTTATCAAATATTTTTTATGCATTCCGATATTATCGAAACTCAAGTTTTATTTTATGAGAAAACGTAAATTTTAATTTGTCGAAGCAAAGTAATGTAAAAGTAGCAGCGTTAACGCACCAAAAAAAACTGCGCTCCGTAAGTAGATTTTAAGAATATTGTGCCATTCACTGCTTTTTTGCTATTATCAATCGCAGGTATGGAATTTAAACATGAATCATCGTCAAGTGGCGCTTGCGTTCGGGATCTTTACCTAGGAGTGAAAGAGATGGTTAAATGTACCACCATTCAGACTTAATTGACTGGTTACGGGCTCGTACCCTGCCGTAGGGACGTAGCGTTACTTAACATCGACTTTCTAAAAATTCCAAATAGGTATTTCTTATGTCACTCTTCATGAATAACAATTCCTTTCGGAAATAACGCGCTCATGACTTACATTTATTTACTACAACTACTGGTGTTGTTAGTGAATAAAGTGTTACAGCTACTCATTGAAATTCAATCATATTTATTATTCTTTTATGTAATAGAAATTTCCAAATAATATAATGCTATACGAAATGTATTTAGAAAAAATATATCGATAGGTATGATCTTCACTACTTGTTTGGTATGTCAACTCCAAAAACACGTAGTAGAAGAATGGTGGGGAATGGCGATTACAATCCTCCGAAAATGCAGTCACTCAAAAACGCACACCGATTTCGTATATCCCACAAATTAAAGAAATGTTAAACGTTACTGAAAAATAATCTTTAATATAACTATTTTAAAGTTCAAAGCTGAATATAACGCACATGTCCTACGCCCGTAAGTAACTTAAACGAAATTCTATGGTCGGTACGAGTATAGTAAACAATTTACGGCATGATGCGTACCGTGTTTGATAATACGTTCCCAATTCTGTTTTAGTAAAATAGTACGATGTTTATTTTAAGATAACTGTATCTACGCAACAATATTTACAAGGCAACAAAACTACGCGTAAATTAAAAATATACATTTTGTATCACCTATTAGAAGATTTTAAAATTATCGTTATTATTGATTTAATATATTAAATTATATTTATAAAATATAAAATTTATAGCTAAACTATCGTAATTACAAAAAAATAATTAGATAAATGTTTTTGTTGTTGTAGATGTTTCGAAGTAAACATGGTACGCATATGTGCGACATCAATGAACGAGACCATTAACCTCAATTCAAATAATTTCAATGATGTTGTAAACAATTTCTATGATTGGCTTCCCAGGCCCTACAAGTCACACATCCGCTCGATAAGGCCACAAGTTCCAATACATAGAATAGCTTTAGAGGTAATAGGTTCTTTATAAACACCTTACAAACAGACAAATAGAGGAAACAAAAACATATAAAATATGTTACCAAATTAAAAATTAAATTGAATTTGTAAACAAAAATTACATGTACATATAATGTTGTATTTTTGTATACTTACTTAAAGACGGAACTGCATTTCCGTCTTCCCTCCCGCTCATGTTAACTGAATTATCTCAACTTGCACCACTAATATCACCTCTGCGTACCATCCATCCTCCGCGTGCACGAAATACACTTTTAGTTACAGTTTATTTAACGCTTATAATTTTGTGATATAAAATTTAGTTATCAACTATCAAAATTCGTAGAGTGCATGAGATAGGACGCGCGTGCGCGCGAAGCGACCAACAACGCGTACGCAGGTCGACTGCATCGAAAATGAGTAGCAGTGGTGAGGAGTCGACGACGCGCGGTGATGTGGTCCGTCCCTTCCCGGATATAGCCAAGCAAGTAGTTTTTAAAATAGAGAAGCTAACGGAACGTGTGCGCCGCCCGAAAGCGCCGGCTGCTTTACCCCAATCCAAGATATTTCACTTGTCGATGAGGTGTAGTCATTTAACGAGCTTTTGTAGATAACATATAGAAATAAAATACATTGAATATTTTTTAAATCTCTAACATTAGAATAACTTTATTCTAATTAATCATAAGCCAAATTAACTTATTAAATCTCATTACTAAACAATTACCATACAAATCCTTTAGTCACATTACCCTTTTATTTTATACTTCTTTATGTCAAAAGTTTACTATTTAATATGATTATACTTTTATTGTTTTGTATAATGATTTATAAAACTTACTAAAAACATTGATCGCTATCATAAGATTTATAAAATTAACATATTTCATTAACTACTAGAAAAATGAATGAAATTTAAAGAATTCATATAAATAAACGTGATTCTTGTTATATAATCTTCTGGAATGCGATTTTAAGTGGAACTTTATAACGTACATCAATCGAGATAGCTCTATGTTGCACAATTCTGAATTACGTTATTGAGTATTTGATCATAATTGATGCTCTTCGGAAACGTCATTAACATAAACCATTAACAGACTTGATGCAGGTTTAAAAAAATATAATTAGCTATTTTTATATTTTGTTAATAAATATAACTAAAAATTTAATTATTATTATTTATATAACCTGCTTTATATTTTACATAGAACTACAACGAACCTTTACGAATTAAATTTACTACATGGTTCGTAGCAAATTATTATAATAATTTTATTTAGTTTATATTTGGTAAAGTGTTTATAGTATAAAATATTTACACGTGGCTAACATTTAACAAACGTTATGGCAAAATTTTCAGCATTAAGCATATGCAAAATAAAAAGTAGGTTTTTTCCACCCTAAACGGTCGAGGAAGTCCCCTTCACTGACTTGTCAAATTCTGACGACTTGCCCATTCGACCCATTGTAGACGATCTAATCCATGATTATGCACCAAAATTGTGCGACAATAGAATATACACAAGAAAGACAAGTTTTGAAAATAATAAAGCCCAACTGATTGTCGCCTTTACTTTCTATCTTTTCACCCCTGTTAACTTCGGTGCTAGTTAGCGATACTATTTTGTAATATGTGCATACTCAATATTAAATTGGAAGTACTGTGTGTTCCAACATAATTTTTACAATGATAATAATAAGTATTTTATATAAAAAGCGGATTAAAATATGTTTTTTTTAAATATGTTTCAATTATACGAAATAGGAAAATCTTCTTTTATTATATATGAATATACAATTATGTGATTACCTTCTGGTTTGATTAATAAGAATTTATACAAAATTGCTATGAATTATGTTGACGTAAGGAACATTGGTCATCATAACCCGAATAATAATTAATGACTCATTTCCAAATACTAAGAAAAAGTATTAGGGTTGACTCATAGCTACCCCATGTAAACTTGAACTAATAAACTGTATAAATGACGATAGTAAAATACACTTTAACCTAACAGATTTAAGATAACAAATAAATTATTTGAAACAATACTTCGTAGTATAATATGTTTTAATGATTGAAAATTTTACTTGTACGAAACAAAAGATACATTTTGGGGTAAACTTAGCAAGATGCGACATCTTTGTCACTTCTAAAGTTTCATGAACTACATATATGCTACTATCACTGCCAGCGAGCTACTTAAGTTAATATAGAGATGGCAGCACAGTCTGTTTTACTAACGCCATCTATGCTCAATAACATGCGACTCAATAATATGTAAGTAGAGCCCTGAAACCTAATAATACTATTCACCCTCCATTCTAATAAGATAGGGCGGCACCCCAATTGAAAAAGGGGTGGTACTATTTCATTGTAAAAAGTGTCGATTTAGAAGCTTGAAATTAAATACATGTATGTAACAAATTAAATAACCAACGGAAAAGAGATCTTGCATATTTAATACTGCGCACTAAACGCTATGTCACAAAAGTATTAATGATTGGATGTTACCATAACGCCACTTATAAAAATAAGTATTATTAGTTATACATGTAATCATAATAAATATTTAAATAAGCAAAACACATTAAAACTAATGTAGAGCATATACCAAAACAATAGAAAACGTTAATTGATATCGCAAGTCATTATTAATACGCTAAATGACGCTGACACTTCCGATTCAGTATATAACCAACCTATTAATTGGATTTATTACAAAGATTATTAATGGATGAACTAATTCTAAATTTTAACCTAAAGTATTTTCTTTAATAAGACTAAAAATAGTAAGATTCCAAAATTCGATCCTCGCTTACATAAGGGGTATATGTAAAATAATTCACTATGTAAAAGGTACTAATATATAAGGATTGACAACGAGGTTAACTAAAAAAAATGTGTTCTATATATTCGAGCGTCGTTTAACCGCATCGCAAGTTAAAATAAGACGATTCTTTAAATTCGTAAAAATGATCAATTTAAATCGGAATAGCTTATTATGATAATATGGACCCTTGCTGTTTGGCGTAAGAATAAATCCTCGAATAGCTTACAAAAAGCTAGCAAAAAATAATTGGTTATTTTTTTTTACTACATTACGATTACTTCTATTCAAGGTCAATTTGGTCTTAGAAATATCTGGTATTTAAGTAGTTAAAAATAATATCGTAGTTAATGTAGTCACCAATAATTTCTTTCATTTTTTGTATTTTTCTTTCTTTCTCTTTCTCGTTATATTTGAGGACTTATCGTTTTTATTCGTACTTATTATATGTATTTATATTATATACTTGTAATTTTAGTATGTATTGATAAAATAATTTATTTATTCATATATAATATGTGTATTTTATATTTACATTTATTTATTTGTTTGTTTAATTCTAGATTAATGTTATATCATTTATTATTAGAGCACCACCTTATATCCTATGAGTTATTCCTTATACCGTTGGTTGCAAGAGATCGCTATGTAGCGATAAGGTCTCCAAAATTGTATGCTACTTTTATTTAGGCTGTATCCATGTTTTGTATTTTTTCTCTCTTCCAATATTAACGATAAATCCATATAAGATGCAATTCAATCTTCACAGAAGATAAACATAAAGGCAGAATATATAACGCCCATGAACAACTCACGAACGACTCAAAAAAGTTAGCAATTAAACTTATAATAAACCCTTGGTATACTATATATGAAATATGCATAGTTCGTACTTTATGTGCGTAGGATAAAGTTTTTTTGTAAAGTGAGATATTTATTATATCAGCATAAAAAATACTAAAAATTAATAAAAAGAACATTTTTAATTAAGATATTTATTAATTTGATTGTATTATTTTGATTGAAATTAAACAAAATAGTTATGATGATGATGTCCTCATGACCGATTTATCAATCCTCAATAGAAACTAGCCAACTAGCCAGGAGATATACTTATTAACTGAACTCGCTTATTTTAATGAGGTGAACATTTATAATTAATTACAAAATAGATGATTAAATAAAGTTATATTTTGATCAAAAAACCCACTCATCGGTTAATTAACTAACCTATTATTTTTGTACCTATTTGACAGAGTCAACGTTAGAACATTTGAACAGAACGCTTCCATTGGTTAAAATTAAAAACATAACGCTACCATTTTCACAGAAAAAAAATGATTAATTAGCTCGATTGGGTCAATGAAATGATTAATTTTTAATTATATATAATAAAATAAATATATAAATAATAAAATATAATCAATAATATTATATAGATTAAAAATAAATATATTGAAGGAAATAAAAATAATTTAAAAAAAAACCATCATTATGGCCATGGCAAAATTGGTACAAATTAGAAATAGGAAATTATATTTAGTTTTTTTATTTAGTGTGCGTATATATATAAAAATTAATATCTTTATAAATGTATATCAATTAATAAATAATAGCTTAAATATCTAAATATTTTTGCCGTTTGTTAAACGATTGCAGTAATTCTTTTATTCTCGAATAAATTATAGCCCAAAAGTGGCCAGTTGTGGTTGGAATATCGAACGGTATACTATACTGACTTGTTGTGTATATACTACTCTATACATTAGCCAATGGTAAACTGATTTTAACAATTGTATTATTATTGAATAGATTTCAAATGCTGATTCATTTTATATCGATGTAAACAATAAATCATCACTAATAACCATCTCCTCAAAAGGGAGAGGAGGCCTTAGCCCAGCAGTGGGACATTAACAGGCTGTTACTGTTACTGTAAAGAATTAAAACAAACAATTTGCTTTTAAGCGCCGAAAAAGCAATATATGTTATATCCGATTAAGCCATTTGCAACAATAAAATTGTGAGCCATATTAATACAATAGACATTTCAGTATAGTAAAATCGTTGACACATTATTTTTAGGAATTACGTGAGATGAGAAGAAAGCTTTATTAGTATTCTAGTGATTAATTACAGAAAAACTCAACTCCGCAACACATTGAAAATTAGAATAATATACTGTTCGATTACCATAATATTGTTATTTTAACAGTATCTCATTGCTTAAGTTATACTACATTGGGTAACTCTTTTTAACAAATAGTGGTTTGGGCTATTTGTAATCTTGGAGTTAGTGAGTTCTTTCAGAATGTTTTTAAGAAAGTAGAAATAACCTTATCTTATTTTTGCAGAGACAGTAACATAAAAGATATATATTTGAACATGTAAAATATTTGATTAACTATTGATGAGATTGTTGAAAAGGAGTAACTACAAATTTTCTTGCCGATTCTTTCCAGTAGAGTAGAGGTCAACATTTCGATCTGATAGCGGATTTACAGTACATATGCATTAAATGTATCTTAAAAATAAAGTAAAATGTGTATAATTAAAATAAAAAATCTTTAAATTGATTTTGAATTAAGTCGCTCATATTCTAATGATGCGATATTAAAGCTTTGATTTTGTTAGTTCATTACCTCTTACAACATTAAGCCACACAAAATAATGGGTGGCTTAGATCAAAATTTGTGGTCAGCTTACAATCTTATTAAAAACAAATTATTTTGTTAAACAATTTTTTTTAACAATTTTTCGCTTTTAAATATCCAAAGGCCTATACGTATATATATACCATTCTGACCTATATATATATACGTAATAAACACATTAAAAGAAATAAACAGGCCTTGTCTGACATAATTAATAGCTGAAATAATACTACTTTTTCAGCAGAGAATACATATAGAAGTTACTTACCATTCTTAGAATATCGTAATGTTTCTCCATTAACTATTCCATTAGTCACGGGAGGAGGCGAAGTTTTTATTGGTTCAGGATCTTGTGGCGTGTTCCACGATGCCGCTGCTGCCGCTGCTGCAGCCGCCGCTGCGCACACGCTGCACTCTGTAAAATAACAATATATTAGGGTTTTTTTACGTTTAGAATATCATGAATTTCACAGTATTTTATTTTATACGACTATGAGTCATTCATGTTTAAAAATTTGCGAAAATTCTAAGAAGGAGATAGAGGTAGATTGTGCTATGAGATCGCTTATAGAATATTCAATCATAGTAAAAATCAACAATAACGATCCAATTTAACATCTAACAAAGCGAGCAAATAACATATATTTTATTATAGAAATACATATATACTTGTGATTTGTGATTTTTTTGTGTTTGTGATTGATTTTATATAAATAAAATGTTGATATGATTTAATAATAATTTCCTATAGTACGCAGTTAAGTAGTATCGTATAATAAGATACCTATAATTTTATAATGTGTAATAGTAACGTTAGTTATTATCGATAAATCGTTTGTTATTATTACTTGCTGTGATACTAGGCATATATAATTAAATATAACTCATGTCTACTGTAGCATATAATTTAAATGGTAAAAAAACAAAAAAAATATTGTTGTTTGGTGTCAATATTCAAAGATCTCAACCAATCTGACTTCTTCCACTATGTTTAAGCAGATCAAAGTATAATCTCTGCAAGTTGGCTCTTACAAACTTTTCCTTTACTGGTGGTAGGGCTTTGTGCGAGCTAGTCTGGGTAGATACCACCCACTCATCAAATATTCTACCGCAAAACAACAGTACTTGGTATTGTTGTGTTTCGGTTTGAAAGTTGAGTGAGCAAGTGTAATTACAGGCACAAGGGACATAACATCTTAGTTCCCAAGGTTGGAGGCGCATTGGCGGTGTAAGCGATGGTTAATATTTCTTACAATGCCAATGAGCGTTGGTGACCACTTACCATCAGGTGGCCCATATGCTCGTCCACCTACCTATTTTATAAAATAAAACAAATACTTTTAAATTGGCATTTTATAGGATTATAATATTAAATATGAAGCTACCCACCATATGTTTCTGCTATATTTAAACTAACTAACTAAATCAAGAACAAGTAACTCTTACAGGTTTTTCCTATTACTTAATTACTTATATTTTTATATGTCTAATAAAATAAATACGTGGCCTATCGGTTTTGTATTTTCAAATCCACTTTTATTAACCTTTGACTGGCTTAAACATTTTGTATTTAATGGAACAAATACGGAATATCATTATATTTCGTTCTAGCCTTTAAATATCTCTTAATTTTTTTATTAAAATTGTAAGGCAACAAATTAATTACCTAAATCATATAAAATTAAAAGGCGAACAAAAATTTTGTTTCATTTTTTCCAATAAATAATATTTATTGCTTAATTTATGAAAAATGTACGTATAACGAAAGAAAGGAATTTAATGTTTTTAAAATAATAGATGAATGATAATTTAAAAAGTAGGTAAATACATATCTATTCTAAACAGCACATAACAAAACTCACCCTTCATGTGGTAAATGTTATGCTCCCCTCTTCTATAATCTTTACCCAAGCGTATCACCACATATTTATTGTACTATTTTACAATACATTAATATGATTTGCTTTTTATAAACAAAAACATATTCGAAAAAAAAAAAACAGTAAAACACTTGACTCTCGCAAACCGCTTTATATTATCCGTTCTTGGTTCTTATTGGAATATTATTGATTCAAACATTTGTTATTTTTTTTAATTGTTGTAAGTTGTATAAATTTATGATATACATTATAGAGACGCGGTGCGTGTGACGATTTCCAAAGTACTGCGTGGTACGTTTTGCGTGAACCAAGGGTCGACGCGCATGGACGGGGGTGGGCTCAAATTATATATAGTAAATAATATATATATTTGTTTTACTTAATTTTATTGAGTATATACTTTATCAAAAAAAATAAGGAATTATAAAATTTTATGAATTATATAACCAATCTGCTATCATTATTAATGTGTAAATGTTGTGAGGTTAATTCAGAAGCTTTTTAATCAATACACTTTAATGAAGTTAACGATTTCAACATCAAAGATGACTACGGATATAAGAAATTAAAATAAAATAAGCTTACACTTTGACTAAGCACGTGTTTTTTGAAAATTAATATTACGGATCAGAAAAGATTATGGTTGGTAAATACGTAAAAAATAATTACAATAATATCATGATTTTACCGTAAATATAGTAAAATCATAATAATACACATAATACAAATATAATTATATATATATAATATATATAATATAGATATATAATTAATTAATTAATTTAAAAAATAAATAAAGTGTAGTAAATATATAATAGTTTTTTTGGTTTAGGCATTTTCTATTAAAAAAACGCTCTACACTGCCTTTCCATCTATTTTAAAATTATACAAATAATATTTTCTTGCAATAATGAAACTAGATGTAGGGATTCTAAAGTGTAAATATCTTATATTTGTTTACACCACATTCACATATTGCAATTTACTATTAAGATAAAAAAAACTTCTATTTATTTTATTTTTGATAAGTTTTCTAAAAACAGCAAGTTGGTTATAATGTCAGCAGCCATATTTGTTCATGGGACGCATGCGCTTTGAGTGAATACAAACAGCCGGCCGTTCGCACATCTGCTGGTCAGCTCGTGGACACAATACTCATACTATTAAGACCATGATTAATACAAATCAAAATATATATCGATTTGGTTTTTCTTGGATGTTTGTAATATTTATTTGTATCTATTTTTCGAATTCATACAAAATCTTCTCTTCAAAAGAAGATGTAGCCCAGCTGTAAGCAGGTATAAATAAGCTACTTCTCTAATTAAATTAATATTCCTGAAGTAATATCTAACAATTTATATATTATCACGTAATAATTATATATGTATATATGAAGAAGTAGACTAAAAGAAAAAAATAAAAAAGACCATGATCTTTTTACAACCAGTGACATAAAGTCCACTCCATAACGATAAGAATGATAAATTAACGTGAGTGCATCCGCAGTATTTAATAAGAATAGTATTAAGAATTGTTTGAACCTTAGCTTATGCAAACATGGCTTGGTAAGTACCATCCACTCATCATATATTCTACCGCCAAACAGCAATACGTGGTATTGTTGTGTTTCCTTTGGAAGGGTGAGTCAATCAGTATAACAACAGGCACAAGAGACGTAAAAGTATAGTTCCCATAGGTTTCCACAGATTGTTGGCACATTGGTGATATAAGGAATGGTTATATTACTTACGGCGCCAATGTCTATGGGTGTTGGTGACTACTTACAATCAGTTGATTCATCAACCCCACGTCCGCCTACCTCAATTATATAGAAGGAATATGAGTATTAAAATAAAATTACTATTGCAAAATACTAATTGTATTGTAATAATATTATGAAAGACATTGGCTCTTATAACATCCGTTAAATAAGCCTATGTAAAAGTAGTTTTAATGATTATTGTAAAAATAACCAATGCTGACTGCATTGGACAGCAAAGCTCATGGTAACCCTACAATTACCTGACCGACCCTATGACTTAAATTTATCCTTTTGTGCGCAGATTTAATGCTCCACATTTTTTTTTTCATATCGCCAATATTGATTTTGATAAACATACATTCTAAAATTAATTAGCAATTTAATTTTTATTTCTATTTAAATATTTAAACTATTTAAAGTAAAGTTATTCAAGTGACCAATGTATTTAAAGAACAAACACAAGCCAATTACTACATTTTGGATAATATTAGAGGTTATGTTTAACGAATAGTCAAGATTCTGTATCAACTTTCTAAAGTCATAAATAATATCAACGAAAAAAATATCATACCAAACCTATGAATAAAAATGTTACCGAATGCGATAAAAAATATATCAAGATAATGTTTCATGAAATATTTACATTTAATAAGCTCTCAGATCAAAGGTCCCAGCTATTTGTAAATAGGGGAGGAGTTTTTTAGCTAAAGTGATACATAAAAAAACGAATAACCGTAAAAAGTAATTTGGACGCGTGTCAGAAAAAGTGGACAATAGAAGAAAGCCCGTGTTAATAAGGTTTGGAGAACAGCTATCGGTAAAATGTAAATAAAATAATAATATACGTACTTTCAAATAAAAAATCATGAAAAAAATTAAAAGACATAAAATCAAACTTATATTTAACAAATATTGATAATGCTTTCTATGAGCTACCTACTACTTAGTTCTTTAATTAAAACTTTTTAGTTATGCTTAACTCTTATTTGTCTCATAGTTGAAGCTTTTATTTTAGAAATAAATCTGGATATCTGTTCGTATTGAGTTCTAATTTTACGCAGATGCAGTTGTGAATTTGCGAATGACCGTTGTCTGTCAATCAATCAGGGTGAGGGAACTAAACTGACCCCTCGTTGACCAAGCAAAAAATTCGAAAAAACACAAAGCGATATAAAAAAGTAAGTATTGCGAATAATCCCAAATTAATGGGAACACTATTCATTAGGATTACGTTCGCGTGCCACAACGGCGAAGATTTGTAATAATACAAATTTATTTTTACATATTTATGAAATATAAAAAACCCTGTCTTTTTTAAAGTTAAATTATTTTTTATCTGAATGATTGCAAAAGATTATGACATACGCTTAAACTTTTTTAACAATCTTTTTAGCATAGGTAATGTTAATGAAGTAACTAAATCTTAGTATTAAAATACTATAATTTATATCTATATGTTGAGATTTAATATTAGATTAAAACGAAAATTTGAACTTTGAGAATGAAATTGCCTAAAACCCAAATTAATATGAGCACGCATGCGCCTTGCAAACACTACCCCTCATAACATCGAGGGGGCGGTAGCACCCACGACGAGGCAAAAATGACAACTTTTTGCCTATTTAACAATGCTCTTCAATCATGAATTGCATTAAGCGCGAACCTCGCGATAACAATGCCCGAATTAAGAGTTGACAAAATTGACTGACAAGTTAAAATCATTTCGAGTTTGTTTATTAGCTGATCGTCTCGAGTATTATATATATTTCCTAAATAAACTGGGGTGTGAATACAAAGTTTATACTTGTAAATTTTTGAGTTCAATGTCAACATATTTCATTATGACAGACGACCACGATTTGCAAACTCGATTTTGTTGAACTTAACCACGATTATTTGTCGGACTATGTATATCGATACCGATATCATTAAAAAGATTTTAATTAAATATTATGTTCTTGTAAAGGCTTACATTCATCCATTTGATTTGAAAATAACCCAATAATACAAAAGGTACTCCAAATTTCCATGATTTATTATAAAAAATAATAACAATAACAAAGTATTGCTATACGCTTATAAATTTTTATACAAAAATAGACCGAAACATCTGTAAATGTGTTCTATTTGATCAAAAATTGAACACTATTGCAATTTTTAGAATAAACTTGTTGATTAAGTAAAGAAATTAATTCAATTAATACCGTTAACGAGTTCGTGTAACAACAATAATTTTGTCCAGCTTATTTTAAACTTAAAAACATAAAATTGGCTTTAAAGGCTTTTATGAAATTATTGCACTATTTTTACGTTATTATTTCACAATATATTCGTTTCATATTCAGAGCGTAATTTGTGAAATATATAAATCCTCGTACCATAGAGAAAACTGCACATACAGCGTATTGATAATATTAAAACGAAATTACTGGACATCTATTCATCGACCTTTATCAGTAGGGTTTTGTACAGGCCTGTAGGTGGATAGCACTTACCAGTAAATATAGTATTACGTGTATTAGCATTTAAATGTTGAGCGAGCTATTGCGATTATAGACACAACATCTTTGATCCCTTGCTCGATAGAGCATTAACGTTCTAATAAATTCCTTATATTTCTTATAGTCCAATTTTTTTTTTATATAGAATAGGAAGGCGGACGAGCATATGGGCCACCTGATGGTAAGTGGTCACCAACGCTCTTAGACATTGGCATTGTAAGAAATGTCAACCATCGCTTACATATCCAATGCGCCTCCAACCTTGGGAACAAAGATTTTATGTCCCTTGCGCCTGTAATTACACTGGCTCACTCACCCTTCAAACCGGAACACAACAATATCAAGTATTGCTGTTTTGCGGTAGAATATCTGATGAGTGGATGGTACCTACCCAGACGAGCTTGCACAAAGCCCTACCACCAATGCCTATAGGTGAAGGTAACAACAAATCAATAGTTGCGTATAAATGAATCGATTCATGATTGATTAAACTCTGTTTAACTTACAATTATTCCTAAATTCACGAGAAAAAAGGAGCAAAATAATTACAGCTGGTGGTAGGATTATTTCACTTATTAGTTATTCAACCTTCAACCAACAGTGCTTTACATTGTTGTTTACTTGAAAGTTGTCTTAAACAGTGTGATCACCTGTAGATATATTATATATACGGTCCTTAAAGCATAGTCATCTTCTTACGATTAGTATTAATGTCTATGGGCGGTGACGGCTACTTACTTAGCCCATTAGATCGTCAAACATCTAATTATAAAATTTAAAAAAACAATTGCTGTATCAGACCGTAACTGTTTGTTTTTTTTCTAAATAAAATATATTTTTTGGGACTAGAATTAATATTTGTTTTGATAGAACTAACTATATTAAATTAAATATCGGTCTAGAAGCATAAAATTAATATTAAATAAAATATAAATTTTGCGGCGTCACATGTTCGTTAATTTTTTCCGATGTGAAAGGGCGCGGACCCTCTAAGGGTACATGCGCTGTAATTGGTCGATTTTCGGAGGGAAGCTGCGCGGGCTCGAGGGTCAAATAGAACCCCGCGCAACCAATCAATTCGCTTATTTTTTAAATAAAGAACATAAAAATAATAAAATGTCATGCGTTTTTTACTCAACTGTATTTACCCTTATGTTATATATGATACATTGGAACATGATTAATGGCAATGTAGTGTGTGGCAATGTAAAATAGTAAAATAAATTTATTACTATGTGCTAATTCATTTGGTAAGGATATTACAATAAAATAAATATTGCACAGTGTAATATAACAACATAATCTCTACAATATATACGATAATTTAAATAATTATTTATTATTACTGGTAGCATACCTGTATTTCTATTCTACCTCTCTCTCTGACACATTTTTATTTCAAATGTAGGCTGAATTAAAAAAATTGTATGATTTTGCAACTTACAACTAATAAATAAGACAGAGTCCAGACATTGTTTATACAAGATTTGAGACATGAAAGTGAAAAGCAATTAGACTTATTGTACGTATCGTGTTCTCTATTACATTCCACGTATAAACTATTCTTCGCTGTAAGAATAAGTGAGTCGGATTTATTACGAGGGATTCAATATTTTATATTGAATAGTTAGTAACTTCTTAATAGTATAAGGAATAACTTACAATACTACAATGATTAATATTGGTCTCTGCTATTTGTAAATATCTACTTATATATGAAATCTATCTTAAGGAGAAAAAAGTAAGCCTCAGCGTACTCTTAAATTAATAACGCAATAAAAATATTAATATTTTATTAAATTACAGTAAAAAAATTAACTGTTAGAGCTTTGTGTAAGCCTGTCCGATATTCTTATTACTCATCAGCCAAATTTCAACTCTGTATTGCTGTATTCCAGTAATAAGGGTAAGACACTATAAACGGGCATCACCATTCGTGTACTCTCCTCCTATTTGTTTGGGGTCGACGCAGTCGGTACATTTCTTTCCTAGCACTGCATGAAACGTAATGTATGCAGACATTTACGATTAGACGACATATTTGTAATTTCCTGGTGCGTTAAATTCTTGCACCATACCCAATTGGTGACGCGCTTAAATCCTCAATCTCCTTTTTCATTAAATTTCATAGACTAGAAGAAGCTCTTGTCGAATATAAATGTTTGTGTCTAAATTAATTAATATACATATATATTTTTTTATAATTAGTTAAACTCATATTTAAAAACCTATTTATTCATCGAGTATTTCTGTACATTTAATAAATAGTTTTCACTGGTGGTAGAGCTTTGTGCAAGCTCGTCTGGGTAGGTACCACCCACTCATCAGATATTCTACCGTAAAACAGCAGTACTTGCTATTGTTGTGTTCCGGTTTGAATAGTGAGTGAGCCAGTTAATTACAGGCACAAGGGACATAACATCTCAGTTCCCAAGGTTGGTGGCGCATTGGTGATGTAAGCGATGGTAATATTTCTTACAATGCCAAAGTCTATGGGCGTTGGTGACCACTTACTACCAGGTATGCTCGTCCGCCTTCCTATTCTATATAAAAAAATATGTATACATCATATTTTAACTTTATTAATAGGTTTGCTTTTTAGGAAATATATGTTAATTTCCTAATTTATTTCAATGTTAAGTTAAAACTTAACTACTTACTTCTTGGTACTTCTTGGTACTGCGCGAGTATAGGTTACTTAGGAATATATACGACTCGTGGGAGAATATATAAACATAATGTTGTTAAATCAATATTAATGCTTCATATTTAACTACAAGTAACAACATTATTAAAATAAAAATTTCTTTATTTATGTTAAAAATTGGCATTCTACAGGGATCAACGTGGGTTCTATTTTTCGTAAACATAAATGATCTCCCTTTGTATGTTATATGATATGTATTATTTATGATATTTGTATTATTGTATTGTCACAGGAAAAACTCTAATCATGATTATTTAAGCAGTGCATAATGACTGACATAGCTATTCTAAAAGAACTAAGTGTATTCTTGAAATTTTAAATTTGAACATTTTGCATATCACTTTCTGAGTTTCTAGTTTGTCGACTCAGATTAGTAGCATACGTGGTTAGGAAAGTTAGTCAAATTCCTGAGATTGATAGTGCTCGATTAGTTTATTTTGGTTATTTTCATAGTACATAGCATAATGTTGTGCGGTATAATATTTGCCAGTAGCGTCACAATACAATATATTAGGTCCTTACATATGAAATTAGCGTTTTGTCGTACTGACCTTTTTGTTCTGAAATATCTCCTTTTTGGTTAAGAATTCCAAATTTAAATTTATAAATTCATTTAGCTGGTACATTTGAGTTTTGAAAACAGTCATTCATTAGTTTTTTCCCCATTATTTTTTTCTTTGGCTTCGCTTATTACCGCACAATGGAAAACATGAAATATCGATATATTTACGAGTACGGGTACTACCGTGGCATCAGTGCTGCAGAAACGTGTGTGCGGCGCTGGTGTCGCAAAAGAAAGCATGGTACGTTTTTGGTTTCACTGTTTTCCTTCTGGAAATTTCTACCTTCAGAACCAACCACGTGGACGGCCAGAGACCAAAGTGGAAATTGAAGAATTAAAGGCTATTGTGGAAGCGGATCCATCACAAAGCACTTCAGAGATAGCTGCAGGCTTCGGGGTAAGTGGTAAAACTGTATTAATCCACTTGAAGCAAATCAGGAAAGTAAAAAAACTTGAACGATGGGTACCTCATGAATTGAGTGAATCGGACTTGCAAACACGCATCGACTGTTGTGTTACTTTGTTCAACCGACACAATAATGGAGGGATTTTAAATCGAATCATTACTTTTGATGAAAAGTGGATACTGTACGATAATCGGAAGCGCTCGTCACAATAGCTGAACCCTGGAGACCCAGCCAAATCCTGACCTAAACGAAAATTGACTCAGAAAAAGTTACTTGTGAGTGTTTAGTGGACTAGCGCCGGTGTCGTTCACTACAGCTTTCTAAAATCTAACCAAACGATTACGGCAGGTATTTATTGTCAGCAACTGCAAGCCATGAAGGAAGAACTAGCTGCTAAGCAACCGAGTTTGGTCAATCGCTCTAGGCCACTGCTGCTTCACGACAACGCAAGACCACACAATGTACAAAAAACAACCACTAAGTTAGATGAGTTACAATTGGAATGTTTGCGACATCCACCGTACTCCCCGGACTTTGCTCCAACAGATTACCCTTTTTTTTTCGGAATTTGGACAACCTCTTACAAGGAAAAAATTTCAACTCCGATGCGGCAGTCCAAATCGCCTTCAAAGAGTTTATTGATTTTCGCCCCCATGATTTTTTTATTAAAGGGATCAATGAGACTACCTATGAGATGGCAAAAGTTCATAACAACACTTGTCAATCAATCAATTAAATATATTTTATAAAAACAAAAATGACTTTATATTCCTTCCTCCTCCTCAAAACGCCAATTTCGTATGTAAGGAATAGGTCCTTACATACGAAATAATTATTAGAAATATTTGCAATAATATCTTAAAATATATATTGAAATATCGACGAACAGTACATGAAAACGAAAAGTAAAATCGACTCGAAAGATCAAAATATCTTTCTTATCGTACCAATGAATAAATGGAAAGTTTTTCTCATAAAAATAAGGCTAATTATTCTTCACAATATTTTAAAAATAATAAAAAACTTGGAGTTAGTATTCATTGATTTTCGTAAATGTTATTATAATTTGAAGAAAAAGAGTAAGAACTGGCTTTATCTTTAATTCTAAAATCGACATTCCGAAAAATAATTATAAAATTAATTCATCATCTACTTGAAGGAAGCATATTTCTTACTAGAGATTTTAAAATCATCACTACATAGTTATTAAAAAACGGCGACCGTTTTTTTAAATTTTTGATGCAGTTTTTATTTCTGATTTGACTAAAAAAAATTTTTGATTAAAAAAAATTAAGAAGTCCTTCAGAATTATGTTTTCTAAAATTTAGTTACAACGCCATCTACAGTTCATCAGGTTGCACTACGTCTCTTGCTATGCCTTTGCTTAACTAGGAAATCTTAGCCGTCAAACACGTTGATGTAGTTTCAATTTGATCATAGAGATGGCGTTGTTTTCGCCGAATTAAGCAATATCAATTTAAATTCACTCACTCATCTACTACACTGCTAGCGACTTTTAAACATTTTAACTTTAGAATGCATTTTTGTATTTTTCTGAATAAAATTTTTTAGTAAATGACAAATATATAATATCCGATAAGAAAAGTATGCAAGTGTACTTTTTTATTATAATTATTTAGTCAGTATTTTAACAGAAAGCTTTGCAAAATATGAAATACCTACATAAATCAAAACAAATATTCTATTCTAAAAGATTCTAACTAAAGTACAAGGATCCCTCGTGATCTACCAACATCATCCCGGCAAGCTGTTAGGACGAGGGCCGGCTAACGGTAACGCGTGTTTCGTTTTCGTAGAGCATTTCTCCGCGGAGTCCCGTTATTCGCCCGAAAGTACTTTTGTTACTTACTCGCTCCGCGTGTTCAGCCGCTCGCTATATGACCGATCGCGAGTTCACCGTATTGAGAACACCGTTTAGTTGCGATTATATTTGTTCAAAACAAAGGCTGCCTTTTCAAAATTCGTAGCTACAATAAATACGCTAAGTTCAGCGAAGAACAGTGACCCCGTCGGCTTCGACAATGGTCGTTGCCGTTCTAAAATATGAACAAATTATACAATAACGAGCATTCACATTACACTTTGAGATAAATTTTAAAATTGTTTTCAAGATAAATCGAATTGTATCCATGATTTTTGGTCGAGAGCTGTAAAAGCAAATGGCCTTGCGAGCAAAGTTTCGGGTCGATGACTGCGTCGCATTAACTACGGATGATGTTTATTTTATTGAGTGAACGTAACCGGCAACATTCGAAAAGATTTGAATAAAGCGGTTAAAACTTGTTTATTATTACTACCGCTTAGATACAGAAGAAACATGAATATGATCAAGAAGTTATTCGGTAAATTAGCATATAATATAACAAAACAACAATCTGTTAATTTATTAATATATAAATAATTTATTTAATAGAAATATCTTCTTAATTTCACTATTTCAGGAATAAGAGATAGGGCTGCCTATAATTACTATAAAGCTGAGCTTATTTATATTAAATTCTATAAGATTAAAACTATAATATCGTATCGATTAAATGTGTCGTAAATTATTGTGATATACAGTATATTTATATACTGAACTACCGAAACAGCCTGTGAATGTCCCACTGCTGGGCTAAAGGCCTCCTCTCCTCATTTTGAGGAGAAGGTTTTGGAGCTTATTCCACCACGCTGCTCCAATGCGGGTTGGTGGAATACACATGTGGCAGAATTTCAGTGAAATTAGACACATGCAGGTTTCCTCACGATGTTTTCCTTCACCGTAAAGCACGAGATGAATTATAATCACAAATTAAGCACATGAAAATTCAGTGGTGCTCGCCCGGGTTTGAACCCACGATCATCGGTTAAGATTCACGCGTTCTTACCACTGGCCCATCTCGGCTTCCACTGAACTACAAAAACTATAAATGATATAATATCTTAAAGATCTCCAAATGTTTATGTGATGAACAGCAGTTGCTTATCAAATTTTTAACTTCAATAGGATTGTAAGAGATAGTTTTTTTCTCATATAAAATTTCGGGATCGAATCCTGTGATATAAAGTTTACTTGGACAAAAACCGAATTTTATATTTCATAAATTATATTTACTTCTTAAATACAAGATTGACTAGTTCAAAAACTATAAATTTAGTTGGGTTGTTTTAAATATCGAAAAATATTCGTCACGTGTATTTCTTTATACTTTCAATGAGAATACTATGTTTTTTTAAGTGACTGGTAATATCCGTTAGTATTTCGTAAAAGCGTAAGTTATCAAAAAGCTTAAAACCAGGAACATACCGTAGCGGCGTAGGCTTCACGGTGGTATGGTGGGAGAGAGGCTTGCGCGGATGACGTAATGCATGCGGTTCGATACTCTCGAAAGGCTGCGAGGTCGACGCCCGCTAGACGCAGAATGGCCTACGCCACCACTCAATTAAATCTTCGTACTAGCTAATCTGCTCTATGCCGTATCTGCAATGATAATAATTATCGCATTTATCTTTGTTTTATAGGACAAGTTTGGGGATACTCATGTAAACGAAATAATCGTTTACAATTATTTATTTATTTACCCAATTGTTTCGCATCAATACGTGTTGAGCGTGCGCATTAATGCTTTAAATAATACAAAAAAAACTGTAAATATACAAATAAAAAGTAAAATATATATTACAATACGAGTATAAGTAAAATCATCTCGATAGCCTGCTATAAACGCATCAGGCAAAAGTATTATTTAAAAATGCGGAAAATAAACTCGCAATATCGGCTACAAGTGAGAGGCGAGCGAAGGGCCACCGAGAGCGAGTTACACAAGAAGGGTTACAAAACTATGGCAATGAACCCGAGTGAACCTGAACCTTGCAAACCGCTATCCGCCGATGGCGACAGATGCCGCCAACGCTTGGCATATTGCTAGTTGCATCCCATTGATGCACATTGTCATCGGTCTGCAATTATTACAAGAAAGCTTACACAAGTTATGTTCCTTGTGGCTTATATTTATCATAGTATCTAAATATACAAGATACATCTAGTTACTCATATGTATATTTTAGTCGGGCTTTAATGTATAAACATATTTTCAATCAAGTCTTCAAATTGTTTTCTATATTTTAATAAACTCTAATTTTTAATTTAATAAGTAGTGTAATCGAACAATATTCTTACTTCTGAAATCTTACACATAATTATTTAACCATATTTTTTTTTATTTTATAATAAAATAAGTCCTAAAACTGAGCCACGAGGCTCAATTTTAAATCCTATTTATTTTTTAGTATATTATAGTATTATAAATGACCTTTTTTTTCAATGTTAAGGGTGTGATATTGTATTGTTTGCTGACTAGATTTAATTTCAAAGTTGACCCAAATAAAACAAAGTATGACGTGATTGTAAGTAGTGCATAATCACTGATACACAATAGGCTTATAAAAAATACCAAAAAAACTAAATTTGTAGTTTTTGTCAAATGTTAGAGAGCCAAATTTTAAAATAACATTATAAACAGTAGTAATAGTATTAGTAATAATCTTAATTTAATCGATCTACGATATTATTTTACTTTACAGAACAACTTTAGATTTGAAACTCCAGTTGTATCCTGATTTTTACGCGGTTAGAAAAGTTAAACAACTAACTGATATTGATACTTATATTACTATTTTATGCCTTACTTATGGCATTTTAGTTTAAGGTACAAGCTACAGACACTGAAATTGTGTTCACTATATAAACGAGAGCGGTCCGGTCTATTTATAATCTCGAAACTCGAAACTCCCTTCGGGAAGTTTTTCACAATATAGGAATATTGACAGTTATGTCACAATATATTTACAACAATATTGTGTATATTTACATTAACATTGATCATTTTGATAGAATCAGTGAAAATCACTGAACAAACGGAAGACATAAGGAAAAGCTTATAACTGAGCTTCTAAGTTTCTGAGTCCTCAAAGACAATAAATAATTCTTAATAAATCCTTCCTGTGTCAAGATATTCGTTGTTATATAAAATTTTACAGATATTTCTAATTATCCATATTAAAAAATGTAAATCTTTTTCTAAAAAAACATTTATAAATAAGGAATATACTCATCGCAATATTATCTAGATGGTAAAAAGAATGGCGTTAGAAATTGTTTCCAGGCAGGATATACATACATTTTATTGCATTTGATTGACATAGCTTTGTAATGGAACTATGGAAAAAGTAGCTACTGTATCTTTCATTTTCTTCTCGGTAAAATGCCGAACCGATTGTAACTTTAAATTTAATATAATCCTGTAAATTTACGATTCAAAAATGTTTGTAAAAACCTATTTGATTGTGATTAATAAATTTAAATTTAATTTTCTTTATTCGAAGAAGGTATTTTTTTCAAGTGCCTAGATTTTTACACGCTTAATTAAATATCTCGTTATATTACTAAAACGACTGCTTCCAATTGCAAGAAGTAAAAAAAGTAAAGTATCAGCCAGTAAATGTCCCACTGCTGGTCGATGACCTCCTTTTTTTGAGACTATGTTTAGAAGCTTAATCCATAGTGCTATTCCATTGATAGATGTGTATCGATCACATGTAGCAGAATCGTTAAACACGTGCAGGCTTATTATAAGATTTAAGCCCGCAATATTTAAATAAGATTCACGCTTTGAAAATTGCAATAATAAAACGTTGAAAATCATGATATTATGTACAATCATTTAAATAACATGTTATTTTAATATGCTTGCATATCAAATTTAATTAAAGATACACCAAACGCATGGATAACACGTCTATGGAGGTACAAATGCAAGAAAGAGAGAAAATACAGTTAGTTTAGTTAGTTACACAGTTTTTATGTGTCTGTTATACATAACAAATATGTAATAAATTTTATTCGAATAGACTCTTACTAATACTTTCATTTTCAAAAGAGTCGTCTTCATTTTATAAGATTTGGAATTCAGACTCTACCGAGAACAGAGGAGCTACTATCAACAAGGTACTCGTATCAAAGTTGTGCTATTATTTAAAATTACTGTATAACAATTGATCTTACTAGACATTTGTTATCAGTAGTAAAGTAATAGAAGGGGACACAAGAATTTATTACAAAATTTTCATAGTTCAGACACAGTTACAAACAAATTGTACACGTCGTGAATTCATCTCGCAAATCGTTTATAAATAACCCAATAACAATATTTCTTATCTGCGTGTTTACGGAGGTGCTGCGAAGAAAGAGTATAGATAAAGTAATAGCTGGATAGTAATAACTGCATAGAATGTATCAATGCCGCTCTGCGCAATGCGGAAGCGTTTTCGTGATGTCGCACTATGACATTCTTGGGTTATGGAATGTTACATTTACCTTCATATTTTATTAAATCTACTTAAAAACTCTAGAACTAGAATTCTATATAACTATAACTCTAGTACTCTCTTTTCGACTCTTTTTGTTAAAGTAGGCTCTTATAAGCACTTTTCAATCGTCATCTTATCATTTCATAAAAAGTTACCACAGTTTTAGAATGGAGTTTTTACCGAAAATTTCCGTCAATCAACTTAGTTGTTTCTCGTTCCACCGATCAAGTTTCATATATAAATAAATAAAATACAATTAAACTATTATAAATCTAACAATAAAATCAATGCATGTTAACTTCGCGTTCTTTTATCATCTATGTAGCACCTATTTTATTGAGTAAACCTTGCCTTGTTTATTAATGTTTCTTTTTAATATGATTTTATATTTATCAATCATCAAAGACACTTCTTATGGGGGAGGCTTTCGTCCAGCAGTTGACGGCAAAAGGCTGAAAAAAAATAAAAAAATAGACACTTTGTACGTACGCGTTAAAGACTTCTCGAATTTATGAAATGTTTATTAATTTTTTATCAAAATAATTAACATAATTGTATGTGATATTCTGTGATACCACCACTATTTACAACTTTGATAAAAATATCTTAAAGGAAGATTTGAAGTTACAAAAAGCCCAAGCAGTTACTACTCTCAGTATTATCGAAAAAGCTTTAAAAACAGATAATAAAAAAAAAATGGTAACATTTGGTGATAATTTTGTAAATTTCTTTCGTACAAGTTTGTATTTAAAAAAATATAAATGCAATGCAGATTTTTCTTGAAGTTTTTAAAAATAACTTTATATTACTTTTAATTTTTACTTTATATTAATTGTACTATGTTCATAACACTCTACAGCAAGTTATATTATGTTATTTATACCTTCTAAGTTTTCAAATCAGCCAATAGAATTACATTAATTACCATTGAATAACCAGTCTATATGTTAATTTTTAGTAACAATTAATTTAATAAATAAAAAAAATATTATTTGTTGTGTGTTTTATCCAGTTCTTTATAAAATTATGAAATTGTAAACACCGCGGTCCATACAAACGACTTCAACGTGTTCCGAATTCACGAGCTGCGCTTGATTGCTTTACGTTTGTTAAGCATAAAAGGATACCGTTCATACTTTTAGCGAACTAGTTAGCCACATTCATAATATCAATTTAACTATCTATCACGTAAGTGCTGCTTTATCCTTAAAATAAATTTAAGGATTTAAAAATTAAAGAATGGTTTCGATGCCATTTGATTTTGCCACAATATCACTTTATTTTTGAAAATCCCTAAAGTCTAAACGCAGCATTGATCTACACTTAACTCTACTTATACCGTGTACTACGACTTCTACGTATACGTATATTGTTGTCGTATTAAAAACAATACTTATATATTATTTTAAATGGGGAGTAACAAACTACCTTAATTTAGTATTTAAAAATACAATAACAAACATTCTGTAGTATAATATATATAAGTATTAAGCTGTCTACAATACATACTTTAAAATGTCGAAATGAAAATCTTATAGATATATATATCAATCGTCAATAGTTTCTCGTAAGCGTATAAAGTTCTGTGTCCAAAAAAACTTTACAATCACATCGCTCTCGCAGTTCAAACCAAGTTTTCAGATGGCCGCAAAATTCCCGCCAAACACGAGGTCGTTGCCCTGCTCTGACATTCTGTATACTATGTATAGATTTTACGAAAATTGTTACAAAATTACATTCAAATTTAAGTTTTATTACGTACACATTAAAAACTACATTCATTTTCTATGAAAGGCTCAATTTACTCGATAAAAGTAAAAACTCAAACTTTTGGCGTTACAGCTCACGTTACAAAATATTCTGTTTGGTCCACGTCGAATATTTAAACAGGTGACATGACATACGCATTGTTTTCGTAAATAAAAAAGGATCAAATATAACATAATTACAAAAAGTTGTTGTTATTCCTACTTTATTAATTTTTTTACACAAAAGAAAATAATAATAAATGAATTATCGTTAAGATAGCATTATATTATAATCACTATAAATTTTAAGGATCACATAACTGTGTTAATATAATAATAAAATTAAAAAAATCAAAGTAAGCAATATTCTATTAATATCGCCATTTGATTGTAACCCCATTAGTTGACCTTGAAACATAAATAAATTAAAACATTTTGGCCCTCAATTTTGATTTTTAATAAATATTTTTCAAAAACATAAAAATATAACTTGTTTTCTATAGTAGTAGTAGAACTAATGCAATACCAAATCATTTCGTCGATATTATAGACGATGTTTCGTTATTTCTTTTTAAAATTTCGCTTTATTGAAGATATCATCAATTTTGAGTAATATATATATATATATATATATGTATATACATATATGTATATATTATATAGGCACATATATAATGCCTGTTGCAAAGTGAGCGTAGATGAAAAGTGAATCAACCTGACGTTTGGTTGCGCGGCCACTCACGTTCGTTGACCTCACAAATTTTCGTTTCGTTGGTTACCGCGCGCCTCTTCCCCACTACCCGACCCCCTTTCCGCAAGTTCATGATAATTCACACTTCACGAATAGGAGCAAAAAAAGGTAGCTATTAAAAATATAATTTAAAACACTCTTCAGAATGTGATCCTTTACAGATATCAAGTACCCTGTCTTGATCTATTTTCATTTATATCAGAACCTACAGAAAAAAGTATAAGCGATTAAAAAAATCTTTTCAGATATGAACGTCATAAATGCTTTGACTGCTCGAGTATCGCGCAAACACCGGATGTGTGAACGCAAAAACACGAAACCGAACTCGTTTTATATAATTTTTTAATTCGAGTCAGATGTTTTCTTTTAGAATTGTAGTGGGTATTATTTATACACTTCCCGGAAATCGCCTAACTTTATAAGCGTTTTATATGGAAAAGAAAAAAGTGTTATTGATTGAATTGAAATGATGTTTATGTAAGCTAGGCCTTGTCATTGACCTCTATTTTGCCAGCGAGCGTTACAAACCGCGACGACAGTTTGTTGACTCGTCACGCTGTCTCATTTTATTATAACACGATTATATACTCAAAACTAGCTACCATAACTAGGAGCTATTTTTACACCCATGTTCATAATTATTTTTATAAACTTTAATTTCACATATTAGCAGTGGCCTTTTATAGTAAGTAAATTCACTTTAAAACAAAAAGGCAACAACAGTAATTGTTCCTTAAACTAAAGTCATTTGATATATGTTTTTCATTAAAATATAAACCTAAATGTTAATAATTTAAAAATATGCCAAAAGTAAAACTGACTGCAACTTACTAATAACTTAAACGTGAAACGCCGTGCAAAATGATCATTATGGAAGATACACAAAATATTTATTGCTATGCTCAATTTAAAAATTAAAAACACCTACATTAAAACGAAGAAGTCGATTCATCATTATTATCTCGAAAATGATTGACTTAAACGAACAACGGTAAGGCGCAGCATATTTTTTAAGACGAAGTGTGACCATCAGATGGCGAAGATAAAGTCATGGTGACGGATTGATAGAATGACAATTTGTGAGTAGGCCAAGCACCGCCGAAGACTCCGGTCGCGGTTCACCATGGTTCAACGTGACACTTTCCGACGTCATAAGCAACTTTCCTACTAGCAATGCGCCTGTGTTGCTAGTAGCGCCGCACATCGCGAACGGTTTCCAGGAGAACTGGCATGCGCCACTTTTCTAGCAAAACAATTAATTTATACCATGACAATGACTTTTCCTTACGCTGTTGTGACAAAAATATATTTATCGTACTCAACGTAATTTATATTATATTTTCTTTTTATTTACTACGGCAATTATTGTTTTTTTTATTTATTAACCGTGTGTGTTATCTTTAGATTTGAAAAAAATAACTATCGATATCGAAATTTGTTTTATTCTGATATGATCTAAATCTTTTTTTAAAAGTTAATCGAATCAATTTAAGGTTGTGCTTTCTTCTGATTGAATTGCAGTTAATATAATGTAATAAGATGATAATGATGATCTCCGCGATTTGGGCCTCGGTGACCATTTTGCACAGGACTTATTATATTACTTATACTTATAGTACACAAGTGGGTGCGCAAACACAAGTGTAATCAATAATCTCTTACTCTCACAATCCAATGTTACGGAAAATCCGACTCCACCTAAAAATAATTCAGGCGCAAAACAGCTGCTTTGCGTGCTTTCCGAGGCATGGTAGTGTCAACACTGTCAACTTTCGGACTGCTATCGAGAACTTCATCCGTCATACGTTACTATACAGGATCGTCTCGAAAATATAGATTCGAACTACAACCCCCAGCAATAAATCTCTCCATTTACATTTGTACTCTTAATTATTTATTCTAATTATGTATTAAATTATTACAAACCTTTTAACAAAATAAAAATATATTTTATCCAAGTAGGCTTTTACAAGTTTACTTTTACTTTTGAACCGTCATTTCATAGGAATATATTATTATATTAAATTAAGATGTTTTATAATGGAATTAGTCTCAAAGTCTTTATTTTCGATTATGATGATCCAATAAAACGAATATGCACATAATAATTATTGTACTCCAAGATACACATAGAAATATACTAAATTTTGACTTAAGATATACATTTCTATCAAACGTGTATATAGTTCCAAGTTACGCGTTAACACTTTGTTTTTGATTTTTATATCGATAAAAATAACCAGCGAAATACTCTCATCTAATATTAAGTCTTTACATATAAATTTGGCGTTTCGTACGGGAGGAATATAAAGTCAATTTGTTTTTGTAAAATTTATTTAATTAATCAAAGTATGCACCATTGTTATCTATGCACTTTTGCCATCTCATAGGTAGTTCATTGATCCCTTTACTAAAAAAACCATGAAATCAAACTCTTTGAAGGCGGTTTGGACTGCCGCATCGGAGTTGAATTTTTTTCCTTGTAAGAATTGTCCAAATTCCGGAAAAAATGGTAATCTGTTGGAGCAAGGTCCGGGGAGTACGGTAGATATCGCAGACATTCAAATTGTAGCTTATCTAACTTAGTGGTTGTTTGTTGTGCAGTGTGTGGTCTTGCGTTGTCGTGAAGCAGCTGAGGCCTAGAGCGATTCACCAATCTCGGTTGTTTAGCAGCTAGTTCTTCTTTCATGGTTTGCAGTTACTGACAATAGATATCTGCCGTAATCGTTTGGCACTAGTCCTCCAAACACTCACAAGTAACTTTTTCTAAGTCAATTTTCGTTTAGGGCAGGATTTGGCTGGGTCTCCAGGATTCAGCCATTGCAACGAGCGCTTTCGATTATCGTATAGTATCCACTTTTCATTACAAGTAATGATTCGGTTTAAAATCCCTTCATTATTGTGTGCAAAGTAACACAGTAGTCGACGCGTGTTTGCAAGTTCGATTCACTCAATTCATAAGGTACCGATCGTTCAAGTTTTTTTACTTTCCCGATTTGCTTCAAGTGTATTAATACAGTTTTATTACTTACCCCGAAGCTCTGAAGTGCTTTGTGATGGATCCGCTTCCACAATAGCCTTTAATTCTTCATTTTCCACTTTGGTCTCCGGCCGTCCACGGGCTTGGTTCTGAAGGTCGAAATTTCCAGAACGAAAACGTACCGTGCCTTCTTTTGCGACACCAGCGCCGCACACACGTTTCTGCAGCACTGGTGCCACGGTAGAACTCGTACTCGTAAATATACCGATATATCATGTTTTCCATTGTGCGGTAATAAGCGACCCCAAAAAAAAAATAATGAGGAAAAAACAAATGAAAAAGTCAGTACGACAAAACGCTAATTTCATATGTAAGGACCTAATAATATAACGAAAATATTACAATGCAAATCTAAGCATTTTTTATTCAAGTACTCTTCTAAGAACTTTGAAATCGTCATTATAGAAGCAATAAAAAGCAATACACTTTATTACAATAACAAAATTAAAATTAATATATTTTTAATGTACGATTAAAAATTACTTTCTCTAATTTATATGGTTTAATAAACGTTCTTCTATTAAACATAGGGATTTGTGTAATCATTTTGGGTAGGTAACATATATATAAACATAACAAGGGGTAATGTTTTGGCAATGTAAGAAATAGTTATCTAATATATAACATATTCCATGATAATGTATTGGTATAATAACCTATTGGCAATTTTTGAACACAAATAATCAGTTAGCTGTGTATCCGTCTGCATTATGCTATAAATAAAAAATATATGACAGCGATTTTGTTCGACGACTTCGGGAGACAATCCTTCAACTAATTAATCAAATCTGAATTGATTGCTCGCGTTCTTCGAATCTAACGATATATACCTAACTACATATAACACTATTTCCGTTAAAAAGCAAGATATAAAGTAGATAAAATAATTGAAGAAACGTTGATTTACTCATGTTTATACTTTTGGCTTTTGCCAATCTGGGTAGGGTAGGTACCATGTACTCAACATTCGTTCTACCTGTAAACAGCAATGCTTTAGGATGTTGTGTGTCTGTTTGAAGGATTACTCGAGTAGTGCAAACACTGGCACAAGACATAAAATCTGCCATAGTTTGCCAGGCATCGGTGGTTTTGTCTGGACAATGGTGATCGTGTTGAATGGTGATCTTGATTTAAGTGATTGATGTCATCATTATCAATTATTATCAATTTATTCGTTACACGCAAGAAAGCACGAATGTTTTTTTCGAAAACCTAAATTGCTTGAGTATGCGAACTACATACGAATCAATTTTTCCGAAACAAATTTTGATATAATCAGCCTTTATAATTGGTTGGTTCGTTAATTTTTGTGTTGAGAAATCTCGCAGAAACCAGTCTTAAGTGTATACATAATAAGACTAATAAAATATAATCTATCGATCGTGTGATTCCGGCAGAATAAAATTGAGCCACCCCCATATTAAGCTTTTTTTTTCAAATCAATCAATCAAAGGTGCAGAATAGGCTTACCACCAAAACAGCACCAACACCAGGCATATATAATAAAATATGACAGTATCTCAAATAATTTCAATGCAGCTCACACAATGCACCGATCCTTAATAAAGAGATAAATCTTAAGGTGATGTTTATTTATTTTTATACATATTTTAAAGGTTATTATATCAAATGATTATTAAGATGATATATTAATTGATCTGTAAAGATTTGTAATTTACTTCCGTTCATTCGGTTCATTTTCGTTGCTATATTATCTTAACGTTCTATAACAAAATAAATAAGAAAATAAACCATCTATATTAATAAGTGGGTTACATCAAGACAATGCAAGATAAAACTAACAATTGATTTTTAAATTTAAGTTATAATCAGGTTGAAAAGTTAATCACAAACATGTTTAAATTTATTTCTGTTAACTTGTATGTACATGTGTACACAAGCACATTTAAATGGTAAAATGTGTTCTATTCTCACTTACTATTTATTTTTATCAAAAAATATATAGTAAGTGAGAATAGAACACATTTTACCTTAATATATATCTCTATATTTTTATCAAAAAATATAATATTAAGTTAAATTCATTTGAAATGTGTAATTATCACTCCAGAGACGGGCTTTAAGAGCTGCAACACAATAGACATAATACAAATACGGGACAAAGTAACAGTAACAGCCTAGTAATGTCCCACTGCTGGGCTAAAGCCTCCTCTCCCTTTTTTGAGGAGAAGGTTATATATATAAGGTTATATTATATAAATTATATAAGTATAACCTTCATACGGGACACATTGACATCAAATTATTATTTTACAAAAACAACAAAACAAACAACATCATGATTGTAACTTTTAAATTCACAACATATTTGTCATACAACAATCATAAGAAAAACATATTTAATTAATGTAAACTAAGGAAGTTAACATGTTGACTGACAAAATTGCTTCTTTAATGTTAATCAGTACGAATATAAAAGTTTTTATCTTATAAATGTATTTATTCTTTCTTATTCATACATTCGTTCGCGTTCAGTTATTACTTGTGCCGTCAGCCTGCTCACCCAGGAAACGGTTGCGTATCTTTCATAATGCGGTCATTGCCATTCAAACATCCGATAAACATTTGACTTTTTAAAACGAACATTAAAAATATAAAGAAGAAAAGCAATTTGCTATGTAATTTTACATTTTTTTTACGCTATTTATATTTTTATAGTAGAACAAAAATAATTGTTTTGCATTAAATTTATACTAATTAATATAATAAATGGAAAAGATACATTGAATCTGCCTGATTTTTATCTCATCACGAATAACCGGCAGCGTTGAAATTTGGTTTTGAGTTAATTTGTGACTCTAACAAAGACAAAGACATAAATTACGCGTTTTACGGTATAATAGACATACGGATATAGTCACGGGTAACAGCTAGTAATGAATGTATTATACACAGCTATGAAAGCCTTTTAAAATTCCTCACACAAGAAGTTAGGGTCATCTAAATCTCTCCCGTTCGTCTATTAAGTACATCGTTACGCAGCAGGATACCGGAATACTAACGGGACTCGTCCTTTCTTTTTACTTTTTTTGTACTAGGGTAGCCGAAGCATGCGTTCGCTTTTAGTAATGCCCAAACATTTTCTAGATGCACATTTTTGTAAAAGTATTTTAAGCTATGTTATACCATTTTTATTGTGTTTTATAATAACTTATTACTTGTCTACATTAATAAGAACTTTTTAAGAGTTTTTATCAGGTATTTTTATGAAATAATATGTTAAAAAAATGATAACCAATACAGCTCGCATTGATTATTATAAGTGTTTTCAATTTTTATGCAGGTATGATAAAAATTGTATGATAAATAATATATTATATTATATTATATATAATAAGTAATCTATACGTATAGCTCAAATAAACGGAATATCAACTAAAATATACAAATATTTTTTTCAGATGCTTACAAAATTCCTATCACAGACTTAGACCATGCATGGCATGGACCACAGTTATTTTGTGTGATTGATTTCGGACCCGTTAGAATAATATAATGCGCAGTGAGCAGCTACTTTGTGGTCAAACTAAGGGTCCTTTGTTTACTATTCCTTTGTGCATATAACGGAAAGCAGTCTTCTATGATGCTTTGTGACGTCACGATTTTTAACAATAATAAACTTTTGCTGTCATGCAAACTCCGTTACAAAGTAACAGTTTCTAGTGTAAACCGGGACTGATAGTACATAATACCATTTCTTAGAATAGGATTGTCGCCCAAAACAAAAGCAGGAATGATAAATGACATATCATAAATCCCGAGACTGTGACGAATTTGAGGTTTAGAATAATATAAAAGGTAGTTTTGTGCATTAAGTTTACAAAATGAATAAGGTAGCCTCTGTGGTTGTAAGAAAATAAAAAAAAATTACATGTAATAGAAAATAGAGATTTTGTAAAACAATTTAAAGCATAATTTAATAACAGAAGCTTAAGGTTTCTAATTGAAATCATAGTTCTATTAATAATACACAGCTGTGTATAACATGCAAAGTTTAAATGAGGATCCAAAACTTCAGCAATGGCATCAATTGTCAGACATTTAATTATCATAACGCTAAATCTAACAAATGTCGACTTTTTATGCAACAAAGTATTCCGTTACGGGACTTTTTAATGAAAGGGGATAAATATAAAGGATGCAGAAAAAGCAAAAAAAGGTCTGTGATTACTTAACCCATATCCGGTATTTTGACTATGGAGCATATGGCCCTGTAACCCTTTGGCCCCGTTATATCGATTAGTTAACAGTTGTTTCATTTGTGTGTAGAATAATTTAATTTTTTATTCATTCATATTAACTTTTTCCATTTCGCCAGGTGATTCTTTACCAAAATGCTTTTAAACCGACTTGCTTTATTTGAATTTGAATTTATTTTTGAAGACACAAATTTACTAAAATTATTAAATAGTACAGAAAGTTGTATGCAAAATGAAAGTAAATGAAATTTAAAGTTGTATTATATTTAACTGATAACTGGAATTAGTACTAAAAATATTTTTTTGTGATTAGCTGATTTTAAATGATTTATTTGAATGTATTTACGATTTAGATAAGAGGACTCAATTCAAAATTAAAACATTTTTAATAACATACACACATTTGATCTCAATGATTTGATGTTGAGATCAGAGTATTTAATTTTTTTTCAAGGTGTGATTGAGTGGTATGCTTAACAGATAAGTTATCTAGTGTGTTAATTTTATTTTCACTTTTCGCCATATCGAGTGCGTGGCGAGAGAGCCGTGACGGGTAGTTGTCGATGTATCGCCGATTCCTGGAATCGACGCTTTCCATTGCCGACTGAACTGCATCTTCCCGAGGAAATGCACGCGGGTTCGTTGCACTTACAAACTCATAACCCCCTTTCTAAAGCACCGATCCAATTATGTGCACTTTCGCAAGCCACTACTGTCACTCGCCTAGATACGAATAGGAAACTCGACGATGCGCTTGCTCGCCCACCTGCTCTGACGCCGCTCTATGTCTATGTTATCTATCGTCTACCAGCCCTTTGAGTATTTGCATGTAATGCCCCGATTTGGAAACCCTTATACGTATTTTCCTTTTTAATAGTACATTATTATATATTATATATATAAACAATTATATACGTGTCCAAGTATAAAGCACACTTCGTGATTCGTGTTGCAAAAAACGTCAATCTTATCCATTGAAATCATAAGAAATCCACTTCCCGAAAATCAGTAAGAAGTTTTCAACTTTTTCCGGTCATAATTAATGCAATGTAAGAAAGTTTTTCCGCCGTAATCACGCTCCGTAGCGCACGCTAATGAAAACGAGACAGGGTATCGAACTCGTCTGCCGACGTTGTCATAATATACTGTCTATGTCGTGAGTAATTTATAATTATATTCCATAAACTTATATAGAATATGAACTAATCTTTTATACGCCAGATATCATTATTTAAGGACAAAAAAGTGTCCCTTGTAAAAAAAAAACTTTTTTTTTACAATACATGAATATATATTTAAACTTGATAAATACAAAATTGGTTTAAATTTGATTCATAGGATAAAAATATATGTATCGTTATTACGAAATATTTTGGGTGTCTTAAACCATATTAACTATTTGTCCTATTTAGTTACAGACAGAAACAGACCAGAAAATACTGTCATCGAAAGATATTACCTAATCCTGTTAATAATTTATAAGACAAACCGTAATCTAAATACAAAATTATGTATTTAGTCAATTGATTTCAATAAGGAAGATAATCATCTTGCAGTTCAATATAACAGACATTTTCTGTTTTAATCTATTATATAGTATAAGTATTTTGTAAGTAAAGACGATAAAACGAATATTATTTTTCGATAAATATATCAATTGTGAATAAATGAATTGTGAAAATTGTGACGTTTCACATCACTCAACTAGACATGACAGGCTTGTCCCACATACTATTTCCAGAAACTAGACAGGTTGAACTTGTCATAAGTGATTGCAAAGACGGAGGGGGGATTAGAGTGCATTGACACACTTACCTACTGCACACTGCACCGGCGAAAATGCATTGGCGGCGCGTCGTCACTCGCATCTGTGAACACAACAACCAATTTTATTAGACCTCCATCACTCTATCAGTCCAACATAATATCGTTTGTTTAAGGTTCAATTTAACAAATGTGCAGCTAAACCAACTTTGGAGGCATTATATTACTGATGCCGCGGAAAAGTGGAATGAAGTCCACACGACGATGTGGTTTTCACTTACAAACTTGAAGTTAGAATTTGTACAAAATATAGTACTTATAATTTGTATGTATGGAATTTTATACATATGCATATGCGCTATATTTTTAGTGACAAAAATAAAAAAACATAGATAGAAGTAGCTTAATCATATTATAATGTCACCATCATATTGGTGTTTTGAAAAGAAGGATGGAGAGGGTCAAAGGGTTTTTTATTTATAAACAAACATGTATTACATTTTAAGAATTTAATTTAAGTCGTTCGTGATAAAAGTAGGTAATAAGGTAATTTTATTATGGAATAATATCAACTAAATTCTTTTTGTACTTTGGATTACATTATTTAATTATTGACTAAATCAAAAGTAATATAAGCGCGTAGAAGTGCACTTGACACAGCGCGAGGTCAATGACTGCGTAGCTGCGTAGCATTACTATCGCTGCCTAGATTCGTAGCTTACTCCCAAATTAATGTTAAATCGAAGAATTATAATTCATCATAAGCGTAGCTGTTTTATATATGATAAATTATTGTATTCATATATTATATGTTGATGAGTTCTACGCCGGCAAACGTGACTTTAATAATTGGTATCCGTAGAAAACAATGAATTCTATAATCTACAAACTTAATTCAAAAGCTACTTAATTTATTATACAATCGAATCGAAAACTATTGAAAGTAAAAAAAAAACATTCGAATAAACACTGGAACGTCGTTGATACGATTTACATACAATGAATGTACAAATTCTACAGGAAGATATTTTCCTTATTTTTAGAACAAGAAATTCCGTTACCACCCAATTGTGACACATTCACGAACGAACCATAAAAACTCGTGAAAAAAAGCCTCTCATGACACTTCCATTTACATTTGTCTTTATCTTCTTCGTAAGTAACTAACATTTTATTCATTAATATGATAATACATAAGCGAATGGAAAGGCTACTTAAGAGTACTAATGACAGCGTGGCACATGGGTGCCAATGCATCTCGAGATGACAATGAAAGTACAACGCGTTTCTCGCTTGCGATAGTTCGCGGCAATAAGGCCACCCGCGTTCAACGGCCCCGATTGCGCCGTTACGCCGAACGCCGCTCTCGCTGATCGTCACACTATCCACTGATATAATATTAACACTTCAAGAAGATTGACAGAAGAAAGACATTTTAGAAAAAACTCTAGACTATATCAAACATGCTTGGTACGACGACGACGACGAAAATTGAACTTCAAATGAATAATGAGTATGATTCAAATGATATTTGAATGTGTTTTCATAAATTTGAACAAATGCAAGATATTAGAACAACAAAGAAATTAGTAGTTTCCTTCTAAAGATATAAAAACTGTATAAAAATATCCTTTTTCCTATTTTCCATTTCAAAAGTGATATCAATTCTTTGAAATAAGCATATCACAACAAACATGTACATAAACACGTTCGTCATTGTAACTTTCTACATAAATACAAATTATTTAACGGTACCTCCACAAAAGAACGATTAATATAATTTAATGTAAAAAACAAAACATTGTACAAACAAACTGAATAAACACGATTGTTGGAGATTTCAACTATTAAGTAATCGTTGATAATAACGTTTACAGCGAATTTTTCGCATCTTGCTAGAGGTCGTTAACCTGATATCCGTAGAGCCTTTCATTTTCCGTTTTTGGATCTCACGTTTAGTCACAAACTAGTTTCCTTCATATTTTTTAAAAACTGGTTATGAAAAGTATACAACTATACTGTCACTATATTTTAAAATAGAAAATTGATTAGTATAAAATATCAAGAGTGAATAAAAAAAGTTGTTATATTAACATAGTTATTTTTTAAATATATGCAAATCCAATAACACTTTACAATAAAGACAGCACCACAAATTATATTTTGGAAATATTTTTGAAATTTTATAATATGTTATAATGAAAAAAAGTATAAAATCTCAATTTAAAGTTATAATTTATTAGATCATACTTAACAAAACATTTCTTGAACTGGTTTTTCGACTAAATTTCAAACAGAAAAGTATACATTTTCAAAACAGAACTCAGGAACTAAACAACTGTATAGGAAATATCATCGTGCACATGTCTGCGTCCAGGCTAAGGTGCAATTTATATTCGGTCATTCTTATTTTCCGAGGGAATAGAAAATCCCAATAACTTTTACTATCTCGACCAAGGATTTATTAAGCCAAGAATTTGCAACTTTATAAAACACTAAATAAATGAGGCAATTAAAATGCCGACAATTTTTAAAATAACAATGTAAAGTTTATTTCCGCTATGCTAGTCTTTAGCATCTTTTAGCGGTTAGCGTTTAATCTTAAAAGTAAATTAGATTTTCATAATTGTCAGACAAATAGTATTAGTAGCTAAAAGTGCTGATATAAAAACTCAACTGGTCTTCGTAGAAAGTAATAACGGTGTAACCAAATACGTATGCGCAAGCGAAAGAAGGTGGCGACCGATCATGATTCATGAAACTTGGGTCGCTCTGTGACATAATAAACAAATTCATATTATTTCTTCGTCAGAGTAAAAATACCATTTCCCCATATTACTCATTCTGCTTACCATACGAGTCATCATCAAGTCCGAGAATCGAAACTGCATCAAACGGTATTTTATATTATCGCTGGTGTATTGTATAAATCTATAAAGTTACATGCTAATTTGTAAAATATACAAAAATATTAATTATTTAAATGTCATGCTTTATTGTTAAGTCTAAATGTCACCGTAGATTTAGTTAACATAAACAAAAATATTATAATTATAACTAGATAAAGCAACTAAAACTTTAAGTAGTCCTTGAGAATCATACGAGAGGGATGACAATGGAACGAGATTACTGAATCGTCCGCCAACGTCACCGCATCGGTCACTGCGTATGTAGATGATTGCAGCAGCTTTCCGGTAATGTAACAGTCGCGTATGCCTGTAAGAATTCTGCTGGAGGTTCGTTGAACTTTTGCGAGTGCAGAACGCAGCAGTAGGGTGGGGGAGCTACACTAGGTCACACCCGGCCGTCGGCACACTTACCTTGACTCGACGCAATCGTCGCCGCCGTACGCTCTAGCATCGCATAGAAAACTAGGCAACACCCTAGCAGTTTCTCGTAATTATTTTTATGCAAATATAACATTATTAGGTATATTGTAAATCGATAATATAGAAATTACAAAAAAATAGGATTCAATTATGACCATATTACTAAAATCGGGTCAATGTCTTCTCATGGCTTTTCTTTTACACAAAACGAACTTCTACCTCACCTTACGATCTAACAACATTCTAATTAACAAACATAAAACTTTACGTATACATTTTAAGGTCACAAATCTCATAATAGTGAGTTATTGTTATCGTTTTCTAATTATTTATTACCTTTTTTAATAAAAGACACAATATTTTTCTTGTAATATGTTGTTAGTATTTGTTGGTTGAAGAAATGATTTAAATAAAAACTAATTAAACAATTATATTATTATGAATGTAGAATCAGAATATCAAATACGTACTTTTCGTTTTTTTTATGTTTATGTTTAACAAAACCTTAATACCAAGAGCGATTAACCAATGGACGTATTATATTAATGTGCACAAGTGTATACGTAAACAAAGATGCACTCTTTATTCTTTGTCATAATCCGATTGGCCCGCGATCCGGCTTTACGTGCTTTCCGAGGCAAGGTACACCCTTTGCCTCTTGCACACTATCAAGAATCTTCGACAGAAAAACCCAGTAACTTTTTATTGGCCCGACCCGAGTTTGTATGTATACGTTTAAACGTACATCCAGGCAAATTTTTAACGTTTGGTCTTATGATTTATTCCATATTCGAGATTTGTATTTCCAGTATAATTGATCAGACTGCCTCGTTGGTCTAGTGGCTTGATATAAAGCCGCAGACCCGGAGATCCTGGGTTCAATACATTACCATGCAGACGATAGTACAGTGCATGGAAGATATCATAGACGCGCAGTGGACGGGCAAGCAGAAGTTGAGGAGAGACGGAGGGATCTTGTTGGTGAGCTCTATGGAACGTTACAACTTATTGCCCAATGGGGTTCTGATAATCTTGTTGAGTTCAACGCCAAAAAAACACAGATGTGCGCTTTCACAACGAAAAAGTCACCATTTACCACTGTTCCTTCCCTCTGTGGCACTACGCTGATGATACAAAGCAAAATTGGCGTTCGATGCGACCTCAATCCAAAGGATTATATCGAGGCTGTTATCAAAACAGCCTTATGGAAACTCGGGGTTCTGAACAAAGTGCGGCGTTTTTCCAAGCTACAACAACTGCTCCTGTTATACAAAACGTCACCTCTGGGATGGCTCCGCTGAGTACCTATTGCAGGCCTTGGATCGGTTGCAACGACGTGCGATTCACATTATTGGCGACGATAATGTCGGTAACACCCTCGAGCCTTTGCAATTGCATCGAGAGATAGCAGCGTTAAGCGCTGTCTATCGAATGTATCACGGCGAGTGCTCTGAGGAATTATTCTCCCTAATTCCTGCTTCCCCTTTTCTTCACAAGTCTACGCGTGCTGGCTCTCGGTGCCACCGCCTAACTGCGACTTCAATTCCATCGCGCATGAAGAAATTTGGCAACTCTTTTCTATGTCGCACCACTAAAAAATGGAACTCTACTAAGTATACTAGACGGCTAGTATAGCCGTCGTCGCGTTTGGCCTCCACTACCACTTACCATCAGGTGGAGTGGAGTCATTTGCTTTCCTGGTATATAAAAAAAATCCCAGGTCAGGCCAATAAAAAGTTATTGGGTTTTTTTGTCAGAAAATTCTCAGTAGCAGCCCGGAGTCTGGAAATTGGTATTGTGTACACTCCCGCGCCTCGGAAAGCATGTAAAGCCGTCGCTTCAAAAATTATTATTCATAAATAAAAAGCAATATTAAAAATTTAAAATTAAGTAGTAAAAAAAATAATTTTGTTTATGCTTCTATCTATATCAAATCGCTTATTATTTCCAATATACGATGAATGTTGATCCGGCTTTATACAACAATTATTTGAGTCTCAAGTCGATTTCTCGATATAATAAATAAAAGATATAAGATAAATAACAATTTTGCTTGTATTAATATTTCCTTTTACTTATCTCATAAATTTAATGCTTTTATTTAATATGAATTAGTTACTAAAACATTTTGATGAAATAAATTCATATAAAAATAATTATACGAAAATAATCTGGAAATCTACTAATATCTTTCATTAACTTTTATTGTTTACTTTTAGATAGTTTTATGATTAAGTTACCTCTTATGTCTTCATTTCTGATCTCTAAAATTATAATAGACGGTGTACCGTCTATTATAATTTTAGAGATCAGTAAAAATAAAAGTTAATGAAAGATATTAGTAGATTTCCAGATTATTTTCGTATAATTATTTTTATATGAATTTATTTCATCAAAATGTTTTAGTAACTAATTCATATTAAATAAAAGCATTAAATTTATACCTATATATAATTAAACCTGTTTACAAACAGGCATTCAATTATGTACAGTACTAATCGTATGAAAAAGAAAACATTTAAGGGTACAAATACTCATCTTATGAACAAATATCTTTTACCAAAACATGCTCTGGAGACGAAATGAAATTAACCGTTAAAACGTTAAATTAAAAATTGTGATTGTTGTATAATTTTGAAGCTAATACTTGCATAGTATATAACATTCGTATAAAAATAACAATAATTTAGTATCATAGAGCTTATCTAATGATAGGGCTAGAATGTGCCTAGTCAAACTATTAAATAGATTTGACTCCGTCAGGGCTCATGTAATTTATTTCAACTGTATGGGACATTTGACTACCTCGTTGTTCTAGTGCAGCTATACGCAACCTACGGTCCGCTAAGCTAGTGTCATTAGCCCTCTTGATGTCATTTTATTTTAAACTATTTCAAATTTTAAAGGTTTTTATTAAAATCTAAAACTAAGAAATCATTACCTAAATATTTTTTCTTTCTTTTCTCGTGGGCTGTCCACGGCACAATGACTAACACTTGTTTGTGGCCACTATAAAGAAAAGGTTGAGTATCGCTGGTCTAGTGCCCTGAAGCCCCGAGTTCAAACACAGGTCAGGCCGATAAAAAGTAATTAGGTTTTTCATCAAAAAATTCTCAGGAGCAGCCTCTAGTCTGGATGTTGGAAATGTGAACACTACCGTGCCTCGGAAAGGACGTAATCCTGCCCCTGAACTTTTTCCGTCGTGTCGGATATGGCGTTCTATCAGATTATAAAAGTTTTCTTTAGTTTTTTGAAACTATTATTTCAAGATTATTCTTTTATGTTATCTCAAACTTATTTTATGTTCACGCAATTTTACTATAAAGAAACAACATAAAAAATAGAACTGAAAATGTGGTAGAAATTATTACGGTGCAAAGACTTTTATTAATTTTAAGCCTTTCGTGTTTATTTTTTTATAAAATTAGGGAGGCAGACTGGCAAATGGGCCACCAGATGATAAATATTTACTATCTTCTTCTTCAATCAACTTCTTCTCAATATTAATGAACATCTGGACCACAAACGGTACAAATATATAATAAAGAAAAGAGACAATTATTAAAGTTTCACCAATCGTTCATTTTAGTGCCACGTGTTTGTTTTTTATCATCGTTGTTCAGTTTCCAAGAGCTGCTTAAGAAATATAGTAAAATATTTTTATAACTGGATGAAGTTACGTGAATTTTTAAACAAGCAATTTTTAATATTAAAAATATAAATTCATTATTCAAAAAATGTTGATTAAATCCAAGCAGTTAGATAGTACGAAACTGTGAATTTAGAGAAAACAGGGCCGGTCGCATTATCAACAATTAGTTTTATGTCCACCAGTAGAACTTACAACTGCATAGATACAGAATAATATAAAAAACCATCACAATCAATCAACTGTATCTCTTCATGTGCAACATCCACACAGAGGAAGTAACAAGTAGTAACAGGCTCATTAAACATGAACATTTCTACGAACTGTTTTAATTTTTAAACTAATTTTATACTAGTATTTATGTATTTTTAAGGCATAATCGTCAAAGCGGTAAGAATAATAAAAATTAAAGATTGTTTTTCTAAATGCCTTTTAGATGAAAAATGGTAACGAAATAATAAAACATTAAGCTATTAAAGAGATTTTGAATCAATCTATTTAACAATTTATACTTAGTTTTCATTAAATTGTTTATTTGTAAGAATTAACTATTATTTTATTTAAAAACCTAAGTGTAATGTAAACATTTATAACCGATGTTAATTTAACATTTAATATAATCCTGTAAAATCGTTTTCTTCATCATTTCTCATATTTGGAAAAGTATATTATGTAATTGATATAATAGTAACACGAAATAAATAATTTAAATTAAAATATAACTTATGTCAGCAACATGTAATATAAAACCGACCCAGGTACTGAGACAATAACCGCCAAACATAACTGCGTTTTTTATCTACATAGGAGTAGGAGCAACTTTGAATGTCAACTAGCGATTGCTAGTATACACAAATCAAACAAGTTTTTTGTATTGATCTACGGGTGATCGAACTCTACCTGCACACTCGAGGAGCTATTGCCAACGCTTATTGCGAAACAAGCTTAGAAATAGAATCTTAGAACTTTAAGGGTGAAAACATACATACCAAGTAATATTTAAATGAAATTTTATTCAAGCATTCATTAAATGAAAATATAGTGAGTGTAGAAAATATTTTTAATATACATTAGATACCGTTATAATCAAGATGTCATTTCATGTAAGCTTTTGTACAAAAACATATTTTAGTGGCTCAGAAAATCCCAAGTATTATAAACACAAAAATGGTAAAAGTTAATTTAAATCAGTCATTATTATTTTTAAATAATTGTTTCGAAAAAGATAAGACAAATGTTATGTTATATCAATGTATTAATTTAGCTTTATGGCCATTTATACAAAAGGGTACACCTTTTAAACAAATAAAAAATCTATAAAAAATCATTGCAAATTAATTGATACTGTTGGAACTATCTTATATTTTATTCTTATTTGAGTTCAAATTAATATAAAGAACTGAACTTATTATTACAAATTGTTAGGTGTTTGCTTAAAATTTGTGTTATTTTGTTATTTTACATCTATAAAAATATATTTGCTCAATGACGCTCATAAAAAAATAAAGTAACAGCATGTAAATGTCCCACAGGTGGGCTAAATCCTAGACTCTTTTTAACGGAAATGAATTTTGGAACGTACTCCACACTAACTGTTGCTATGCAGGTTGGTGGCTCGTGTAAGAGATTTTCTTCTGCCACGTGCAGGTTGCTCACAATGTCATCCTTTACCACTGAGCAATGGCAAATATTAGATCAAACAAGGTGTGTAATTTGAAAAGTGGATTTATTAGAATATACGTTTTGTGTAATAAATTTGTTTTATTTATTGATAACGTTATATATAATATATTTTCTTTATAAATTATATATTTGTATATACTCAGTTTAATTGAAAGCTGAGATGTCTCAGTGGCTGCAAAACATGAAACCTAATCGAACGTCAAACCCGAAAAAGCACGACTGAGCTTTCACATGTTAAATTGGTGTTTACTATGCAATTTAAATAACAGAAATTTTTAAATAATGAAGACGAATAGTAATTGCAATTTCAGAACTTGCGACTCCCTTCTTGAGGTTTTTAACAACTTTGGAGTACTTTAGAAATTTTAATAGAAATAAATCAAAGTAAAAGTTATCTTCTAGTATCTTGACATATCGTGAGGAAACTACATATAATCTAGGATCTACATGTATCGAATGAAATTGTGTCACGTGTATATCAGTCCGTGTTGAACCAGCGTAGTGAATTAAGCTCCGCAACTTCTCTTTAAGAGACAACCTCCTCTTCTCTATTTTTTTTTGCTACTGGTCAAATAAGTTCTGTGACCATTAGAAGGACAAATTACAAGCTGTTGCTTTACTTTTATTAAATATTTAATTGCCAAAAGAAAATAATACACCATGTAAATTAACTAAGCATTACTTTGTTTTAATTTCGGTAGCATTTTAATATTCACAAACACAAAATTATTTAAGTATGTTAATTTTTTTAAACTGCTTCAAATGTTAAAAACCTCGCAACTATGCGGGTACTTAGTATAGTTATTATCTGCGAACGCACAACAATGTTTATGATAACATTTTCGTAATATCGTCTTATTATAAATATACAAGGAACATAGAGAGTGTTTAGATTATGATGATTTGAAGTCTAAAAAATACCACGTATAAAAAATATGATTTACTAAAAACAGTAGACCTTAATTTGTAAATTAAATTATTATAGCTAGGATATATTAAAACTGTTTTAGTCCAGTTCTTCTAGCTTTAGCACTGACTTTTATATAAAATACTAAAAATATGAAGTGTCTTTTTGTAATAATAAATTTTTAGATGTATGAAATAGTACGTTATTAAATAGTAAGTTAAGTTTTAATTATATTTAATAACGACATAAAAAGAGATAATTTTACTTGATTTTTTTACATTTTATCTTTGAACACCAGATAAAATATATTCACAAATTGTAAATATTAATAATATCCCCGAACAGACAATGCCGTAAAACATTATTATACTCCTTCTTTCCCTACAAGAAATAAAGGAATTTAATATTAATTATAAATCGCAAAACTATTGTTTTTCAAAATAACTATTATTTTTCGACAGCCAACATTAACGTCGACAGCGTCTTATAATTGGCTAATAGCTGTAGCACTCAAAAGAGTTCAACGCACGTCCACAGCCACAACTAGCCTCACGACTTACACAATGGCGCTTTTTGTGAAGCCTCGCTTTTGGTTATGACATCACCTTCAAGTTTATATCATAAATTCTATGTACCATGTGCTGTATTATTATCACTTCTTATTATTTATTATTGTTAAACCTATGTAGACACGCTAGCTTTTAGCTTTGTAACTTCCTTCCATTTAATTATTTATAAAAAACATAATTTATTATGGAATAATATAATAAATACATTATACATTAATATATCTTCTAATCATATTAACGGCAACAAAAATACATGATATTCTTAATTTCCCAAGATAATTTATAATATAAAGTCTATACTTATTTAAGAAATAAAATAATATATTTAATAACACATTTCATTCAAAAAATAGAATCCAACAAACACAAGTTTTAAGTCAAAGTAAAAACATATAATTCAGAAAATATTGAGTCCGGCGTAATTAACCCGACAAATATACGAATATATATCCCAAGCAGTTTTTTTTACTTACTTATACATATAGCTCCTATATACCTAGCGATTTAAGGCATCAATTATGGTGGGAGTTGCAAAAACTTAAGGAATTTTTTTAATTTTAAATTTTAAATTTGGAGGCTTGATGGCCGGTTACGTAAGTTCATCTAGTCTCAAGGCCGAGGACGTTGCACCCGAATCGCTGATCGCGTCCTGCCCGTTCCGAGTTTGGGCGCTACATTTTTTACCAACCAAAGATTTTGTAGCCCACACCATTCTAGTTTTGCTCGCACAGATATTTGATTATAAATAGTTGAGGAAAATTGTCCAATACAAAGCAACTAATCGTTTTGCTTGAAAACCTACAAAACATCTATCTTACATTAAGTATTCTATTAAAACCGACGATAGTATTCATCTTCGAAATATTAAATCCCTATGAGTAAAACTTTAAGTCCACATAAACAGACGACTGGATCATAAATTAGTTAATAATTCGTAACGAAGGTAAAGGACTCTGACAATATTATTTGAATAGACTATCCTTTTCTTCAACAAACAGCTACCGTATAATAAAACTCTTTGTTATTCTGTTAAACAAACGTCTTAGCAAAACGAGATGAAGAGTTTTGCGGGTTTTCCTAAGAACTAATTTAGAACTTTAAAAACGTTGTCGTTATTGTTAAATTATAAGTAACAGTTTTATACATAACGGTTACATTTATGAGCTTTATTTTTTATGTTTTATGCCATCAGTAAAATAAATAGTCAAGCTTGTTACAAAAAAACTGCGATTTATACTACTCAGTTTCCAAGGTATGAAACCATTTTCTAGCCATTAAAATTAACACTGTTATTTTAAAAAACTCAAAAAAAAACATATTTAGCCTCCAAACCTCAAACAATCACAATTTCTGTCACAGGAAACGTAACAGATTCAATGTCATTGTGTTTTTGTCGTCGCAATGTGTGCTGGGTTGGATGAAGAACCGTTATGTTTTTTATGCAACAATTTTATAATGGCCACCCTTTAAAAGCAAAAAAACGAGGGTTCCTCAGGTAAGCAAATCTGATCAAGGCCTGCGATTAAGGCTGCGATCGATGTTACATAATGTCTTTTGTTACTCTCACATGTAACAATTCTGTTATTGCTAACTGTAAACCTTTATTCTTATCTTATATCCATCACGTCAAACTATTGTAAATTTCAAGAATCGTGATTATGGAAAAGAGTATGACGTAAAATCGTTTAACATCTGTCGATCGTCACTGTTTGATCTCTTGATATTCTACTTTTAACTGTATATTTGAAACTTGAAATTATTATTTTAATGTGCTTTTTTCAAGTCTAAAACAATTCGAATTTAATTAAATTCTAAATTTAAAATATGAAAATTAAAAAATACGTTACAAAACATACAAAATTAAAAACTACGTTATTATTTTGTAATATGAATAAAAATTAACAGATCATAACTGAAGATGTAAAAATACGTGAACAAAAGACGAAAAGTATCGTTTCGTATATTTTAAAGGTATATTAATAGTTGCGACTCAAGAGTATTAAAGTTCTTGTATTTAAGTTATTTATTATAAAAGATGTTTGTCGGTTATCATCATAAACGTACATTGCAATAAAGTAATGGACAGATAATTAATACATATGTATATCCTCCTCTAATCGACGAATTCGTTTTAATAACATTCTCTCTCTTTTTCTCACTATACCTATTATATCCTCGCTCTCATTTATCTGACTTTGAATGTTAAATTTGAATCAATAAAAATTAAGAACACAGATTCATATATGACACATAAAAAAAAACTTATTTATTTAAAGATTTACGGTCACTGATGTTCTGTTGTCAATCGTCACAGCAAACTGAACTAACCTACTAATGTCGTGTGTACTAACGGCTTACATACTTGTAAATAAGAAACATTATCGGATTAGGATTGTATTTGGATTCCTATTTAATGTTAATATCCTACGTCTTTAGATAAATATAAACTCAAAAAAATGTACATGAAAAATGTATATTAAAAAGTGAGTATAATACTCGCAAAAAAATTTGCAATACATGCACATTTAAATAATCATATTGTTTATTATATAAATACATAATGAATTATATACGGATATGAATACAGGTATTTTATTGAATATTTTAAATAATTTGTGGTTTGAAGATAATGCAGACGTTTTAGACGATATGTGGCAGATGCAGATCGTATCACGTCTTCCAAATAATCAGAACTACATATATATATATATACTTATATCTATACTAATAAATAAAATGTATGTGTCTGTGATTTCAAAATGACTGCTTTTTTTTAAGTTACTATGGTGGCTATTTGTGAGTTTCTAACCCAAAACGATCATCTGTTTGCCGGGTTAATCTTAAAATACAAATACAAATAACTTAATTATTATAAAGGGTTTTCTAATATGGCGTTTATTTTTTACGTCATCAAAATCGCTGAGTCTATCAAAACTTAAAGTTCATGTAAGTAAGTATACTTTATGTTCACTGGCTTAGCTATATCTATACAAAAAATAGATTTGAAGTGTATTTTTAAGTTAATTGGCTATTTGTGACTTACTAATGCAATGTTTATATATTTTCTTATTTTAGTTTACCACTGCTACCAAATAATGTAAGTATTTGTTATCATGTATAATTCTAAAAGACTAATCGTCCTCTATTTTCGTCACAAACTGAATTCTACTCTGGCGCAGGCACGGTTTTGCTAGTAAATGATATATATGTATTATTTAAGTTGGTACAAATTGTATTGCAGAAAAATAGACACAAATTTAATCAGTTACATGACTAGCACGCGAAATATTATATCATCTTTATTTTTTATTGCAAGCAGTGATATGGTATTTTTCCTGCGTATCAAATTTTGACAGTTTTTTTTTCTATACCCAACAACTATCAACTAAAATGTCTGGTAACAATGCATTTATTCACGCAATTAATTATGAAGATGAAGATAGATAAACTAATGTTTTTTTTATTCATTCAAGGAAGAACCATAAAATAAATGAAATAAATGTATTCTCAGATATTAATATGTTAAAAAGAAGAGTAAGAGAAAATGAAAATAATTGTTTATATAATATAAAAATATTTTTATGTCATATTAAATTTGCTTAAAAAATGATATATTACAGAAATGGGAAATACATAGAACAAATATCGTTTGACACTTGTACTAGATTGCCTTGCCGAGATAGAAGTAGTCGTGCGACCGTGGCATTGGTTGCTATCTCGCTCACACGCAGCAGTTCATTCACCCGGGCTCTGAACGAGTGCGGAAGAAGCGCAGGCGGCGGTCCGGCGGTATGGCGGTACGGGCTGTAGGCAGCGGCGGGAAGGACGTCTCCGACCATGAACTGAGCCACACTTTATCAGTTAACCGGAGCTATCGGTGCGCTAACCCGCCTCCGCTCCACCATGACCCTTTAACGTGTTTCAGACTGAAAGCAACGTAGATCTCATATAAGACTTATATTTTTAATAATATTTTTAAGTGACGTGAAGTGTAGTTTTAAGTTTAGTGAAATAACGCTACGGATTATTTTCAATCTGGATATTTTTTCGTGGAGTTCACCACTGGATTATTATGATACAATTGGTAAGTGATGGTATATATTTGTATAGCAATATTTTTAATTATTATTTATATATTTATGATCACAACGTTTTTCGCGTTTAAAAGACATCAACGCGTATCTTAAGGAAAAGTCTTATCCCACTAGATCTTTTGTAATAATAGAAAATTGAAAATATATTTCAAATAAATTTAAATAAAATCAATTATTTCATTAATAATGAAACATTAAGATAAATTTTAAATTATTTCTACTTATTCATTGTAAAGAAAACAACTTAAAAGCAAGAAAATTGATATGATTTTTACATAAAATATTTTTTTAATATGTAATATAGAAATATAATTGTTTTATATAGCTTAACATCCTATTATTCAATTTAATATTTTTTCTCCATAAGTGATTAATTTTTTTTCCCATTTTTGTAATATATCAGGACAAATTGCTTTATGTAATAGTTAATTGAATAATAAACAAATGTATATGATATTGACAACGAATTTATTTTATATACGTTTATAAATAAATTAATTATGAATGTTTATATATCAATAACGAATTTTCAAATCTATCAAATTAGTGATATAGTATTATTATTATTATTAAAACCTTTATTACACCATCACAACGAAAAAAGAAACGACAAACACAAGTAAAAAAAAAAGAAAATCAAAAGTTCAAGAGAAGCGATGTTATATAAAAAAAAAATTGTATTATATTGGTAATATAGTTCATGTATAATATTAGTAATAGTTTATGTTGCTCATAAGAAAATAGTAAAGAAGGGATCTTAGTTAAGTTCAATTATTAAGAATATGTTACATCATAATACAAATCAAAGTGAATAAGCACCCCGGGTAGATTTTGAGCTATAATTACCATAAACATCCATGGCACACATGCACACACAATGTCGGCAGTTGCAAAAAACGAACCTTGAACTTCTCGAGTTCAATTTCAAGGCGAATTCGCACGTGAGGAGGGCTTACGTAACTCACCCCACTCGCGCTTAATGACATGTGCGTGCGACTGTAAACAAACTACACATTATTTGCTTAATTAATACACTTTTTATTTTTTTATTTTATAAACATTTTTTTTTATTTTGTTTACCTCAAAGTATTAATTATTAGTTATATTGTTTGTTTATTAGGTACAAAATATTAATATATTCTTCTTCTGCCTAGCATTTTCCTGGCCTAGTAACACCAGGGTCCGCTTAAATTCGCTAAAATATTAAATAAATAAAATAAAACATTGATTAAAAATCGTTTATAAAGCTTTAAACATAATTATATATTTTATAAAATATCTCAGAGTACGAACTATAACTAATATACATTTAATGTAAAGACAAACAAGTTTAACTGACATGAATGTCCATTATCTTATAATAATTGACACAATGAAGACTTGGACGTGGTCATGTAAATTTACATGCACGAACACAACCAAGGCGTATGTACAAAAATTATGAGAACAATATATAAATGTAGCGCGAATTGGGTAGATAGAACTAAAAACTTCTGCGCGTTCAATCAAAATTAAGCTTAGTGTCTTAAGGTAAGAGACTCAATTTAGAACACGTGCTTCGCGCAGATTCGGCAATGACACTGACTTCGGCCGATGATATAACAGCAGGCTGACAAACCCGTGAAAACTCGGTCATTGAACCGCGAGCTCACAGCGGCCGCGGCCAGATCGACTGCTTTCGCTTGCGCGATTTTGTGTTTACATCGCTCACCATAAAGTTGACTTTCATTATCACTTTATCTTCTTTATGTTAAAGCAATTTATATTTATTCTATAACTCACATCTCTACACCAATAAAATCAAAAATAAATATTAAATAAATAAATAATTTTTTTTTTATAAAAAAGCTAAGTGTAACAGTTATTAAATTGCGCTTTGATCAACCGTAACCGTAACAGCCTGTGAATGTCCCACTGCTGGGCTAAAGGCCTCCTCTCCTCTTTTTGAGGAGAAGGTTTGGAGCTTATTCCACCACGCTGCTCCAATGCGGGTTGGTGGAATACACATGTGGCAGAATTTCAGTGAAATTAGACACATGCAGGTTTCCTCACGATGTTTTCCTTCACCGTAAAGCACGAGATGAATTATAATCACAAATTAAGCACATGAAAATTCAGTGGTGCTTGCCCGGGTTTGAACCCACGATCATCGGTTAAGATTCACATGTACCACTGGGCCATCTCGGCTTTTTTGCTTTGATCAAGCCAATTTAATATATTATATTCGCCTACATATCTCTTTTCCTATTAAAATAAATGGTTGACTGTAATTTAGGCTTAGAACATGTACATAATATGACTATAACAAAGAATAACTACCAAGTTTCTTGCCGCTTGTTCTGGGTAAAACTTATATATCAATTCTGACGGAAGATTCAAAAGTCCTTTGCAAATATAAATACAAGCTTGAATAAAATATGTATTTTTTAAATTTATTTTATTGTTTTTATACTTATCATTATCTTATGGATAAAAGTGAATTATAAATTAATGTTTTTATAGAATTATAATCATTAAAGTACTAATGTTTAAAATATATAAAAGTTTACTCGCCAAATTGTTAAAAATTTTGTCATTTTTAGTCCATTGAAGATAGACTAATTTAAAAATATCGTTGATTATAAAAACTGACTTAAATTTTAAACATAAAAATAATTTTAATAAATAAATTTCGAAAAATAAAAATAATTATGTAAATATAAAAAAGAAAAATAATATTTATAAAATTATATTGCTATTAACTATTTAGAGTAGAATTTTCTCATTTTTATTTCTTGTTTTGTCATAATTATTTTTCTAATCATAAATAAAGGTAACATTATACAAAATCTAATTGTCTAAGATAATAACATAAATAAAAACATGACAATGTAATCGAAGCTCGAAGCTAGAATTACTAGTTTGTATACATTGTAATGCGTACGTACAAATAAATTTAAAAATCTAGTCATCCGACGAGTTCACTTACGCTTACGTAGGAGTGCCAGGAAGGTCCTTGATGGGTAGAAAGTAAATGCTTCGTAAACATCGCGGGAAGAAGGGACGCGCGGGAAGTGCGTGAAACCTGTTCAAGCAACGGTACCTTGGTATGCCCCGGGCGCGCACGGACCTATTATGTAACAAACATTTTACACTTCAACAAGCTTTGTCTTATGTCACATGTCACATATTGTGTAATTTAAAAAATACAGTAAAATTGACTGTACTTTTCTCTTCGTGCATTAATACTCAGTAACTTGGCATATTATATGAGTTCGTTCTATTCATATAATATAAATATGTATATAAATGTTAGTAGTTCATTACTTTAAACTTATATTTTTTTAAATGCTAACTGAAAGTGTTTTATATTAAAATAAGCCGACCCACATACATCTAACTTAAACAAAACATGTATGGAACGTGGTTTCCGGCGGCCATAATAGCGGTTACCGCACCATAGAATCGCATAAAGTACCGTTCATTCAATTGACACCCCGACTCTGTTTAATGCACATTTTTATACAGATAATTATTACATTATGCAATAGGGAAATACTTAAGAGGTCTCCTACACGCGAAGCCTTCGAACCGTGTCATGTCGGTACATTGACTTTGCTTGACATTAAATCAATGAATGGACACACGTGTTAAACTTGATTTTATTATGTCTTTCTTTCGAATTAAGGGAACATGTCATATTTATATAACTCTTTACTAGCATTTTCTCGACTTCATGTTTATCTCAATTCGTGAACATGTTAATATTAAATTGCTATAGAGAATCCCGCTGGGTTCTGATTTCACCCTCCTATTTAATTTTTTATCGCTTCGACCTAACGGTAGCATTGGCCGCATTGGTACCGTATGTAATCATTTCTTACATTATATTATAAGATTTATACCTGTTTAACAACAACGATCTAGAAAGTTATAAGTAACACCTATTAAATTAAATTAAAAATATGTTCTTTATATATTAAATTAAAAACCATAATATAAACTCTTTGCATTACAGTTAAATAATAAAATATATGCTCACGGCATTGATTTTTTAAAAATGGACACTGTAAGAATAAATAATAATGATCGAACAGTGAGTTCGAGTAATATTTTCGAAGAGGCGAACATGAGCAGAATCAATAAGTACGTTTTTTTTCCTTACAAATCTCATCATACCGTAATATATTTAGAAACCATAAATATCATTAGTGACTTTACGAAAATAATGAGCATATGTATATTGAAAATTTATGCAACACTTAAAATTTCTATTCTTTAGCTATTGTATCAAGGATGGCACAATAAAATTACGTATGAGAACTGTGTAGATCTTAGACTATAAACCGATTTGAAAAGGATATATGACTCAAGTTTCAACGAAGGCTGTACAGTTAGAAGCTAGAACTTATTCTCTACATTTTGATTTGTCAGACTCATAAATATGAATAATTATTCATATTACAGAAATCCATCTGATACGTAATATTCATAAATATAAAAGTAATCTTCATAGTAATAAGTTATTGTATACTGCAGATCATATTTCTTTGTCGAATCTTTTCAAATGAATGTAACGGTACGTCCTCACAAAGACGTCGTTTTTATTTTCCGGATTTAATCCTCTACCTGCGATTTCGGTAAACACTTGCTCTAAAGTTTTTGTTATTTTTTTGCCGTCCATAGATTATTATAAATTTGCTTTATGGGGTCATATATGAATAATATTGATATACAGATTTGTTTACGTTTTACTACATATATTAATTTATACAATCTCTAACATCGAATTATTTGATAATTTGCTTGAATTAAGTGACAAAATAGAGCAAAGTATATTTAGAAGCAAGTAACAAAGGAAAGTAAACCGTGGTCGGTTGGATCGATGAAAGTAAAGGCCGGTGTAGACGGGTCCCGTTAGCCGGCCGGGCCCGGGCTCACGGAATACTAAGCGCTGACATACTGCGCGGCTTTTGACCCTAGCTACATTCTAGACTAGGACTTCGCACCTCTATACACTCGATTTATCATCGAAGTGCTAAACCACTACAACATTACACTGTATTTGCCTAATCGCAGTATTAATTTTTCTATGACACATAAAATATAAATGTATTTTTAAAAAATACATATATAATTTTGAATGATACTGCAGCTTAAAATACTTCATTAACATTAATTAAAATAAAAACTATAAATTCATTTTCGATATTTAAAATTCTTCAAAACGAAATTCTTTAACAAAAGAAAGAATTAAGAAAACTTCAATATATCTTTTAAAGTTATTGCGTCATTGTACTTACAAAAAATTCTAGAAATTGCGCAAAAACATCAATGCGCTTTTTCCGTAAAAACCAATGTTTTGTTTCATATTACCTCGTACACTTTTTAACGATATTGTTTTATTATTTCCCTTGACGTTAAAAAGGACTGCATTTGCCGTGCAAAAAATGCAATTTGTGCAAATGGTCATTTAGCACATTACTTTTATAGTAGTCATACACCAAAAGACTCGTTATTTTGAAATGGCTATTGTCATTTTCTGACTGCTTTATATTTTCGATGAACAAACAAACGTTCATTGCATAATACAAAATTAACTGCAAAAAAACAACAACAATCGATGCATCTTGAAGACATTTAAAACTTATTTCGTTTTGCTAGATTTGTGTTCAGCCTTATATTAACTAGTACTTAAGTTTGGTGCGGATATAGGCAGGCGAGGACAACGACCCTACGCAAAATTCGCTGCATTGGGCTAGGTCTAGTGCATGCGCGTATGTACCAGCGTCAACACGGAAACATCACGAGAGGGAGCGAATTATGCGCCTGCACCTGGCTAGAGCAGGAAAAAGGCATGAATGAGTATTAAAGCCTACCCCAAGAAGGGGGAAATCGAGTTTGTACTGTGGGTTGTGGGCACTGCACCTACAGTTATAGACAATCCACACACCATACAGCACTGTAAGATCAATAAAGCGTTTCTTTCATTGAGTATTATGCATGTGTTGAGCATTTAAGTAAACGCTTTTCCCTATTACTTTAAAATATTCGAATTATTATAACATTATATTAATAATATTTGTAATAATGGGTTAGAAAAACTATTAATTTGCATGATTTACTATACAAATAATAAGTATTTTTAATTAATTCTGGTAAAAGAACAATTAATTGTTATTTGAATTGTCTGTTTTACGACATAATAATTGATTTGCTTATTTTGCAACAGGAATACACAAATTTAGTTTTAGGTCTGATATAAGATAATACTACAATGAAATATATTTATGAATAATAATGATCCTAATATGTAAATATGATATGGTAATGCACAATATTTCTTACAAAATCACAGTGACACGAGTAAAAATAAAGCAGCCTCCAAAACATCAATCTCTGAGCTTAAAGAAAATTGGTGTGATGTCAACGACCGCTGTTCCCAATACTCATACAGTAAACGCATTTCGCCGGCGCACACACTAGCGTTGTGCGATTTATTCGCGCGTCGAGCGGCCGCGTGCGAACGGACGAGCGAGACACCGCGCGACGTCGGGAGGCGGGGGTTAGCGCAGTGGGACGACGCAGCTGAGGCCGTTCACCCCGGAAGATTCAGTGTTTTGATACCGCTCAAGCCTCCGTCGACGATGAAAACTGCATTTTCTTTGATGCGCTTCACTTTTCACGCTCCAATTGACTGACAATTACACGATTTTGTATTTTTGAATAGACCGCTAATATTATATTATAAGAATATATACATTCAATTTGAAACCGTTTGAAAATATAATTAATGATCAAGAAAACTATAATTAATTAACAGTTATAAACAAATGTTCCCTGAGAACTATATATAAAGACACTACTATACCTGACCTAATTGAAATAAAAAGTACAAAAGGATATATTTTTATAAAGTATCCGTTTTAAATGAAATAGTTATAACAGATTTTATATTATTTCGGTTATTAAAGTATTTCGATTAAAATAAGAAAGAATTGGACTAGTTATCTCATGTGGCAAGATAAATGTAATGATAAATCACGTTGAATTATTATAACCAAATATTGTGATAGATAGCGTGCCAATAACTTATTATATAAAAATTTAATTATCTTATTATATAAGTTACTAGAACTTGTAAACAACTCCTAAAATCGATAAAGAGTGACGGCTACAGGGCTTCAGACGTGTCTGCAAGGAGCCAGACGTAGGGATAGGTCATGTTCGGTATAATGGGGTGAAATAGGTCCGTGATTAAGTAACAAGGAAAAATATTAACAGCAAAACAGTATTTTAATTGTTGTAACAGTAATTTTTTTACTAAACATTTGTAATAATCAGATATGTTAAAATTAATAAAAATATTATATAGGAATAATAATAAAAAGAATATTATAAATTTAAATAATAATTATAATAATTGATTATTTTTTAAAAATATTTGATTATTTTTTTATATATTATTAGTATTATCCATTTATATAAATATCGAAGGACCAAAACACAACGTTGCCTATATTATATAGAGAACGAACCAACGAACGAACGAGTTTGAAGCTGTTAACAGATTAAAGGCTGTAAATAGTGAAATCAATATTGGATAGTGGTAGATGGCAGGGTGTGGTGTGGCGATGTCGATAGAGGAGGCAAAACGTAAAACCCCTACCACGGTTGGAAGTTCGAGATCACAATAAAATAATGATCTCTTCTCTGTCCGTGTGCGTAAATTAGAGAGGAATAATATTGTCAAGTCAGTGGTTTTAATTCGAGAAACAGAGGTAAGGGTGTTTAAAGGCTGTGTCGTCGACCCGCGAGAGTGAAAGCTTGTTCCGGGGAGGCGAAGGCGAGCGCGGCCGCCCGCCCGCCCTATCATGGCTTTCGCTACCATTCTCACGCTAACCTTTTGCACGTTGCTACTTTACAATACCGATTTCAACTATTTTTAGTTTAAATAACAAACTAAAAATTAAAGTTGAAATGTTTTCATAAAGAGAATACATGAAAATAAAGTGGAGTTATAATACAGTTTAAATATATTGTAACAAATTCTTTAGTGTTTGTCTCCGGTTGTTTGTTTCATCATTCTGAAAAAATATAACCATACGTATGTCAAGTTTGTAATGATAGAAAGTTACTACTTCCGGGGTTCACATGGCATCGTCAATAAAGTGCAAGCGCGGATCGAGAGCACGGTCAGGGCGCGCCGCGGCCGCCTCACTACGGAAGTAATGAACTTGAATGCAGCGCTCGGTCGCACTGCACCGCTCCGTCCCGCTCTAGTCTAATTGGAGAACACTAGGCGTGAACGTGACGTACTCACTGCACTCGCTGTCAAATTCGTCCGCATTCTCCATCACGGGCCGCTTTCGTCGTCGATGCGTTTATCGGAACGAGACGCGAATATGTGTGTCGATTGCATTCTCGGCGTTGTAAAAGTGCATCTAGGTCGGTCGGCATAGCGCGACGTCGGCTTAGTGCGACGCGCTCCGCGGCTAGACGTGGGGCAGGTCGCCGAGCCGCGTTGCATAATGCGCTCTGAGCGCTGCCATCGAGCACACCGCCCGCGAGGGCCCGCTCGTGCATAGCTGCCGCAGCATCCGCACGCCGTCAACAGACACTCGCGATAGCCGCGAGCCGACATGAGAGCGGTGCGCTGGTTTCCACCTCTCGTTCCCTTGCTGACGCTCCGCATACTGCTGGAGTATCTCAAGTCCCTCGACATCGCTCCAGCTTCCTAGACCAATAGGTCTATTTCTATTTAAATCATTTACGCCAAAGACAATTAACATAGATTTTTTCAATGAAAATTCTTCAAATTAAAGTTATTGTTGCTAGAAGAAAGCATTGAACGATGGTTTTTTTGTGAGTATTAACAGACGTATTTATTCCGTTCATTTGCCTTGTCTTTTTTATTTATCTATAAAGTATTTAAAATTATTTTAAGTTTATTTATAATTTTATGTTTTAAGTGTAAAAAATTAATCGCTGTAGTGTTTCCTGATAATTAAGGTCCAAGCCGAAGTGTTCGTGATGATTTAACAAGTGTTACTTCTACTAAATTAGAATATATACTGAAAACGAATACATAATAATATAAAAGTTTAATAATACAATAAATTTTTGCAGTAAAAAGTTTGCAAAAATAATGATTTATTAACAACAGTTCTATTAGTGCTCTTGATAAGTTAAAGATAATATAATATAAAAGTAAGTACATATTATATGAGCTAATTTTCAATGAGCACTTCAATAAGAGAAAGATCGATATAGCCATTTCATAAAACATACATAATTTCTCTGTGTCTGTGTATGAAATATATCTTAAATATTATTAGATATATGTATATATATAATACAATTTCCAAAAAAATTGTCTTACAACTATCAAACGATAACATGTCGGCGTATAGATTTTTATGCTTATGACTTGTGTGTCCTGTGTAACAGAAGATTATAAAAGAAAGCAAAAAAACTATATAACGTACACGAGAACGTAGTTACGGACAGTGCCTATAGTCAATATTATAATCTTTATCAAGACGATGCTACATATATATATTTGCGATGGAAACATCTACGTATCATATTATTATTAGACTGCAAGGTTGCACTCACATACGTAATAATATTATGTTTGCAATATCACGGCCAGATCTATATTTCCATTTAACCTTACCAATAAATAATAAATTATATAATAATTAATAAACAAAATTTCAATTTAAAATTTTTTTAAGTGTTAAATAACCATGTTTTCAGTTGTAAATAAAACTAAAATCAAAATTATAATTATTTAACTGTCTATATAAACTAAATGTGTCCCTAATTAACGAGATGTATTCTCGTTAAAAGTAATTAATAATTACTGTATGATAACAGTTATAGATAAAGTAGAGCATACACGCGGTAAACGCTAAAGGGCAAGTTCAAGTGCGATGCGCCAAGGTTGCTTCCTACTGCGCGGGCGCCGATGCGCCATGGACCGCGTTTTATTCTTTAACTCACAGCTGTTATATGCATGTTATTATGCAATGCTATGCATTTTAGTACAAGTCATGTAATTTTAGTATAATACTATTTGATATAAATAATAATTACCTAATAACACAAAATATTATATTCGTATTATATGTGCTTGTTAGTTCATGCACATATTAAAAGATTTAAATTTTCTATAAATTTTATTTTCATTTAAGCGATTAAAAATGAATAAGAAATAGATTTTTATTTAAGTGATATCAAAATAATAATAAAAAAGTCAATTTACTTTAAATTAAATTTGAATGAAAAAGTTATTTTTTTATCTTTAAATATTGACATCACTGAGTGTATATTATTTAGTATAATTGTATTTAAATTAAATATAATGTTTGTAGTATTTTTACGTCAAAATGTAAAAGACTACCTTATTCGGCTTATACAAATTTTGTTCAAAGTTGAAACGCTAAAACATAATCTCTATTGCCTTAGTGAAAAAAAAATGCTGCGAATTGATTGCACCTTGGAAAGAATTGCGACTTTTATAAAATAATATAAAAAAATCTCATAGTTTATATCGTTTGTTCAAAAAATACATTTTTACTTAATTAAAAACGGAAATATATGTGTTGTATGTAATTTTATATAATTTTTAAATCTAATTAATGCCAATCATGAAGGTTTCTTGTATTCATTTGATTAAAACAGAAACTACAGTGTTTGAAGTAGTAAGATAAGAAACATATGAACAAGTCGCGTGCGGCTTGATGTGAGCGCATGTCGCGACTCGTGTTTCGTCACGTGTAATAATTACTTACTTCTCTTAAATCTAATCAGGAAATAAAATAATTGCTCAATCCTTACGAAGAGAATTATTATATCAAGCCAGTTTTGAAAAAGAGATTATTTTGTTGAAGCTATATGACCACTACTATTTTCATTAATTAATTTTATTTTCAATATGTTTCTTTTCTCAATTTTTTTCATATTTCATTATATTCATCAATATATAATATCTATTTTTAAATATTAGCTTTTGTAAAGTACACCTTCGTTTCTTTTAATTCTACTGATAATAATCCTAATTTCCTTTCTCTACACCTCAACAATTTTATATCTAGTAATAATAATTTAATATAATAAAAAATAATGAAATAAAATTTATAAATAAAAACATTAAACGGAGCAATCAATATTCGTAGTACTTACTATTTTTATAACATTTAGAGAATTTAATTGATTATCAACGTTATCCCATTTTGATATAGGTATTAAATATTTATATAAATTGTTTTATACGATTAATTACCGGATGCTTATTCAAGTATTTACTAATTAATTACTTTGAATATAATCAAAATAATTTAAATTTAAATAGTACCTAAGTATACATGAATGATGTGAAAAATAAAATATAATTTTTAATTATATTTTAAACTTTCGCCCGTATGGCGTATTCTTACTTATGTAATGATTCGACAATCGAATACGTTTAGTACGATAACTTATTGTAAAGTTGGAAACACTTTCCACTTTATTCATTGAATACACATTGAAATTTAATAACATACGATTATGATTCATTTACGTATGACAATCATTCAACGATTGCAATAAACATGATATTTCATAATTAGGCTTTAGACACACTTTTGTATAATTTAATGTAAAATTTAATGAAAATAGTATTAATATTGAGTAATAAGGTTTTATTTGAATGATCCTCAAATAATATTTGACAATTCTAATGCTGTAGTTAATTTTGTATACATTATAAATAAGTATGTCAACTTCCGAATAATTTTTAGTCCGAGATTATTTATTAGAATATATATTACATCTTCTCAGTTTTCACGTGCCTTGGCAGTTCTGGCAAATATTCAAAATGCAGATAATATTATTTGTTTCTAAAATTCGATTTTATACATCCGCACAACAAGTAAATAAACCAAAAAACAATATAAATTTTTTTCTATTTTATTTATTGACAATTTTATACATTATCATTATATCTTTTATTGCTTCAGGTATACAAGTTTCTAAAATATAGACAACGGATTTAACCAACAAAATGAGACTGGTAAGTTAAAAATATATTTATTTGAATTAATTAAACATTTTTTGAAAAAAAAAGCTGATAAACCAATTACTTTTTTACATGATTTCTGTATTTTGGTTCTAATATTCTGTATGGTCTAGTATCTTTAAATTTAGAGGAATTTTTGGGAAAAACATAAACAGAAAAATGGGAAGTGTCGGTGCGCAGTCGAAAGTGCGCACTTGTAACAAAACTGGGTCAGTAGTAGCGCCGCCCCTTTATTGAACAGCGACGTCTTTGCATCACTTAGCTAAAATAAACTTTCAAAATAGCATGACAAGACTCAAAATAGGTTAGCTTGCCTGGAGATGCAGACGACTGAAAAGGGTGGAATGCAATTCGTTTGCATTTTTGCAAATGACATATAGTAGCGCATTTGGCACTAAAGTGGCGCAATCACTAACATTTGAATATGGTCAATTTTGAATATTTAATAATTCAATTGAATATTTTAAACGAGATATACTATTTTTCATTTTTTTTATTTAATGAAAATCAATATATAATAAAAATATTTAATGTTTATAGTCAACAAGTGAAGAAATCCCGACGACGACGGTTGGTCGTACAGCGAGCCCTAGCGCGAGCGCTGTAAGTGCAGTGGGTGGATCAGATGCGTATGATGTGACGCGCATGCGGGAAGAGGAGTTTGAAAGGCTCACAGTGTATATAGTGCCCGATGTTCCCTGTGAACGCGGCCTTCCTAATAGAGCTGAAAGAACTCTCCCTCGCAGTTTAGCACTTAGGCCTTCTGCAGTACTATCCACACCTAACACACCGGTATATAAATACATTTATTTTTAATTTAAATAAATAACCTTCTTTTGTTTTTTTGGTTTATTATATTATTCTATTTTTTAGACTGAAGGCGTGTGGAGTACAGGAGTTATTCCACGTGGCACAAGATTTGGACCATTCGAAGGCACCCGTACACCAAATAAGCCAAATGACAAAGTTTCTTGGAGATATTATTGGAGGGTGAGTGAAAATAAATTTTATATAAATATTTATACCTTACTTTGCTTTACTTTATCAAAAACCTATTGATATAAATATAAGTATGGTTGCGGCTTAATTTATCTTTCCTATCCACAAGCTGATTAAAATAGCCTTACACAGCCTTTAAATATCTGACACGAATGTGCTCCAACAAGTATAAATTGTTGGAAATATATATGCTCTTCTTAATTTCTAACTAACCTATTCCTCTCTATTTTGGGCCAGGTACAAGAAACTGTCAGACATCATACTTATGGAAATATTAAGGTGAGTCTGGGCTTATTACTCTTATTCTGGTGATGGTCTTTATTTAGTTATAGAAAAATGTATTTTATTGTCTAGGTATTATAGTATTAAATATTTGTATTTGTTACAAATATTTAATATAAGACAAAAATAAGTATCGAATAAAAACAAAAAATAATTATCATTATCAGTCGAGTCCTATACTGTAATGACATTAATTATATTTCGTCCTTGACTTCCCTTCATAACAATTGTAAGCATATTGCTATCAGCTGCACGCGTACTGTAAATATTAAACACGTGCCATGTGTTTTATATAATATGCGTATAAACACTTAATACAAAATGTCACAACGATTCACTTCCTTATTAAAGTTAAGAAGTCTATGTTGTTAATAGTTTCCTATTAATAATTACAGATATTCAAAGATAGTGATTATTATTACCTGGATGGTTCAGATACGAGTGTTGCAAACTGGATGCGATATGTGGCTTCAGCGTATTCTTTATCCGTAATGAATCTTGTTGCATGTCAACACCAAGAACACATATACTTCTACACTATCAGGTATTAAAATATTATTATTTTTATGCTAAATTTATGAAAAAAAAATTTGGTTATTTATTTAATTTTTTTTCAGAGATATTATGCCAAATGAAGAACTTATGGTATGGTATTGCAAAGACTTTGCAACAAGGCTCGGTTATGATATCGATCCTGAAAGAGCTACATATTCTATCTGTGAGTAAACAAGTACAATATTTTGCATATTACAAATATATTATTTGTTAAAAACTTTTTTCAAATGCCTAAATATTTTTTACAATTACAGGTAAAGAAGAAACCATAAAAAAAGCTTATGGCTTGCCACCTGCACCAGTACATCCTGAAATCGCTTTTAATCACATGAAATACGTTCTTGGACTTACAAATGCGAAAGAACTTTTAGAAGCCGAAATTCCAAGTAGGCGGAGGAAAAGAGAAGCAAGTGACAAAACATTACATGAGAATACTAACGTACAACCACGAGATGAACAAAGAAATATGATCAAATGTGAACGATCCTTTATAAGAAGTGACCTATCTACTTTACCTCACAAAAGTGATTCAATCATAAATGAACACCTATCAGTATCACCAAACGGTTTAATGCAACCCCCTTCGCCAGTTAAAATTCACCATAGAGATAATCAGACTTTAATTATTCATCAACATAAAGAAAGTACATCTCATCTTGTAATACACCAACTCGAAAATCAAAGGCTTCATGGCAATAGGTCACCCGCCCAAAATCTACCAATGCGAGAATTACGCGGGCCTTCGCCTTTGGCACAAAGTAATCAGGAAAAACTTGGCAGTAAATCACCTGTTTTCACCCATTGTGTACCAACGCATTATGACCATCAACTAACGCCTAATGACGGATCAGTAAGATCAGATGAAGGTTATCACAGCAATGGCTATCACGATGAGTTTACTCCTCCCGAGGATTCAAGTGACTCAGATGTAGAAAATTATGTCCTAGATTGCTCAAATAAAACAAATGAGCCTAAAGAAACGGTGATTGTACAAAAAGTAGATCAGGACATGCACCGTAATGAATATAGAAAAGTTAAAATAAAAATGCCAAGGGCATATCAGTATCAAAATCATAAAGAAATGGACTGTGAAAGTGAAAAAGAATTAATAATCGCGGAAGAAGTAATGAATACCTCGCCACAAAATTTATCACCACCTCGACGAGACCCAGCAACGTCTACTGTTATAGTTTTGGAATCATCTCAAAACACAGTGGTGCCTATAAATAAACCATACTATGAAGATGGTACTGTATCACCATCACCACAGCCAGCTTTCATGAGATACACTCCACCTGATACACGTATTCTTGAAACTATACTCACAGGAAACAGAATCGATACAAATAATAACGACTCTAATAGAAGACAACCAAATGCTACACCACCACCATCATCACCAACTGAAATGGCATATTCATACAAAAAAAGTCAAAGGTATGGTAATGCCTGCAGTCCTGATTCTAGTTCAAACTTAACTCCCTTGCCATCGTTACTGCCATTACCACAACAATTACCACCGCCAAATTCAGTTTCTGTTTATTCTTCATCACCTCCTCATACGATTCCTCATACTACAGAAATACGTGAAATAAGAGAGATAAGAGAAATAAGGGAAACGCGGTATGAAAGCCACTATCCCAATTATTCATATGGCTTGTATTCACCACCTAACTCTACAATTATTACTCAACTTGGTTCTCCACCGACCACTTATTCTCCAGTTTCATCTACGCATCAGTATGAAAGAGCACAAAATAACCAAAGTCAGTCAAATCATTTTCCTTCGTCGACAAGTGTCATAACTCTTAAAAATTGTTCACAACTGAGTTTGATAAATTCGAATGTGAACGGCCAACTTATACCTCACCACAGCAGTATGAGCCCAGATGGTACATGTAGTTTAATGGTTGCACCAATGAGTCCAAATTCGCAATCTTCTCGTGGTTACAGAAGTTTACCTTACCCATTAAAAAAGAAAGATGGAAAAATGCATTATGAGTGCAATGTATGTTGTAAAACGTTCGGTCAGTTGTCCAATCTGAAAGTTCACTTAAGAACACATTCAGGTGAGCGACCATTTAAATGCAACGTTTGCAATAAATCATTTACACAACTAGCTCATCTACAAAAACATCATCTTGTACATACGGGTGAAAAACCACATCAATGTGATATCTGCAAGAAGCGATTTTCATCTACATCCAACTTGAAAACTCATTTACGTCTTCATTCAGGCCAGAAACCATATGCATGCGACTTGTGTATGCAAAAATTCACTCAATTTGTACATTTAAAGCTACATAAACGATTACATACAAATGATCGGCCATACGTTTGTCAAGGATGTGACAAAAAATACATCAGCGCATCGGGTCTACGTACTCATTGGAAAACTACTAGTTGCAAACCAAACAATATTGAGGAAGTTTTAGCAATCACAAATGCGGCAAACACCGAATGTATAGGTAATTATATTATTGAATTTATTAGATTTTCACCAAACACTAATTCTTGTTTTTCACAAAAATCACTAAATTACTTTTTGGAGTTTCTATAATTTGTTATTGTTTTATAATCAATAGTAATATCACTAAAAACTGGATATAACTATGTGTATTCGCGAGAGCAACTGAACGCAATGCACTTTCTCTCCGTAGGTGAACCGCGACTTTCACTTGCGCTCTCGCTGAACGCGGCCGATTTCATTTTCGCGTGCACTTTGCAGGTACCGTCGACAAAGACTGCCACGAAAGAGAGGGGCATGAGGCATATGAAGTGCACTCTGCATCGCAGGGAGGGCTGATGGCAACCGGTGGGGCGCGTGTTGGTGTGACACATGGCGAAGCTCTCATGGGGGGACAAGCACACTCCACGACGCCGCATCTAGCCATAGGACATGAGCAGCTTTCACCTGGCCCGGGTGGGCCACAATATAGAGCATTGTTGCCTGCTGTTGCTGATCACGAGCAGCAACATTACGGTTCTTCAGCTGGTGAAACGCGACCGAGTGTCATAGAATCCAGTCAACCACTCATCATAGAGTGCACCTGAGCCTGTCATGTACTGTCGCCGCCTTTGTTGCGCACACTCTCATCGGACGCGTGTTTCCCCGCCGCAATATGTGATTCCAATTTTGTGATCAAAAAAAAGTATTTGTTAAATGGGTTAAGACATACGTGTGATTAACACTACAAATGGTCTTATTCAGTGGCTATGAGATTACAATACGAACGTTAAGTTGTAAACATGTATAAATATTTAGGCTTAGTATGATATGTATTAATAAGTACTGAGTACTTACTTAGGATACATCCAGTTCAGTGAATAAGTGTATTTTTAGTAAGTATTGTTCTTATGTGTTAAGGTCTACAGCCCTTTCTTTACGCTAATGCTCAATTGTTTTTTATCAACTATCTTGTAAATAGGATGTTCAAGCATCAATTTTATATAATTTATGACTTTTTTCATGTAAATATCGTGTAAATATATACATACGTAGGTAATATATCAGTATAATTATTATTAATTAACATGGTATTATTAAAGCAGGAACTATTAATTATTCGACATTTTTCTCATCTTGTTTAGATGCAAGACATCGTAAGCAACGGGAATTGCTAAAAAATTCACCAAAGAAGGTCTTATCGGTTGTTTGTAAACATTAGTTTTATTCTTCATCGAGTACATATATATAAATATTATTTTTTAAACTTAAGAATTTAAAGCGGATCCTTTATCACAATTTATGTTTTCTATCAATTTTTTTTAGAAATTTTATCTCAAATTAGTGTTTAAGTGCCAAAAGCGCGATTATACGTACTTTATTAAGTTTTAAGTTAACCTTATTAAAATATTCAAATAGTATTTTCAAAATGTTGTTCCTAATGAATTATTAAAAAAGTACGCGCGTATATGAATCAACTTAATTCTAATGTTATTTAGAATAGAATGGATGAACTTTGTACATTATCCCTACGCTAGAACAAATGGTGCTTCACATCGTAGAGTAGTCGCTCGAGTCAGTCGCCTAAGAACTGACCGACAGTAACTACATGTAATTATTATTCACCGAGTTTACTAGTTACTATTTTATATTCCAAATTTCGATAATTATGATTCTCCTATTCGAAAAGGCTGAGATAAATATGTAATGTGACGATTGGCGAATGTAACTATAATTCTGGTTTACATTATGTGTAAGTAACTATCCGTCGTATCACAATAATTTAATATGGTGTAACTTATACGTGATGTACAACCGAGCGATAGCTTTTTGTATATTTCTATTGTTCTTAAGATAAGATTTTACACGCAATCACTTATAAAATTATTATCTGTATATTTTATACCAAGCATTTACAGAGCTAAAATTTTTGTAACGAATGCCGTTAGAAATAATTTGTCAAATTATTAATATTATAGACAAATATTATTCAGTAAAATAAAATTATTATGATTTCGACGTTGAACAAATTCTGACGCTGTTTTTTATGCCTAAATATATAATATTGTTACAACAATAAGTTTGCTAATTATTATAGTCATGTGGTTATTTTTAATACATTTGAATTTAATATCTCAAATTTTCTAAAAAAAAAAATATAGTTTGTGTTTAAAGTTAATTGTTACATTGCTCATTAAATTTATTAAAAATGTTTGCTGTTTCCAATATTGTTTATATTTTAGCGACTATCATGTAAAGCAATAATATTGTATATCTTACTAACGTCGAAATCATCTAGAGTAAAGTACGGCACTTCCTATAGATACCTAAATTCTAAGGTAAAGTGTAACAGTTTACCTAAATATTAATAATTAAAAATAATTGCTATTGCATAATCTTGTTAATAACTTCTCACCATTCCTTGTATTGTTCGTGTTTTCTTGGATTTTATAGAAACTTATGTATTTTTGTACTTTGTATTTCAGTTTAAGTAAAAAAATGGTAAAAATTATATTTCTACGTCGACAGAAGGATATTTATATAACAATTTAATCGCACAAATATTTCTACACCAATAGCTAACGATATAGCATTAACGCATAAATCAAGTTAGCGTTAAATAATAAAATGAATATAACTTGTATAACTATTCTTCTGTTAAAATGATAAGCAATAAAAACAAATTAAGAACTAAATTAAATCGATTAATCTAATCGTCCTCGTGTTTCTTCAGTTACAACCGATGTAAATATAAACCGCTCTAAATTACTTTCAATATCATTTATATAGATATTTTATTATAATTAATCAGTCATTTTACTAAAAAAAAAAAACAAAATATTGTATAAAAGTTATACCTAAAACCTAAGAAAAATAGATCGTTCTTACATTATATAAGTACAATACCATACTTACGGTATAACAACGTAAGCGATACGTAATATCATTGTATTCGACAATTTCTGCTCTATATTTATAAAACAGAAGACTCATATGTCTCGTGATAAAATAATGATGTAATATATATGCCAGAAAACTAAATACTCACTGTAAAGGCCTGTAATTTTGTACACCTCAATGAACAGTTATTTTAAAACACCAAACAAATTAAATCAGGAGTAAAAATTGTTATTGTAGTTTTATTGTTCTATCCTTTAATGATTCTATGAGATTTAAAAAAAGTTACTGATAATTAATTTTATATATTAACTCACTATACAATTAGATGAAATATAAAAGAAAACATCAGGACAATCAAATTGCTTAAAAAATACATAATACCTAATAATATTAAGTATTGTTTTTCTACCAACCCGCATTGGAGCAGCGTGGTGGAATAAGCTCCAAACCTTCTCCTCAAAAAGAGGAGAGGAGGCCTTTAGCCCAGCAGTGGGACATTCACAGGCTGTTACGGTACGGTACGGTATTGTTTTTTAACCATATAACACATTCATCCTCACATTCTAATATATTTAAAGAAAACTAATCGGCGTACGCTACAAAAATATCGGAATATTGTTAAATTAATTCATATTAATCAAATACATAAAAATCTATTTAATAAATTGTATTTATTTTCTACACGTTTGACAACGTGTATGCAAAATTTCATGATAGTCAGTCGAGTAGTTAAGACATGAAAGTGTAACAACAAAAAAATAAAGAAACTTAGTATTCATAATATTAGGATGAGAATGAGTCTAGATATCGGCAATAATGTTTTTATGTTCAGAAAAAAAACATTATATAAAACTACATCATTTTATTAATAATGACAAACAAGATTTATGTATTATAAGAATATTTTTATAAAATAAATAAAATATTAGAATACAAAGTTAAACCACATTTATTAGCTGAAAAATATTAATCTACAATTAAATATTATTATCTATGATTAAAAAACTTTAAATATTATTTACACATCTTTTGAAATTATTATGGCAATGAATATGATACATCTTCGTTTGTTGGTTGTGCGTTACACTTCTTGTAATGTGTCCTCATGTTCGAAGACTGGGTAAAAGCGAGCTTGCAACGTGGGCAAGAGTAAGGCTTATCTCCAGTGTGAAAATTCAGATGAGACTTAAGGTGATGTTTCTTTGTAAATGTCTTAGAGCAAAGATTACAAATAAATGGTTTAACTCCTGAAAACATAACAAAACATTTATATAATAGGTACTCATAGTTATAAAAACATATCGAACTTTCATTGTATTATACGAATACATCTAATAAATAAGAATTCAGCACGATAAGTATATATGCCACCGAATTTAAGATAAATAATTATTAATAATAATTTTACAAAGCATAATAGTTCGATATTTCAAAATATTTTTTTTAGGTTAGTATCATTTAACTGATTTTGCATCGTAATATTGAATGCATCACAGCACATGCAATATCGAATCGTTCACAGTTCACAGCAAATATATTTATTATAAATTGACAGTGCTTTTAATTATCTGATATAACAAACTAGCTGCTAGTCCCATCTTCGTACGGGTAAAATTCTTGCTAAGTTTCAAGACTACAGAGTCTAGAAATCTAAAAGTTTTGGCAGTGTATTGACAGTCACACAGAACTAACAATTTTTTAAATGACAGTAGATTACCAGATAATTGTATTATCGTAAATTGTGTGTTGTCGTTTTTGTCCCCTAATATTTTAAATACATTTATAATTGTTGTAATTATCTAAATCAATATTCTGTTCAATTCAAATGCAGAATTTATTTAAATCTAATTTTGTTTTACGTATAAATCCAAGAAATATTTTAGCTTAACCTGTATTAACACAGTATTCGTAGTTTTAATGTAATGCGATAACCATTTGCAGACACACCAAATTTATGTTCGTCTGTCTAGACAGGCTAACTTAACGCATTCTATAAGTCCTTTACCATCCCCTCAACTGTTTTACTATAGTACTTACATTCCAATTTCATAGTTTTAAACTTGTAAAACTCATATTCTATTACAATACATGTAACTTACTGTTAGTTACTGGCTTAGTAAACTTTAAAAAACCTTGACATGGCAATTGGCAAATATTCTTTTCCGTTGAATTATTTATGCCAGCATATTAAAATCACATATGGTTCCCTCTTAATAACAAGTTCAATATTTCAAGAGCATATAGCTTTATTATTAATTACGATTTTTAATTAATTTTACCAGAATTAAATAAATGCATGTAGTTAATTAAGACTAACGATTATCATGCACATAATTATGAGTTCTAAAAATTTAGTGGAACAAAAATTTAATGCCGGGCTTATCGTTTTGCCAAACTTACAATAATAGTGGACAATGATATCCAATCAAATAAATCAATAGCTCCCTGTGAGAAATAACACCATAACACAAACTATGCGCTCGATTTTCTTTATTGCATTATTATGACAATTTGGACTGCCTCGTTGGACTAGTGGCTAGATATAAGGCCGCTGACCCGAAGGTCCTGGGTTCAATTCAAAGGTTGGCCCAATAAAAATTTTTTGGGTTTTTCTGTCAGAAATTTCTCCGTAACAGCCCAGGGTCTGGAAGTTGGAAGTGTGTACACTCCCTTGCCTCGGAAAGCACGTTTACTATTCGATTAATGTTGAGCTGCTTAAAAAACCCACTTGCGTATTCAATTTTATATAAAATCAATTTAAAAGAATAAGGGTATTATGTGATTAAAAAAAAGGCTTTCAATTTGTTAAATTAAACTGAAAAAATACGCGTACCCACAATTCTTTCTAACTCACGCCCCATACCGCCATATCCATTCATTAGCACCCCGGGCTTCGAAGGGGAGAACTTATATCGCTTGCGCAAGAATTAAAGCATTAAAGTATTAAAGCAGTAATGAAACCGTTTTTACATTGGATAGGCAGACTGACAAGTAAGCTACCTGATGGTAAGTGATCACCACCGTCCATAGACATTGTTATTGTTAATAATATTAGACATACTTCACATCGCCAACTAAGATGTTATGTCCTTGTGCCTATAGTTAAACTGGCTCGCTCACTCTTCAAACCAGATGGATCATAATAATGTTTTTTTTTCTATCTTCATTTATTTTGAGACTTTTGTCCATTTGGACATGTTAGACCCATCAAGTCTTAACCTATACAATACTCAAATCATTCATTAAAGTATAAAGAGAGTCACTAACGAGAAGAAGCTACCATATCATGTATGGCTACCACAGCTTCCGAAGTTGGAAAACGCAGCAATTACAAAATAATGGTAGATATTGCTGCTTGGCAGAAGAATATGTGTTACCTACCCATACGGGCTCGCACAAAGCCCTATCACCAAGAGAAATCTACCTCAATTTTAAAAATGTTCTAGATAGCTTCTAGTATTATCCTTTACACTCACAATGATTAAAGTCTCCCCGTAATGGTTGTGATATGTTAATTAAAAAAAAATCATTTAACATAAATATCAAACATATAAATCGCTTTATTTTTACTGTTTTCCCAGCTTGATTGCTATTAGCTGAATAAGCAGATAAATTTTTACTATACCTGTATGCAGCCTCAAATGTAAGGTCATATTGGACCTATCTGCGAATCTCTTGTCACAATACGAGCAAGCGTAAGGACGCTCTCCGCTGTGCGTTCGCTGATGTTGCTTCAATAACATTTTCCGAGAAAATGCCTTTCCACAGTTATCACACACGTGCGGCTTAATACCTAAAAACATAACAGATGTTTGAATCTACAATTTTCATCATTATTAAGTACTACTTAGTATAAACCTACGTATTGATCTAATAAATATTTAGACACTTATATGTATATACAGCTAGATAGAGTCTAAAGTTTCATTGAAATGGTTATTGATTTACGAAAATAAATGTAAAGTTTGTATGAACAAATTGGAAAACCGCTGATCGCAATCGTGAAATGTCAGAATTTCATGAGCGAGATACCAAAGTGAGTACAGAAGAACTTTTTTGTAAAAGCATCCACAGAGTAATTAATCAGTGATAAGATAATGTTATTCTGTCTACTTACCGGTATGTGTACGTACGTGCATGTTATAAGCAACTCGTTGATTGAATGATTTCGGGCATAAAGTGCATTTGTATTCCTTACGATTCCTAAAAAAGTCATAAATCTTTATAATTTTATTATAAGTAATAAGTTGACTAAATTGAATAAGGCTTTAATAATTAATTAATAATTGTATCAAAGTTAAGGAAAACCTTTATTACCAATGAATTTTCATATGACTACTGAGATATCCTCTGTCATTAAAGTATTTCCCACAGACGGGACATGTTGTCGCGAACTCCTTTGTGCCGCGATGAACTGACATGTGATATTTAAAGTTTCGTAATTGTGAAAATGACTTTTCACATTCCACACACGTGTAGTAAGAAGAATGCTGTCTCATTTGTGTACCAATTGCATCGTTGTTCGAGAAAATCTAAAACTCAAAACGAATTTTTACTATTTGTTACTAAACGATAAGATTTTCTATTAAAATATATTATAGAAATTAAATATCCAATATTACTTTCAATAAACCTACATATATGCTTTTAAACTATTAAAATGAAATCAAGCATCAATGTCAATCAAGCGAATATAATATTGACGGATTTGTAATTACAAAATCTGTGCGAAACGATTTTTAATTTTAGTCTACATATTGAATTTCAATGTATATTGTAAAATGTTTATTTCACGTGTATGAAGATAACGCTTATGGACATCTTAATTTTTTTATAAACATACCTTTTCACTTAAATTTGTTGCAGTAGCAGTCTCAAGAATGTTATCATAACAATCATTTAATTGATGTATTTTATCCAGCTGAAATAAGATTGTTTATCAGAACTAAAAGCCACTAAGCTAAGATTTACTTTAGGAAGATATTTTTGTCGGATGAATTATAATTATATTCTCAGAATTTTAAAATTTTTACCTTTGGCTGTTCCACGTCATGATCTCTTCTACGTAAAGGTCTAAAATTATATGGTAATATTGGCCTCCACGGACTCTGCAGTACTTGGTTAAGAATTGTTACTTTAGTTACGGTATTTTTCGTCTTGCTCTTTAATTCTTGTTCGTTTAATGTTTTAAAAAATGGTAAGTTATTGCATATTTGATCTTGCATATTTGATAACAATTTTGAATTTATTTGTGTTATATTGTCGTAGAGAAGATATTACTTTTTTGTGCTTTTTATACAAAATATTTTCATCTTAAAATCATTATATTTCTGCATTATAGAAGTATCTGTATTGTTCGTGTGTAGTTTAGGTTGGGCCGAATCCTTAGATCTAGAGTCATCAAATTAAGTAAGTTTCATTATGTGTTTTAGCTTGATCATCAAAAGTTATATATTCAGACTTGGTTGTTATCCGAGATTTTTTGAGAGCGTCTTGGATCTTAGAATCTCTGCATTGGCATTCGTCGAGAGCAGAGATGTCTGTTTTTGATAATGTTCATTAGATATTGCTGGCACGCCTGAAGCAACACCGTTATTTTTTCCATCTAGAAATATCTTAACAAATACATTATGAGAAAATGACTACTTTTGTCGGCATCCAAATTCAAAATTCATATCTGTCACTTCGTTTTTCCTTTCTATTATATTGAAAAAAGATGTATCTTTCTTTATATTATAAAACAGTTTGCGTTCATCATTTGCACAATAGTTATCAAAGTTGTAATGTTCGTTTTGCTCTAGGCTGCAAATCGTTGACAAATACTATTCAACAAAAATTGCATTGTTTATCATTTCTAGAAACATTTTCATTTGGCTTTTTTAGAACATAACTTCACCCTTATATACATAATAGAGTACCAATGACAACGTGAGGATATCAAATTCGGATAAAACTATTAAAGTTAGTGTTGCTTCCAACAGGCAGGATAGTATTACGTTTTAAAATTTATCATAAAGTAATATGGATCAGACCAAATAATCTTGGTTAAAATAATAATAATAATAATTTTTTTTTTCTAAATTATAGTTGTCTAATCGCTATTAGCTTTAAGAAATGGGCTTACACTAGCCAGACCGAATCGTGTGATCTAAATATTTACCCTATCCACCAAATATACCACCTACCTAACCTACATTACACGGTACCTAGGTCGCACCACTCGCCGGAAGAAATGTTTGTAAATAGTTTTTGACGGCAGCAATTTTTACTTAACACGCAGTTACATGGTTTGCAACACTTGTTACTTAATTTAACTAAAAATAATAATATTGAATAAATATATAATATATGACGTGATGTAAAATTCTCGTTACATAACCACACTAATAAAACCAACAGAGAAAATCTTACTTCTCTCGTAATTTATGACACAAATATTTTGTATTTTGAAATAACACTGATAGTTTAATACTAATTACTAATTTAGTACGCAAAAAATATATATACGCGAACGAGACATTTTACATAAGTACAAATTACCGAAAAACGGAGAAAAGACTAGTTCAACATTTTTAAGTAGCACCATTCGTGAAAGTCAATAAGCAAATAAGTCTGATCAAATAAAGGAAAAACTAAGTTGAAGCGTGCGACCAATATTTGATGAAGCTCGTGCCTCCAAAATGCCTAATAGTTAAAATTATACTTATGTAAAATATTATGTACTTATGTGCCGTTACAATGATGTTTGAATTCTTGAGTAGGTATTCAATAATTTTTAAGAAAAACGCTGAGTATCTTGGTCTTTTACCGAACAGGATTTTTATTAGTAAAGAAACTAACTGGTGATACACTGGTATATAACTTTCTATATAAAGACAAGTCACATAAACGGTAAAATTATTAATTATTTTATAGCAACATGTTCTTCAAATCAACATTTTCAATTTTTAAAAAAAAAGAGTATCTTGGTCTTAGCCCAGTAATGGGATATTTATTTATTACATTACTAAATTTTTTAGGCAACCTAAATCATTAATATTTTTTATTATATTAGAAATTATGTGATATTTTATTCATTACTTAAGGACGCCCCTGAAAAGGCAGTGTTGAAGCTTTATGCTTTGACTATTCACTAAGTGAAATTATTAAAAAAACCTTACTGGAATCAATTAATAATTGTAAACATGAAGACACTATTTTTTCGATTTTTTTTTAATAATTATAAAGGAAATAGATTTGGCCATTCCATATCACCACTCGCACAATTTATTTATGTATCTCTTTAAAATAATATATACGCACATACTATGGAACATCTATGTCAATACTAAATTGAAAAGTATATTATTATCAAGATAAACAAATATTTTTAAAAAATAAGCTTTTATTTCATGTATTTTCTATAACAAGTAAAGTTTATTATGATTAATTGTATTGTCATGCAACACCAAAAGTTTAAATTCAATTGCAACCACTCATTGAAGTTAAATAAAAGTTAGTAAAAATATTCTTGACTTAAAATGATATAAAACTTAAATTAAAAATAATATTTTCATTCTGAAATTTGTATTATTAAAAATAGTAGATAAATACTTACTATTTAGTCAAAATATTCGCCAGCTTTTACATAAACTTGACTTCACGACTTTATTGAAAAATTCGCTTCACTGTAAACATGTCACGTTTGTCCAAAGAGGTATCATTTAATGCGTACATATTGTCGAAACCTACTCGTACAATGATACACCGTACCTACTCCTACCAACCAGTAACGGCCTAACAGTCATTTGCATTAAAGCTTGAAAATACAAGCTTTTAATTATACCTTTATTATACGCCAAATTATACATTTTAGTATATTTTTTTATTAAGCCGCTTATCTGTAGATTTTAACTACAGGTAGCCTTAAAGTTTTTAGAAAGTAAAAAGTGCTACGAGTATTTTATATGGCACTGTAATGAACAAGAAATATAAATTAATTTTTATTTCAGAAATGAATTTAAATACGAAAAATGAATCGATACTTGGGTCAATAAAAATACGCTACACTGGATATTTTATTTGTCATCATTACCGATACTGAAATAAACGTGCTTCTAACTTTAAAATTATTTTGATAAATTTCAGTATATGAATGGTTATGCCGAACTAATATCGAGCGATCAAATTAGAGATTCAATAGCAAACTAAGACAGCGCGATTCAGACTGATAGATTTAATATCACCATCTATCGCTACCGAGTAGTAATACACGCCATTATACAATGATTTTTAGATGAATGCAGATATCTTATTAATACATGGCAAGTTTTTTAAGCTATTATTGTTTATGTAACGCTTAAGGTAACACAAATAAAGTTGAACGAATGTCGAATTGATGTAACTAATATTTCCTAATATTATTATTATTAATATATTATAACTTCTGACAAGAAAATCTTATTTTAATTTAGTTAATTATGTGCAGACATTTTTATAATATACAAAAAAAAACTAAATACACGTTACGAATTTATAGCAAAAACACGCCGTCTAAAAGATTGTCCTGTGGCATTGTACCCAAGACGCTGGCCCTATTGCCTCTCCTGGTCACCCAGTAATATAATTTATAATTATCATTCTTCATTTTACTTATGTGTCTGCTTTATCCAGGTTGTAGGGTACCAAAATCTCAAATTTCAATGTTACTGTCGAGTGACTTATTAAAGCTGAGGTAATGAACAGACAGACGTTATAAATATCGCATTTATTATATCACTAGCTGACCCATGCCCACTTCGTTGGGCGGCAAACATTGTTTGTGGTTCGGTAAGTATTTAGTGCTATGATTTATTTACTGACTGCAAAAAGTCGCGTTAGCCAAAAATTAATAAAATTGTCTTACGTATTTGATATTTAAAATTATCTCTAAACTATGCAACCAAAAACATACTGAAAAAAAAGGATTTTATCCGAATAGAATTTCGTTGGTGATAAAACAATTTATTTCTAAATAGATTGACGTTTTATAAAAAAAAATCATCTAATAGAAATATCGTTCAATATTGATGAGATTACGACACGTTCGCGGTTCCACACCTATGACATATTATCTCTTTAACCATTCGTCCAAATTATATGCAGTAAAAGGGAACAGTCTTTTGTTTTAAGCACTTGAAGTTTACTTATTTTAATAAGAACTCATCATTGTTGATAATATGACCAATAAACATGATCTAACGATTTAAATATTATTTTTTTAATATAAAAAACTACTTTTTGTGACCTAAATATAAAAGTGAGACATATGCTGCCGTTGACTTTTGTGTAGGCATTATCAACTTTTCTCTAGAACTTAATTATATATCTCTCTTCGCTAAGGCAGCGTTTGTAAGAAACGTTCTCTTTCGATCGTTTTTTCTCCGACTTACTTTGCAAATCCGACTACCACGAAAAAGTCTTTTTATTTTTCGGGTTAATATATAGCCTATGGCACTCACAAATAATGTGACTTTCTATTGGTAAAAGAATTTTCGAAATCGCTTCAGTAGATCCAGAGATTACCCCCTACAACCTCACAAACTTTACCTCTTTATAATATTAGTATAGAAGTATAGAGGATATACCTATATCTAAGCTAACTACTTTAATATAGACATAACTGTAAAAAAAGTAACTGATCGCTGTATCTGTGCATGGAAAATACCCAAAACAATAATTGTTAGAATTTTCATCTGTTTTTCTGTGCGTTTGTGCACGCTAATCTTAGAAACGGCTTAACTGATTTGAGTGTGATTATTATTTATGTATTGTGGCAAACTTCACTTAAAATTTAGTTTGTTTTATTGACAATCGTTTATAAATTAAAAAAAAATATGTCAATTTAATGAATCCCACATAAACTTCCTCCCCCCTGAAAGCCGGGTAATTTTCTGAAAGTTTCCACTACATGAAAAAAGTAGCTTATTAAAAAAACTGAACATATTACGGATTAAAAAACATATAACAATATAATATGTAAAACACATTTCATTTGTTTTTCGATACTATATATTTAACCAGCTATTGCTCGTGTCTTCGCTCGTGCGTAAGTATAGGTGAATGATGAATGGTTGTAGCAAAGTATGTGATTTATATAGCCCAGACGCCCGGGGCTTAAAAGATAGGGCATAACCCTGGGCCCGTGAGGTGGGGGCCTCGCGTGTCCTATTTCAGACGGCCCTGAGGAAGACGGCAACCGGCACTAGCGAGGAGTGCGAAGGGGCGAGATTCGCCCCCTGATGAGAGCTCCGCTGAACCACGAGCGGAGCAAAGCACGGGAGAGGCCGCGGATGCGTTATATCAACACGATCCCGCAGCCTTTTTGTGGGTAAGAACCCCACGTAACCCGGTTCCACCCCCATGCGACCCGGGCACCTTTCTGAAGGTTTCCACTGCGAGAAAAATAAAAGTATGTGATTTAAAAGTAAGAAGCATGAAATGTCATTCTGGTTAGAGAAAGTATATTACAGCGTCTTTTTTCAACAGTGAAGTAACAGTGATGCCTGTACTTTGACTTAATATATTTTATAGTGAACTAAATGGGCTGAACCAAAATTTATTTTATACGTATCTTCCAATCTTCGATGCTGTGGCTCAGATTTCGTCATCACGTCATCGTTAATGCTGTAAATGACCAAGTGCACAACTTTTTTTTTCAAAATATTCAGATTAAACCAAACTATTGCACTCACTGAAAACTTTATTTATCCATCCTAATATTATAAAGACTAAAACTGAATAGTTTGTTTGTTTGACCGCTTTAATCTCAGAAATTGCTGGTTTGAATTTAGGAATTATTTTAGTGTTGAAAAGCCCATTTACGAGGAAAGCTATAGGCTATATAAAATCGCCCTATCTATATCCGGGTGCGGCGAAAACCAATGATATACCAATACCGTAGACAGAGAATCAAATAATATCAAATGAAAAAAGTGTGCTTTTTTTAAGTTACACGCGGACTAAACCGCGGGCGCAGCCAGTTATGAATAATTTTCACTGTTACAATTTTTTAACACACGTTATTAATGAATTCTCAGAAATTATCACTGTTATGACTAAATAAAAGATAATATGACATGGCGTGAAACATTAAGTGGAATATAACATAGTCAATTTGTGTCATAAAATAAGATAACATCTTTACTTTCTATGAAACTTTTGGTAATTTTGGTACGAAAAATATTCAATCTTTTTTAAAGTAGTTTAGCTGATAGTACGTCCAGTTGAAGTACCATCTTTAATTTTTCAATGATTATTTTGGCGTATCGTTAAAATGATATTAAGTTGGACATTATAATTCAAGTTTAAAATAAACTTAAAATAAGCATCAATAAAAAATGCATAAAATAACAACCAACAATTTTTTTTTAATTTATACTCTTAATTGTAGCACCATAAAATTCTTAACTTATAATACTACTGTTACACGATCATCGCGTCCATGGATTGCACTATATTCGTAAAATAATAATTTTCAGCAACTGGATTCGTTTTTGTAAATGTGCTTAAAAATCAATATTAATTGATTAGGTATATATAAAGAAAATTGTACCACAATCTTTGAAGAGTACTATGCTTGCATAAACATATTTTCTCAAGGGTTAGAAAAGTTTTATCCCGTTAGATACTGATCTACTACATTAGTAGTAGTAGTGTTGAGGGTTTATAAATTAAAAATTGACAAAATAAGTTTGGATACGCATGTAAAGTACTTGTAATGCTACAACAGTAACTAAAACCACAATAAACAGTTTAGTCCCTACGTGTCTCGCACTCTCGCATAAATAGCGTAAGAAGTTTTATTATGTGATTATTATTTTCTTAATTCATATTAAAATATATGGGAGAAAGTGAAAATATAATAAATATGTATATTTATTTATCTGCTGATGCACTACTATAAACACAAAAACATCTCCAAGCTTAATTAGATGCATTTTATTTTATAGAAAAATCCCTCCATTCTTTTGCAAACTTGTGGACTCCCAGCTAAAATTATGAATCCTATATTTTATTGATGAAATTTGGCATTTGTGTGTATAATTTTGTAATCAACCTTTTTCTGTGGTTTAACTTATTATAATAAAAATTTATATAACTTATAAACAAGGTATTTTCATATGATAAAATATGCTGTTAAATAAACTTAATTTATTAATAAATATATTATATTTATTCATCAAATATATTACTGTCCATATAATCAATACCATCATTGTTTACAACAAATGATGAAAAATAATTTCCATCACTTGCATTTTGATCGTATTTATCACAAATACAATAACAAACACTCTTGCTACAACCTCTACATTTACTTGAATGTTTGGTTGTTATTTTATCATCAAAATGGCAAGTTACATAATCATCAATATCACAGATAACACTATGTGAAATGTCGTAATCATAAGAATCCAATACATATCTTTGTAAAAATATGTCAACATTTTCAAATGTGCCAAGATTATTGAATTCTTGCTTTTGTTTTTTTGTCAAAATTTTCTCAAGCATAAAAACTAAGTGATGATGATAGCACTGAAATGTTATTCTATCTTCACTCTTATTCTTCATGTCCATCCAAAGTCTTATACAACTAAGTGGGGTCTTATTAGTCCCACTGAATAAAGTAGGATTGCTTAATATACCACTAGCAGCCATGACTCCACTACATTTAACTGTTTTATGTAGCTGATCTGCATCATCCAAGGTCTTGATGCCACCATTTGCAATAACTGGTATTCTTACTGTCTCACATACTTCTCTAAGGCTATCTACATTGATCATATCCCCACTTTTTTGTACTGGTGTACGTCCATGCACTGTTAAAAAGTCTATACCACATTTCTCAAGTTGCTGACACATTGTAATAGTTTTCTTCAACTCATGTAAAATTCTTATTTTAACAGATACACTAAAGTTGGACGGAAAATTATTTCTTATTGTTCTGAGTAAATTATGAATAATTTCTGGTTGGGACAGTAAAGCACACCCATATCCATCTTTCATTGCCCAACGCTGAGGGCATCCACAGTTTAAATCAACTCCATCTGCATAGGAGTAAATTAATTTGGTTGCATCTAAAAAATCATCAACATTATTGGCTGCAAACTGGACTACCAGTGGAGAATCGTTGACAGATGTTATAAATTCATTTGTTCTTGCTTTTTCATTCTGACAAAAAGAATCAGCTAAGATCATAGGAGTGAAACATAAATCAACACCATAGCTGAAAAATAAAATATCTCATATTAATGAGGTAAACTTTCTTGCTTAGTGGTACTAATAAAAACGTGTTATAAAAACATTTACATTAAAGCACTTTTAACACAAATAATAAAGGTATTTATATATATCTTACTTTTTCACTAAAGTTCTAAATTGCACTTTACTGTATCTAACCATAGGTGCGCATACTTTAACATAAGTATCATTACATTTAGTGTCATGAAATAAATCATTTACATCTATTTTAATTTTCATTTCTAATTTATTTGCAATGCAGTTTTATGATAAATATTTAAAATTATAATCTTTTATAATGAAAAAATAACTTTTTAAGGTGTAATAAATTTAGTAAACAAATAGTGTTGTCTTGATTCATCAAGACTTTTTATTTATTTATTATAATAAAGTAAGAACTCTAAATAAAATACACGTGAGCAGTAAAGCACATTATAACATTGATAATATCTTAACCATAAACAAATGACATGGCACTCATAGCAAAAGCGACAATGTGACAAATAGATGGCGTTGACAACTACCTATTCGTTTCAAAAAGATAAAATTAAAAGCTGAAGCAGACTTAGTCAAAATGTAGTCAGATTAATGATTAACGATAAAGATTACAATCGCAATTGAATGAAATAGCATTTTTATTTTAAAGTAATAATACGGAATTACCACATAGCTTCGCATTCGAGGCATGCAATATATTGTATGTATCGATTTTACGGCTAAATAGTTCTGCTTTTTTACTTTACTAAAATTTGCTAAATAGTTTGCTAAATAGTTAGCTAAATAGGCTAAATAGTTCTGCAAATAAAGATTTTACTAAAATTAGGCATACTAGACATAGAACAGCTGTACTCAACCAGTTGTCCGCAGGCCGCTTGCGGCTCGCCGAGCTTTTGTGGCTGGCCCACTTGATGTTACTTTATTTTGAAATATTTTAGATTTCAAAGGGTTTTATTAACACCTAAATTATTTTAATTAAACAACTGCTTGTGGCCACGGTCACTGCAAAGGGTTTGAAACATCATGAAATATTAAAAAAATATGTTAAAATATACGCGATAACTCTGTTCATAGTTGTTTAATTTAATTTGTAACAATCCCGAAACCTAAGAAAACATTACCTAAGTCATATTGTTTACGGCCTAAGAAAAGGTTGAGTAGCCTTTAGCGCACGTTTTGACAATAGTCATCGATGAAAAAAGTTACGCATAAGTTCAAAGTTGTTATCAAAAATAAAATTAAAAAATCTTTTAAAATTCCACATTTTACATCACAATCATTTATGTTATACGTTATTTTATATTAAATTACAAAAAGTCACCAATGTCGTAAACATCAAACATCTGAAACAAAAATTATCCATTTGTGATATGGCCCCATACCTAATCTGACATTGACATTGACACAAACTAAACTTGAATCCAACACATGTTTTATTACAAAATAGGAATAATAATATTGTCTTTTCAAAATGAGTACTAAATGTATAGATATTGGTTTTGTCGAAGAAAAATCTAACTGGCTTCTACATCCAAAATTTTTCCCAAGTAAAGTTGGTGGAAAACCAGCTTGGTTAGATCTAAAAAATATTCCTAATCCTACAGAAATATCCTGTAAAAAATGCAATGAGCCACTCACTTTCTTATGTCAAGTATGTATTTTTTTCTTTCTTGTACATTGTAATATTATCATGATTAATAATATTAATGTATTTTTAGGTGTACGCTCCCTATGAAGAAAATAACAATTGTTTTCACCGAACCATATTTCTATTTATTTGTAGGAATAGTTCATGTTGCCAAACGAATTTAACTGATAATTTTTTAGTATTGCGTTGTCAGCTTCCTCGCAAAAATGATTATTATTCATTTGACCCATATGAAGAAAATGAAAATGAGGTAACATGTAAAAAAATCAAGTAAAACATACTGCTTTGAAAACAAGTATTACTTTTTCATACAATATAACTCACAAAAAAATATTTAGAATATTTTTATTCTAATTAAAATTGATCTGTTTTCAGCACTTCCCAATGGACAAATGGGCAAAATTATGCAATCTTTGTGGTTTAAAAGCACCATCTCATTGCTCTAAATGTAAAAGAGTATTTTATTGCAGTCGTAAACATCAAATTTTGGACTGGCAAAAGGGACACAAAGAAATTTGCAATGATTCACAAAAAGTAAAAATTAATATTTATTTTGCTATGAGGATTATATTTTGTAAATCTTCCTTTACTGAGAACAGTTATAATTCACAATACATGCTTGCATTGACAAATATTTTGGTTAATAAACTATTTTAATCGTACTATTATTACAGGTATATGAATATGACTCCAATTACTTTGTTGTTACTGAAGCAGGAAAATCAATATTGTTCAAGGAATGGGAATTAATTGTAGATGAAGAGGATGAGGTAAGCTTAATACAGTAGAAATTCTAAAAAATGGTTTAATAGAATATATATAAAACATTAAGAATGTTGGAGGATTGAAATTATTTATATTTGTTAATTTAAAAAAAAATTATTTATTATACAAAGGAAGAAGCTGGTAATATTGATCCAAATCAAGAAATGGAAAAATTAAAAAAACTGATTGAAGAAAAAAAAGCTGGTACTATGAGTAATATAAGTGATAGTGAACTGGAACAATATGCTGGAACATTACCTGAAGATAAGGTGTTTGGTAAATTTACTAAAAGGATAGCTCGACACCCAGACCAAGTATTAAGATATGATAGAGCAGGCACACCACTATGGATAACAGGAAATACAGAAAACAGCATAATTAATGTCCCTAATTGTCAATACTGTAATGGAGAAAGACAATTTGAATTCCAAGTGAGTTTGTTTATATAAATGTACTATTTTAAAAATCGACTGATTATGTGTATCCTACCTTACATATGAAATTAGCGTTTTGTCATACTGACCACTTTGATCTGATACCTCTTTGGTTAAGAATTCAAAACTCAAATTTATAAATTCATTTAGCTGGTACATGTGATTTTTTAAAACAGTCATTCATTTTTTTTTCCTTTGGCGTCGCTTATTACCGCACGATGTAAAACATAAAATATCGGTATATTTACGAGTACGAGTTCTACCGTGGCACCAGTGCTGCAGAAACAGCTCGAAGAATTAATGATGTGTACGGCGCTGGTGTCGCAAAAGAAAGCACGGTACGTTTTTGGTTTTAACGTTTTCGTTCTGAAAATTTCGACCTTCAGAACCAACCCTGTGGATGACCGGAGACCAAAATGGAAAATGAAGAATTAAAGACTTGTGGAAGCGGATCCATCACAAAGCACTTCAGAGATAGCTGCAGGCTTCGGGATAAGTTATAAAACTGTATTAATCCACTTGAAGCAAATCGGGAAAGTAAAAAAACTTGAACGATGCATACCTCATGAATTGAGTGAATCAAACTTGCAAACACACGTCGACTGCTGTGTTACTTTGCTCAACCGACACAATAATGAAGGGATTTTAAATCGAATCATTACTTGTGATGAAAAGTGGATACTGTACGATAATCGGAAGCGCTTGTCACAATGGCTGAACCCTGGAGACCCAGCCAAATCTTGACCTTAACGAAAATTGACTCAGAAAAAGTTACTTGTGTTTAGTGGACTAGTGCCGGTGTCACTACACCTTTCTAAAATCTGGCCAAACGATTATGGCAGATATCTATTGTCAGCAACTACAAACCATGAAGTAAGAACTAGCTGCTGAACAACCGAAATTGGTCAATCGCTCTAGGCCACTGCTGCTTCACGACAACGTAAGACCACACACTGTACAACAGACAACCACTAAGTTAGATGAGATACAATTGGAATGTCTGCAACATCCATCATTCTCCCCTGACCTTGCTCCATCAGATTACCATTTTTTCCGAAATTTGGACAACTTCCTACAAGGAAAAAAAATCAACTCTGCAGCAGTCCGAACCACCTTCAAAGATTTTATTGATTCTCATTCCCATGGTTTTTTTAGTAAAGGGATCAATGAACTACCTATGAGATGGCATAGATAGCAACGGTGCATACTTTTATTAATTAAATATATTTTACAAAAAAAAAAAAATTACTTTAAATTCCTCCCGTACAAAATGCCAATTTCATATGTAAGGACCTAATATTAATTTAATATACTTTCAGTAAAACTCTTACCAATATCTTAATATTTCAGATAATGCCTCAATTATTAAACTTCCTAAATGTAGGTGTAGAATATAACAGCATAGATTGGGGTGTGTTAGTCATATACACATGTAAAGCTAGCTGTGATGCTGGACCTGTATATAAGGAGGAGTTTATAATAAAACAAGACTTAACTAAATAAATATTTTAATGAATATTTAGTAATTCATTTTACCCTAGTTATTTGTGTCATCTTGAACTTTCTTCTTTCCATAATCCTCTGATAAATATAACAATAGATCATTCAATCCACTAAATTCTGTTCGTGACTGTGGTGGATTATTTTTTGGTAATACAGGTAGGAAATTGCCCATTTTTGTTCTAAAATCTTTGAGCTATAAAACAGTAAATTATTAATATAAAAGAAGGGTTAATATATATGTATAGTTTGAAAAGAATCGTAATATAATTACTTACATCTTTAGCACCTGACAATTTCCATATACCATAACATAAGCAAGTTGTACCACCAATGGCATACAATGAACCCCAACCAAGTGCTCTAAGAGCAAGCATTGCACCTGCATCTGCCAATTCAATACTACCATGTAATCCTAAAATAAGAGGATAATTAAACTTAGCTCAAAAATGCCAATAATGACCACCTTTGATGTTCCTACCTTTATTAAAATATTTAGGATCTGTTTTCTTAGCTGCTGATAAAGTAGCACTAAATCCAATAAAAGATGATATCCCAGCAACAGTAGCTAAAAATGCACCAGCTGCAATATCCAAAATCATGTAATAATTAAGTTATTATAATAAAAATTAATCAAATATAAATGTTTATTACTACAATAGTATCTTCTTATTATATATCTTTATTATGATATTATTATTAAAAAATAAATGCAAAAAAAAATTCTTAAGATATAATTTTGCGACAGTAAGGAATATAATACAATATATAAATAATATTATTCATAAAAAAAATCACATAACTTTAATTCGTTTAAGGCGATCTTCATCAGCCATTGTTTAGAATTTATTTGCCAGAAAATATCTAATCTTGATAAATCGAGATATTTTCCTAACTATTAATAAAACAACGGCATATTGTATTTAATGACTTAGTATTACATAAAAACAAATATGTTGTTTTCAAAAATGACATAACTTGAAAAACATGTGAAATGTGAGCTGAGAGCAGCGTCAGCGTCACTGTCATTGTCGTCATCTTAAATCAATCGCAGAGTATAAAAACATGTAGCGTTTTTGTACTCTGTGATTTGCACAGCTAATTAAGCTGTGCTGTGAGGTCCGTGATAATTTTTGATGTTTGACTAACTTTGAATTTTTTTATGGACGTATGAATAAATATGATAAATAACACACAAATATTCTTTGCATTGCAAATTTTAATCTTTTCTTATGATCGATCGTGTCAATGGATTCTGGAAGTCATTTCTCCTTCATTGAAATAAAAAAGAATTACTCTTGCGTCATAAGTATAAAATCCGTCAATAAATAGTGCACACGTAGGCAGAGAAACAAATAGACCAAAGGGCCGTGAAAACGCAATTGAGACAGAAATAGTTTGTCAATGTGTGCGTATAATGTTGCCTTAGTAACTGCATTCCCTGTTTTGAGAGATAAATGATTTTCAGAATTTCATTAAAACAAAAGAGGGTATTAAATTTTACTCTTTAATTAAAACATTTTTTTGTTTTCCAACTACACCCAAAAACCGTTGCATTATTCGTTTTTGTTTCCGTTATCAATAGTATTTCAGCATCTTTATATGGTACTGGATTAGCATTCTCCTCAAATGTTGAAATCTAAAACACTCAATTAAATTATTAATAAAGAATGGTTGCCACATACATTTCTATGTTAACCTCTTGACTTAGAAACTAATAATATTATAAATTAATGAAAAATGTTAAATAATGTAGTCGTTAGGAAATAATAAATAGGAGAACGAATAAATTAAAATAACATATTTACATATATAACGAAGCACTTATTGGACTCCGTATTTATTTGTTTACAATGTCGACGAGTCGATATTTTTTATCGAAAATCGGGACATTTTCTTTAGTTGACGCTGGCAGCACTTACATGATAAATAATTATAGGTTATGAATGATAAAAACTGAAAAATCCTATTATCTTCAGGATTTTAATGCAATGTAAGGCACCGTCATGCTATGGCATAAATAAACATCACTGAGAAACTATATTTAGGGACAAAATAGACGTACTTACGCGTGAAAACAGACGAAGGCAATTTTCTTCTTGCTATTGCTGTAACATAATACGACACTGCACCATAGATAACCTTCGATATGATATAAGGATTGTTTCTCGGCCTTTTCACTGGATTAGAATCGTTTTCTAACATAAAAGTAAGCGAAAATTGAACAAAAAACACAATGAAGGCATCAACGTCAAGTTTGTTTCGCTACTTAAGTAGTTAAAGTACTTAAGTAGCGAAACAAACACCAAACTGGTTACGCGATAAGGGACAAAAGATTTGATAATTCTATCTCTGTCTAAGCCATTTATAACGTAATTTTCGTTCTCTTTCTTGTGTAAGTGAGAAGGAAATTGTCATTGTGTCTATTTGTTACTTTGTCTACGATTGCACATCAACCTTTTGAAAAGAGAAAGTCGCACACTGCCTAAGTTACATTTGTCCATCGTTGTTTAAGTGTAGATATATAGTTGTAAATACCCCAACTTTAATATTATATAAATAATTTAAAGTTGGACAATGGCATTTTCTTCTTCTGCCTTTTTTTTGCGGCATTGTAACGCTAGGGCCCGTTTTCCTTCATCTATTCCTCCTCTTTGCCTGATCTAAAGCATCCTCCTTAGTGATAGCGCTTCTTGGGCCTGCCGTGGGATCTAGGGCCTTTAACAACAAAGTCAAGGCATCAGTTTCGGATATAGTCCGGCGGTTCGCGGCTAATGTGGCCAAACCATCGTAGTCGGCTTTCCTTTTACTTATCCGCTACATCGCGAACTGCGAGGCTGTCACGGATGTTCTCGTTACGAATGTGATCTATTCGCATAACGCCATACATCCATCGCAGCATCTTCATCTCTGTGACGTGAAGGAGCTGGACATGTCTTGTGAGAGCTGGCCACGTCTCGCTGCCGTATAATAGGACTGGTTGGATGATACACTTGTACATAAGACCCTTTAATTTCACCGGTATCCTGCGATCATAGATAACGCCGTGACTTCCCGCTATTTTGTCCAAACTGCGTTTATTTGAACTCTGACGTCGTGGTTTCCACTAGACTCATGTAATACGGCATGTTTAGGAAAAAGAGTTGACCCAAAATTGATAAAACCCCAGATTTACGATATTATATGCCAGCACAAGGAGAGGTTTTTTTCGTGGACAAGGTATTCGTGGTAAGAAAATAGGTTATTTTAATTCAATTACACAGAAATTCAGCTGTTTTAACAACTCCCAATAAATACCGGACTGTTAGTGTTTTGTGCGACAGATATAACGCTCTACGAATTCGAAATTAGTAGATTGTTTATTTCCAAAGGTCGATGTGAAATATTTATTGACGGTCACTATTTTTTCTAGATCGTTGTTTTCAATTAAATCTTGAGTGGCATGCATTTCAAGCATTGAGTATCCTCTCCATAGCTACTTGCTACAATGCGTCGCACTTGTACATAAGATATAAATAATCTGTCTTTTTTCTACTATTTCACCATAAAAAATATTTAAAATTGCTACACAAGAGTTGTTCAAAAACATTTGTAATTATTGGAAATAATTTGGGTAATAATTATTTCAGAACAAAAAGTTAATGACAACGTCCGTCCATTACATTTAAACTGTAATGCATGCTTGCAATTCAGTATTTCTGAATGCTGTCACAGAAACAAAATAGTAAAACTTAATAAATTTAAATTATGGTTATAAATCAATCGTCATAAAAATGGTTGAACGTTTAAAGTCTTGCATCCGAATAACGTTATAAATCTAGTTAATTTCATATTGTACCTGTTAAAATTGCAATCAGCGTTAATTCAGCTTGTCGTAACACTGCTACCTTACTATGACTAATATAATAAGTATGTTTTAGCGATTTTCTCATTGGAGCCATGATTTTGTTCCCATTTAGCAAAAAAAAACCTATGCTACCAGAGTTTATTTAAATATCGACTTTCAATTAAATATTCTCAAATTAATTATAAGCTTTTCGAAAAAAAAAACGGCGACGGATTCATATGAATAGGGGTTTTACTGTGATTTTTTTAAGTTTCTTGTAACTTGTACGTAAGAGTATGTTGCGACGTGTTAGAAATTGCATTAGTAACGTTTGTGTATACCTCACCTGTTATTTGAACTTCTTAACCTAAAGTTAACAAAATATTTTAATCAACGTAATCAATATGAATACCTTTCAGTTAAAAATTAAGACAATATTTAAAAATAAGAGTTAATGATTGATTTTATTTTATTTATGTAGGATCTTATACTTAAATAGAAAACTTTAATTGTGACAAAAGAAAATCACATAGCTATTAACTTACTATCGTTTTGTATTTATGGAAGCTATATAATACATTAAATTTAAAACTTTACATTATCTTTATAAAACAGATACAGTATTAAATACATGTAGTAATAGTATTAACTAATATTTACAAATCCTTGAAACAACTATACACTTTATTAAATTAATAATAATTTAATATATTGGATAAATGGACAGGCAACAGTGTTAACATTCATTTCTTTTAAATTTTTTGTTTGATTCAGTCACCACATCTTCCAATTTATTTAATCTTCTCATTTTGAGAAATGAAGTACTGTCACTTTCACTAACATTTTGTCGAACACAGTTCACATTGGATACATTTTGATTATGTACACCATATTTTTTATCACTGAAGTTCTTACTTTTATTTACTATTAAAGTATTTTGAATGTCTTTAACCAAATCACTAGTGTGTAATTTAATAGGTATAAGAATTTGATTTTCATTGTCACTCTTCTTTACAAAGTCTGGTTTTATTTGCATCACAGATCTATTTTCATTATCACTAGAAAGTCGAATAGTTTTTCGGACATGAATTGTGTCTGAAGTGTCAACAAAATTTCGTTTTACTAATATTTCACCAGTTGATGTTTGTTTCAAAAAGGTAATTGTAGCTCCGTCAGATTCTTTTATATCACATTTGTGAAGTTTTATACTAGTGGTTCCTTTTTCACCATCAGTGCCATCTTCTGGTTGTTCTTCCGTTTCAATTAGTTTACCTGTGAGTAAATAATATGTATTAAGCACTGTAAATTAAAAATAATTTACATTTATATTGTGCAATATACTTTACCATTTAACGTAGGGAATGTAATGTCTGGTAAATTTAAATGCGAATCTGGGTTATATTTGTGCATTAAAAGTTTTAATAAATTTGAAATCTCCTCTCTTTTTCGTGTCACTACAATCTCATCAAACCAGTTAGCTAATTGTTTAATTGGCAGTGTATAATCCAGAATGGGAACCTAAAAAATTAAAGGTTACATATATTTCATACACAAATAAGAACATTTAAGAGAATTAAAAAGACTTTAAGTTACCTTAAAAAAATGTTCAACATATTGTAATAAATACAATCCACAATCTGTAAAATTATTTTGTTGTGGAATTTTTGGACAACTCCCTTTAATATTATCTTTGTTAAATACTTTGTGTTTAGAGATCTGCAATATATGACAAAAAATATATAATAGATATATGAATATAATAAATTATTCAAAAATTTTATAAAGTATGTTATTCTAAATGTCATAAATGAAATGTTCTTTACCTTTGCCTGATATTCACAAGTTAAATAATCCCGCAATGTTGCTACAACTCTTGATCGAGAAGCACCAGCTAATGAGTCAAATATAAGAATACAGGGTCTGAAATAGATATGATTTACTTTAAAATTCTTATAAACCATGTTATTTTATATAAAGAGAAGAAAGTATGTTTCATATCCTTAATAAAAAAAGTTAAACAATTTGAAAACTCTAACTACAACTTTTATGTTCTAAACAGGACAGCATTTTTTTTTTTTCATCAAAAAGGAAATTTACAATGGTAAAAATTGTTTAATATAATGTCTATAATTTTATATAATTATCTCAATTTCTTACTGTTTAATTGGTTCATTTTTTCTAATCACAGGTATTTGTATTTCAGGCTTTTTCTCAACTTGGGCTTTCTCTGTTTCTTCCTCATCTGAATCACACTGCATGTCTAAATCACTTTCCTGAAATTTGATTTACAGTTTTTAAAGTTAGTTAAGTCTATTTAAAGTTTTTTGAAATAAAAAAATTGCTAAGTTTAAATAAAAAATATAAATGTTTACAGTTAACTTTTTTATTAAGTCTGTTAAATAAATAAATAAACATCAACTAATTTGACAAATTGTATGCAAGTCATTTAACTCTATAAATAAAATAGTCATGTAGAATCCAAATTTATCATGATTAAAGCCAAGGGGTTCAGTTAATGTAATTAAAAACTAACTACCTCAGCTTCTGCTTCATCACGCTCACTAAGGTTATCAGAGTCACAACTTAATGTAAGCTGTTCCTGCTTTGTTAGTGGTGTGATTGTTGTGCTGCCTATTTGCATTGAGGATCTGCGTTCTGAAATACCACACATGTAATTGTATTGAAAACTTCAAAAAGTAAAAAAGGTTGATTTTAAAAGAACATTTTCTTCAGTACAATTATCTACAGCATATTTTATATAGATATGAATACAGTGAAAATATTATAGGTAAAAAAAAACAATGATTTTTGATACACAAAACTTTTAGTTGTAAATATATATATATATATATAATTTTTTTAGAACTTGGCAGTTTTCAAAGCTACTCTTGTATTAATAATAAATAAATAGAAATCATGTATGTATGTAAACCTCACCTTTTCTTTTAATTTCTTGCGGTGTCACTGTTCTGTTGTCAATCATACTTCTGCATCCATCTAAACTTGGATAACAAATGATAGCCACAAACCAATGACAATTCTCATTAATAGGAACTACAATAAAATCTTTCTCAAATATGTTAACATTTTTTGTCCAAGTCTTGACTCTAGCGTGCCGTTTTTGAGCAGGTGTTAAACTGCTATCCCATTCATGAGGATTGGAACTTTTATTCACTTTGCTTGGTTTAGTTGTAAGCCTTTTATAAAAAAATGTACTAAAAATATGAGTCTTTTCTCTCTGACTATGTGTTAAGATATCATGTACTAAATGTTTTAAATAAAAATCAATTATAACATCATTCAAGAATTGATCTTGAGCTAGGCACATGTAATCCTCTGTATTTATTGGAATTCCACCTTTGCCAGGAGGATAAATAAGAATTTGGCGGATTTCAGCTGGGTTGGAACTGAAAATAAAATTATTAATGTTGTTATCATAGTTCACACTTTTCTCCAGTCCAGTCCAAATTGATGATAATTCATTTTTGCCTTATTCTGTTCCTTTTTTTAAATTAATTTATTAATAATTGAATCATAAGATTTATTTTGTACTATAGAAATCAATACAAAATTTTGTGTTGTTACCTCTTAGCTCCTGAAGGTATGGAAGCACTCAAGGATCTAGTTGTAATTTTTTGGACATTATTGGTCTCCTTAGGACAGGTTCTCACTAAAATTTCATTTGCTTCCCTTACATTTAATTCATCCATTACCTTACCAAACAACTCTTTTAATGCAGCTTTTGCTTCGTCTGATATTATTTCCGGTAATAAAGTTATTCTTTTATATGGGTCTTCTTTTGACATGGGATTGTAGAAAAGACCTATTTAAATATAAAATAACATTAAACAAAAAATAATAGTATGCAGGATATACATATACATACATATATATTAATAAAAAAAAAAAACAAAAAAAAAAAAAAAACCACCAATCTTGGAAACTAAGATGTAATGTCCTTTGTGCCTGTAGTTACACTGGCTTACTCACCCTTCAATCTGGAACACAACAATACTAAGTATTGCTGTTTTGCAGTAGAATATCTGATGAGTGGGTGGTACCGACTCAGACGGGCTTGCATAAAACCCAGTATTTGCACCACATATATGGTCCCTATGGGACCATATTATAACATGACTGAACCAACTCAGAGTGATCTGATGCATTTACAGTATGTGCAACATCATCAATTTTATATATTTTTCATCAGTACCCATGAATGATCGCTAACTGTAACCTTAAGCTGCAGCCATTATCTTCCTAACAAAAACTAGTAACTTTTATTGAGCCCAGGAATTGAAGGTGAGACTGGTTTTATTGGTTTTTAAGTTGTTAGTTCAGATTCATAAGTTCACATATTTTTGGTGTTTATAATATGGTACTTTGTAATTACTGACCTGATTCTTCAACCATATCTAATGCTTTTCTAATTGAAACACCACATTTGTTCATTGTGTACAAAAAAATTACAGGTAACCCTTTTCCGAAATGTACTAATATTCTAACAACTTCCTTGAATGGTATTTGCAGTGCAATCTCTCTTGATTCATACTTTAATGAAGGTGCAACAATTTTAATACCCCTTGTTGATATGTGTACCTAAAAAAATATTTAAATATTTTACAATGTTAAAATTACATTATGCTTCAAAAATATATGTCTTCACAAAAAAAAATTCAAGACTCACCTTTTCTTTTGGTGTATATCTGTATGAACCTATTCTAATTGTTCGGCAATTAAGAAAAGCTTCAACACTTTGTAAGCTGTTAAAATTTACTTCTCTACTTTCATCTAAAATAAAATAATATATATTATTTGTTTTTATTTCGTTAACATCAAATTTAAGGAATTGATAATAAAGAACCATAAAAACATCATCAATTACTTTTATATCAAAATATTAACAATTTGTTTTTGACAACATTGAATTTTCTTCTGCTATAGGTTAGTTTAATGATATAAATAACTTTATTCCTATGAAATAGTTATATTTTATAGCTTAAAGAATATAAATAAAAGTACAGACGAAAGAAGAAAAACAAATGTGAGCCGTCCCTATGTTCGGTTCATGTATTTGACACGTGAGTATACAAATAGAGTAAATAATTTGTAAACAGATCCGAAGTAATCATTTAGATAGTATTTTGGTAAAAGTTAAAAAAAGAATATTGTATTATTACTGTAAAATGTTTAAAAGCCGACTGCAAAAACTAAAGTCGTCATTGTAAATTTATTGATCAGAGACGAATTTTAAAAGGAAAAACGTATAAAGCTAAACGTAACTGATTAATAAATGTTTTAATAACTTAAAACGTAAGATAAATTACCTTTTAAAAGGCCACTGTTACCCTCGGACATTATTTTAACCATTTATAATTACAAAACGCACCGCACTTTATATTAATCATGACAACGAGCGACAAAGTTGAACGGCGATGGCGTTTGACACCCGACAGATAACACAAAATCGAATTATGAAATAGTCGATTAATTGGATCGAAATCGATTTTATGTTACAGGATTTGTACATGTGTATAATTGTATACATATGAAAAAGGATATAAATTCTTCATTAAAATAAAAATTAATTGCCTATACTTCATTTTGTTCGATTGTAGTTCTTTATGTTATACTACAATCGAATCAAATTAAATTATACTCGATTTATTTTAAAGTCGAACTGAAGTAGATTCAATTTTACATAATAATAATCAATGATATTGATAAAAAAGTAATAATTTGTTTAATTAAAGAAAACCATTTATTTATTCTTAATTATACAAACAATCTTACCGTTGTTATCGCACCAAGTTTGTGGTTAAATATATATACATATATATATACATATGTGTGTGCGTATATCAGTGTGTGTATTATTGTTATTATTATTCTTTAGTCTTTGTTCATACGACTATAAACTATTAATGTATTAATTGTCACTGAGTTACTTGACATGTACCTTACTCACACGTACCTTACAAAATCTATGAATATTATGAAAGGTCAACGAATAATAAAGTATGAATTTAATGTAAACTTGTAAAAATAGTCCCACGGATCGTGATATTACGGTCAACGGAAGGGAAGCGCAGTCTGTAACTTTAAAGGTGCAAAGAGCCGTAGCCGCAGCGATATAGCGGTCTTAAATACTTAGCATTCAGGAACGACAAAAGTCGGAAAGGCTCGGTGAGGTCCGTAGCTGACCATAGTCATTGTCTTTGCATGAATAATCCACAGATTCACGCACCGTGAAATCCACTTTAATAAAGCAGTATTTTTAGTATTGCAAAATGTAAATTTAGGACTTCTAGGATTCGTCTGCTCCAACGGCCATCGGTCCTACGACATACGTGACCAGCCCACTGTTACTTCAGCCTGCTAATTTTGCAAGCTATGTCGGTGACTCCGATTCTTTTTCGGATAATCTCATTTCTGATCTTATCCTTCAAAGATATTCCGAGCATAGCGCGCTCCATAGCACACTGAGCGACTTTGAAATTGTGGACTAGTCCCGCAGTTAGTGTCACCGTTTCGGCACCGTATGTCATGGCAGGTAAGACGCATTGGTTGAAGACTTTCGTCTTCAAACATTGCGGTATAGACGACATGAGGACTTGACGAAGGTTGCCAAATGCTGCCCATCTCAAGCGAATTCTTCGATCGGCTTCCTTCTCGAAGTTGTTCCTACCAACTTGTATAACCTGTCTTAGGTAAGTATATCCCTTAACAACTTCGAGAGGCTTCCCTTCGATGTATATCGGTCCCAGCACGACATGCCTATTGAATATGACCTTGGTCTCTTGTCCAAATTAATTTCGAGACCGACACGCCGGGAAGACTCGCTTAGGCTACGCAGCATTTCGGTGAGTTGTTCCAGCGACTTTGCTATGATAACGATATCGTTGGCAAATCGAAGGTGTGAGATGTACTCGCCGTTTACATTGACTCCATACTCAGTCCAATCCAGTGTCTTGAAAACGTCTTCCAACGCGTTGGTGAATAGTTTCGTGGATATTACATCCCCCTGTCTCACCCCTCTGCGCAGTTGGATCGCCTTCGTCTTACAGTCCTGGATGTGGACAGTCATTGTAGCGGCGTTGTACAGACATCTCAGTACCTCGATATATCTCCAGTCGATATGACATCTCTGCAATGAATCGAGCACTGCCCAGGTTTCGATGGAGTCGAAGGCTTTCTCGTAGTCCACAAATGCCATATACAGCGGCTGATTGTACTCTTCGGTCTTCTGCACAATCTGCCGAACAGTATGGATGTGGTCCACGGTGCTGTAGCCTGATCGAAAGCCGGCTTGCTCTGGGGGCTGGAACTCGTCAAGTCGTCTGGCAAGACGGTTCGTGACGACTCTTGAGAACAGCTTATACACGTGACTCAGGAGGGAGATTGGTCTGTAGTTTTTCAAGAGGGTTTTATCACCTTTCTTGAAAAACAGTACCACCTCAGTCCCGCTTCACGTTTCCGGGGTCTTGCCATGTTGGATGACGGTATTAAAGAGTCTTGCTAGCTCTTTCAAGACCGGAGTACCGCCTGCCTTAAGCAACTCTGTAATGATTCCGTCATCTCCCGGAGCTTTGTTTTTAAGCTGTTCTAGAGCCTAATCTCGCCTTTGTCAACGACCGACGACCTCCTCGGAGTAATGGCGCGTAAGACGGGCGCGCTGGTCATCAATACTGATTCTCACGGGTTTATCCGATCTTGAAGAGAACAACTACCCATAAAACCTCTCTACTTCTCCGACAATCTCAGGCCTAAAGGTAACGACCCCACCATTTTCAATTTTAAGTTTTGTCAGACGCGGCCTCCCAAACTTGCGAGCGAACACTTTCGGTCCCCGATTTTGCTCAATCGCAGCCTTAATGTCAAGGTTATTGGAGTGTCGCTTCAACGTTTTTATTGTTCGGTTTAAAGCCTTATCTGACAAAAACGATGGTAGTCTCGTCATTTCCTCATGAGCTCGAGTATATCAGCAGAGAGTTTTGGTGCGCTGTCTCTTTTCTGTGTCGGAAAACACTTGCGGGATATGTTTTGCAGTATTTTGGCCAGCGTGTCTGTATTCTCACCAATACTGATAACGGTTTCTAACGCAGTAAATTGAATTTGAAGCTCCATTTGGAACTTTTCGGACCTTGTGCAGCTTGAAGCATGGTAGGTTAGAGAGTAGACCTCATCATTCTCGATCTTTCGGCTTTGAAGTCGATATCTAGAGTGCCTCGTACCAGGCGGTGATCACTTCCGGTATTAAGCCTGTTGATCACTGAGACATCTCTAAACATGTGCCTTTTATTGGAATAATATCTCGTTCCTTGACACGTTTTGGAGCTTCGCCAGGTCCACTTCTTCTGGGGCTTCTTTTGAAAGAAAGAATTCATCAAAAAGAGAATGCGCTTCGAGGAAGTTTACCAGCATTTGCTCCCTGTGATTTCTGCAGCCCAAGCCGCAAAGTCCGACTTTCGATTCACCGCTATGGGAACTTTAGCATTAAAGTTTCCCATAACAACATTGTAGTGGGCCTTCGAGGTGTTGTTGAGGGCCTTTGCGATGTCCTCGTACATCGCTTCTACCACAACATCAGAGTATGCCGAAATTGGCGCATATACCTGTACGACCTTCAGGGAGTACCTGTCGGAAAGTTTAAGGACAAGGTACGCTACCCGGTTCGACACACTACTGATTTCCACAATGCTGTTAATGAGATCCTTTTTGACTAGAATACCGACACCACCCTGGGAGAGTTTATCACCTTCGCGGAAATAAAGTAAGTTACCGGACTCTAGAATTATCGTTCCTCCCACTGTCTTCAGACTTCAGATAAACCCAATATATGCCAGTTTATATGAATTAACTCTACTTCTATTTCGCCGAGGTGATACTCCAGCCTTATCGAGCATCCATTATATGTTTATTTATTTATTTTATTTATTATATGTAATATCAACACCAACAAGAAGTACATTAATAAATACAATTGAGTATTTAAACATGACGTTATACAAATCAAGTGTCTCCTAAATTTTAGGTGTTGCAAAATATGTCGACATTTCGAGTTAAAAAAAAAATATAATTTTAAAAATCAAAATATTTATAACATATAACGTTGCTTTATGTAGTTTTTTTTTATGGTAGCCTGCCGTGAACCGGTGATTCTTTGCACCCCCTGCCCTGCCGATACCGCGACCGCTACCTTGGTCGGGCCTAGCGGGCTTGCCGGTAACTGGGGGCTTTTTTTAAGCGCATCTACCATCTAGGAGGGTTTGCCCATACTCTACTACCCATACTCTTATCTAATTTCGGTAAATTTTATAAGGATACGTACTTGACTTTTATTCTAAAAGTATTTAAGGACGCTTGTTGACTAATCTTAGAATTCGATTTAAATCTTAGATTTAATGTAAATATGAACCCTGATATGGTGATAAGCCGACTCTGCGGTATATATGTATATTTGTTGAGCATTATCTGTGTCGCACACTACTTATGTGACGTTTCTCCTCCTCCTAATTGATACCGGACTGTTAGTGTTTCGTGCGACAATGATAACGCTCTACGAATCCAAAATTCTCGATTGTCACTTTTGAATGGTCGATGTATTGCACATCATTTATTGCCGGGTTCTATAAATATATGTATAGTCAAATATATTTCAAGTAAATGAAAATAATTTCTTTTTTTTTTGACAAATGACTGAACTGACTGTCTTTACTTCGCTTACATCGCCATTGCGCCACCAACCTTGGGAACTAAGATGTTATGTCCCTTGTGTCTGTAAATACACTGGCTCTCTCAGCCTTAAAACCGGAACACAACAATACCAAGTACTGTTGTTTTGCGGTAGAATATGTGATGAGTGGGTGGGTGGTACCCAGACGAGCTTGCACAAAATAGAGCAGTCTCAATTGTCAGTTTTCTTACATTAATATCCATTTTGTTTCACCTGGCAGTGGATATTTATTAATTTTAAGCAAGCTTATATGTTGTTAGCCTTTCTGTTTAAACAAACTATAGGAAAAATCCTTTTTATTAAATTTAATATCTATAAAATGGAAGATTCGCTATCATATTACTATATCACGGCATTGCTAATGGCTCATGGTGTAATTATTTCTACTTTTAAAGATTGTTTAATTTTAAATATATTAGTACTTACCATCCATATTGTCGATACCAATACCGCTGTCTGGAGTCCCTCCTTCGATTTCACTTAATGAAGGTTCTTTCATATTTATTGACTGCTCGTGCTATTGAAACATTTGAGTATTCATTAAATATACAACTTATTATTTCTTTTTAATGTTTGATTTTTACGTTTATATCTCACACATGAACACATTGACATGACATTATGAATGAATATTCATTATTCATATTTAAATAAATGGTTTCTCTAAAGAAATATATAATAATTTAATAATAACAAAATAATAATTAACATAGATTTAAATAATTTAATCATTTTCAATCAGAGGTTTATTACACTACGAAATTCAAAAATTACTGTAACTATCCAAGAATCAAAACCTATTATTATTATTAGTATTGTTTTTGATTTACTAATCTGTCTGATTTCTAGACACTCATTTGTCGCCTATTCTTTCTTTGACAGCCAGAGAAATCAGATTACAATAAATTAGTTTACCTAACTTCAGAAATTGGAGGTATTTATTTAAAGATAATAATTAAAAAGTATTTGCTTACCTGATTATTTGATACTGAACTATTTGAATCTTCTTCATCTGAACTCAATGTCAATATGACTAGTTCGGGATCAGGCTGTTTGCCTCTTGGTTTCCGAACTCTTGAAGGTTTTTTGTCTGCCACCTGTACAGAACAAGTTTTATTATGATAATATTTATGCCATGAATATCAAGTTCTTATTATATACAAATTAATTTTAAGAACTTACCGTTTTATTATTTATAGTTTTAACTGTTGTTTTCAATAAATTTAATTTAATACTTTCTCCTGAGGCACTGAAAAAAAAAAGAAAATAAATAACATAATTAATACCATTTATTTTTAAATAAATCGATTTATATGCATATTTATTCTGTAGAGAAACAGCTAGAGCAATGATATTTTATTATATTTTATTGACAATTTAATATTATCAATTATAAAGACTAACAGATTTGAATGTTTTTGCATAAATGCAGACAATTATCTATTGCTTATAGAGTATATTACAACTTACAATAAGTAAAGGGTACTTACATTTGTTTATCTAATATTGATTTTTCAGGTTCCTTTTTCTTTTGTTCTACTTTCTTACTGGCTATTGGTACACTTTTAGGCTCTTCTGTAAATACTCTTTTACACCTATAACAATAAAAGAAACAATTCATTTTAATAAATTATCTAAAGTTTAATTTCATAATTTTTTAATCAATAGCTAAAAGTTACCTTTCACAGCGGCTAAAGTCAAACCCTGTGTAGCCACAAGATTTGCAAACTGCCAACATGCCATTCACAAAGCGTGGAGGAGGCGAGCGCTGCTCGGGAGATTCGGGGCTATTATTTACTGCAAAAATTCCATACACCGGTGAGACAGCAACATATTATTCATTTTTTTAATTAACAATTGTTTCTTTGTAAAAACATTGAGAATTAGTATTTTATATGTAAAAGTATCAACAGTCATTGTTATATTTTAGCCAATTTACACTAAACTACACAATGAATTTCACAACAAAACCTTCGTCATACAACATAATATATAATATACAAGTAGTATACTATATTAAAAAGCTCTTATTCATAAATTTCACACTTTCTTATACTTAAATAATTTAGAAACTTGCAACACTGTTCTGAAGTTTCGCATTTATATATAAGTATTTTTCACAAATAAATGTATACAATTAAAATTAAAAAACAAACTAACCATTTTCTGGACATGGTCCTTTTTCAGGCGTAGACATTTCACTACTATGAGGTTGTGATAAAGCATTTGGTGAACTTCTACTACTCATATCTCCAACAAACATCTGTAACAAATTATATTTAAATAATAATAATATCCATGTAAAAAAATTATTATGTTTACCATAATAAAACCCAATTATACATACTGGATGATTTTCTAACATCTCTTCAATTCTCGTTGTGGAACCTACTGATACAAAATAATCTATTTCACTACTAGTATTTTGCATACATTGTATATTAGTGTCTTCAGTGAAAGGAACATTGACCTGAAACAATGAATTAAATTCAATCAATCTGTCTATAACAATATTACACAACATTTTTTTTATTTCTATTTTGATTACCTGTTCCAGAACCTCTTGAAGAGTACAACTCTCTTTAGGTAATGTGAAGGTGATAAGCCTTTGTTCCCCATTTTGTAAGAAAATTAACATTTTCGCTGACTGTGTCTCAAATGTTTGCTCTGAAGGTCCGCTTCCTGATTCACTGCCTTCTGTAATAATTAATAGATGTAATACGAAAAAAAATATGTTTTAGCAGAAATAAAATGGAATTAGAAGGGTTCATCAGTGTAACTAAAGAATTATAAAAAAAATCTTAAATCATTATAAAACAGTAAACATTTTAAATATCTATGAAACATTCTGTGTTTCTAAATCCTGTTGGTAGCTATCCACTGTGCAGTAAACATATATAGTCCAAATGGATTAACAGCTTTAATACTGGACTTATGGAAATATGTAAACCTACCTAATGTTCAAAGTTACAAGGAATAAAAACTGTATTCTTCAAAATATTGCCTCACAACTTTGTCCAAATTACTATCTTAAGCCTAACTTGTAAAATAATGTCAAGAACAATTTGATATACTTTACTATAATTTAGATTCTTATTTATTTAGAGACAAATCCTCTAGCCAGATCTATGCCTTGATGCTCAAAAAAATCATCTACTTCTTGAAGATAGATAGAAGACAAAAAATATATTAACCTGCAAGATGGTTTGGTTGTTGCTGCGTTTGCATGGGAGGCACTCTTTGAACTGGTCTTTGTTGTTCTTTACTTCTTACTAATGTTTGACGTCCACTTTCCCTAAAATTGAAATAAAAAGAGTAAATGAGTTTAATGTTAATTACTTTATTTATAAATGCTAAAATATATAATGCATGCTGCTATTCAGTCAGCTCAACATTAAATCTGACCTTGTTTGCTGTTGTTGTTGTTGTTGCTGCTGCTGCTGTTGTGATAAAACGCGCGATGAGTGCATTCGTCTATATTCGGCTACGGACATTCTTTGACCATTAGTTAAAGTTATAAATTGTCGTTCCTCTTCGGGGTTATCTGGCTCCATTAATAATTGGTTTATTGCTTGGGGGGGTTGTTGTTGCATGTGCGAATTTTCAAAAGCTAACTGTTGTGGCTGGAAACCATGTTGGGGACTAAAACTAATTTGGTGTTGTTGAGAGACTCCAGCGCCAATTGGACCCGGAGTAAGCCTTCCAGTGTGAGTCTGTCGTAAAGGAGATGGGGTTTGAAACTGCTGTGGTGGGTTAATATTTTCTGTAACGGGATTTTTCTGAACTATCGCCGCTGTTATACTTTCCTCAAGATCATCCATATCACTGGCATTGTTAGGTTGTACGGCAACTTTTTTAACTTGTTGTACTTGTTGGGGATGGGGGGAAACCCGAAGTGGCGTCGAATTTATAGCGTTTTGCTGAGGTAGAGGTAGAGGTCCATTGCTTATACTCGTTTGTACAGTGTGATGTTGAGACATTGTAGTTTGTAAGGCTTGGGTTACTATGGTACCTTGGGGTGTTATTATACGTGCGGGCTGTTGTGAGTGCTGTTGATTTTGTTGATTTAACAAAATCTGTTGCTGAAAAAATAAAAGTATGATTAAAACAATATGAATATTCATTAAATATGAAACCATAATAATTACATATTTGGATTGATTAGACACCTGTTGCGTCGTGAGTTTCAGTTGGTTAAGTTGCTGGATTTGCTGTGGATGATTGATGACATGTTGTGCAAGCTGGTGCTGTTGAAGTTGTTGCTGCTGCTGCTGTTGTTGCTGTGACTGTTATAGATCATATGAAATATACAATAAAGATTTAGATTGACTTATATGACGAGGGTCAGAAAAGAAAAGATAATAATTTTGTATTGAAAGGAATTAAGATTTTATGAGATTGGAGTATCATTCACGTTTTGAGTTTAAGAATTCATAAAAAAATTAAATAATAGTAGATACAATGTACAACCTTGCTGTACGTTAGAATTTACTTTATACCGATTCGAATACGAGCAATGCATTAACGTTGGCGCCCATACAATAAACTAATCAATCAGTAATGACGATATATTAAGAGACATACGATAAATAATTTACTAATATTATAAAGATGTCAAACTTTTGTGATAATGTAGTGTTTAATCAATAATAATAAATAGGGGAAATATCTAAAACTACAAAATCTTTAACAATTGACCTTTCTCTGATAAAAATAGCCCTGAGTAATAAAGTATAAGTTACAGTTATATCCCAATCAAGAGTAACCACAAATAAAGCTACTAATTAATAATATAAATCATAAGGTATACCATATGAAAAATTAATTTAATTTAGATTGCCCTATTAAAAAAGGATAATGGTAATCGTGAAATACGTGAGTGCAACACACCTGCAGCAAAGGTGTGCGCGGTCGGGGAGGGCGGTGCTGCGCGTGCGCGGCGTGCGGGTTGAGCACGCGCGGGGAGCCGGGACGCGCCGGCCGCGCGCCGCGCACCGCGCCCGCCCCCGCGCCCCCCACCGCGCCGTTCGTGGCCAGGCCGCGACCGTTGCCCGCCACCGATGCGTTGAGTGTTGCCTGCGAGTAAGTCATTCATTATAACCGATGCGAATGTATTTGACGCGATTTGCTGCCTTGAGAGAGGACCGTCATTACCAATGAGCCATTTGATTACAATTGATACTTTGATCAAACTTGATTTTCTTGATCGATTTCATAAAATGTGACAGACAACACCACTACATTTTGTTTTTGTAATAGTTTAACCTTACAAGTCTTGACATATCCCTAATATTCAAGAAAGCAAAGAGATAATTCTTCGCGAGATCTTTAAGCGTAGGGTATATATATTATTTATTTTCATAAATATATATTTTTGTAAACAGATATTCTAAAGTAAAGTAAAACATTGGAAGATTGATTTTATACTTGAAGGAGGAGTAAAGTAAATTTAAGTAATTTATTTCAATAAGGACATCACTAATAACATGGAGACGCCAGTGACGATGATAAATGGAAAAAATATCTGTTTTAATATATTCAGAAAGATATTAAATTACCCTTTAACTTTATTTTCTATTTGCACTAAGAAATTGTTCGCCAGTATCTTTTATACTATCATCATACAAACAATCACTTAGCAAATATATACAAACATAACTTTTAATATAGTGATGAGATACTTACCTGTTGGTGTTGAGCATTGAGAAGTCTTGGCGGCACTTGTAGAGGCGGAGTGGGCATCGGCGATCGCATTGCGGGGCGACGAGGACGGACAGCTCGGTTTGCTGTCCGAACTAGCGTTACCCCAGCCGGCGTGTTAAGCGATTGATTAAGCAATCTGGGCTGAGCCGGTCTTGTTGGAGTACCCTAAGCAAAGAATGGAATCAATATATTTTTTTACAGATTTGATTAGAATTATTTGGTTATAATTTCCTATATATAAAATAAAAAAAATCAATACTGGCTTCAAAAAATACCTTTTCGAAGTTCGGAGATAAAGAATTAATAAATTATCTGACACACATAGCCATTCTTAACACAATTATAAGGTTTTCTTTAACACATCATTTGTAAGAATGTATCTTACGGTCTGATTAACATAAGCTGCATGCATCACAATTTGATGTTGTATTTGTTGTGGTTGTATCTGTTGAGACTGTAAGTGCTGTTGATGTTGTTGTTGCTGTTGTAATTGATGTTGCAGTTGCTGTTGCTGCTGCTGTTGTTGTTGAAGTTGCTGCAAGTGAATTTGTTGTTGATGCTGTTGTTGTAGATGCTGCATAAGTTGTGGCGGCTGAAACATCAGAATATTTACATTATATTATGAGAATCTTTACTAAGCAAATATAAGAAAATGCTAGTAAAGATAAGATAGATATTTTTTTTAAGTATATGTTAAGAAATTAAGTACATTTTATTTATTATTAATCCTAAGCATACATAAGCCAAAACTGATATTAAAAATAAGGAATTATAAGAATATATACAAATTAAAAATATAAGAAAATTAGAAAATATAAGTAATAAATAGTTTTCAAATATTTATAGAAACTGTTTAACAATCACTCTGATATACTATTATTTTTAAGATAAACCTTTTACCTGTCAATTATACATAATACTAATGATATACAAATCAATATTATAGCTGCTACGCGAAGTATCACGCAAGTACAATTTTATTGCTCCGCAACCATGGGCCGAAGCCTGATATTACTTAGATAACATATATATACTATAACCTTTTTCAATAAATTGGTTAACTAATGCAAAAAGTTTTTTCAAATTGGATTGGAGGATCCTGAGGTGAAAGCATTCTTACAAATAAACAAATACCTATTGAGCTTCATATAATAAGTATAGATGGGTAACTGCATGAATGTGCATTATAAGTCTACTATATATTTTTTTAAATAATTTCATATTTAATTTTATTGAAATAGAAAACAACAAAAACTTGGAATATAGTTAAAAAGTAATTGTATGAAAACCTAATGAAATAACTAACAGTTTGTGGCGGTCCATGTTGGGCTGGTTGCTGTGGAGGTGGTGGTTGTGGTGGGGGTTGTTGCGCAGGATGAATGACAGTGGGCTGAGATAAAACATGCGCAGGACTCACCAACTATCAAAACAAAAAATATTATAGAATTATAATAATATACTTAAAAAAGTGATTAATAAAATATTTTGTTTAACATGGGCAAGATAATAAGTATACAAAAAATTGCCAATTTCACCTTAAAATAAGTAACATATAGATTTTTTAATTTTAATTATTATTTAAAGTATGTTATAAGTACTTTTATAAATAAATAATGTTATTTTTATATTTTAAATTAAAGATTAGGTATTTTTTACCATTTAACATTTTACTGGTTATAGTAATAAGCAATTTAAGCATATTTGTTTATAACACAACCCAAATCTAAGACAGGTTACTAATTGGTGTACAATGTATTGGCATTTGACCTCTGCAACCTTACCTAGATGAATTACAAGTCATTGATACAGAAATAACATGTGAAAGTCATAAATTTATACACTGAATATCTAAATTAATAGAGATGTTATAATTTAAATCATGCTTGAGGATTAATACAATAATATATATACAGGTTTCTATAAAATTAAAATTACTCGAAACTAAAATGTTATTTATAAGTAGCAAAATTTATGACAATGTAAAAAGTAACATTAAATATATACCCAATTCCATTTAGATAGTCTTGTAAATAATATGAAAAATATTTATATACATTTTAAGCAAATTTCGCTAAAGCAATGACTCATTATTTTATTTTCAAATATTAAATAGTGTTATTTAATTAATGACATATTTTCAAAATTTAATGTACCTCTATTTTAATAAAATATTTGGCAGCAATGTATAGCAAATATATTGCTCACAAAATCGGTGTTCTTAATGTATGGAGTATATAAATAAAGATATATAGGAAAAAATAATAATCTTATCAAATTACATTGTCCAGCATCACTTTAGTATACATAGTAAAAACTGTATACTACTAATACAAAAGTAACATTTAAATTAAGTACCCTTCTTAGTGCATATTGTTTATACACAGTTGAAATGAACTAACTGCTTAATTGTACTAAAATGTTTTGATGTTATCGAATTGAACATATTTTTGGCTTGTATCATTTACATGTGTGTGAAAGATTTTTTGTATTTGAAACTATTCTGAAGTCTCAATTTGTTTATTAATCTTTGATACAAACTTCGAAACAACAGTTTCGAGATAATTAATACAAAATTTTATGAGAAATAAGGTCTTCATTCTCAAATTTCTTAATTTAAATAACAATAAAATATTTATTTCATTTAATTTACCATTGACATACTAACAACTTGATTTCAAATAAAATTGTTAGTATATATTGTTTTGAAGGAGTTGAATACATTATTTTACTGTACCCCTGAGTTAACTTTCCCAATTAATAAATCTTATGTTAAAAAATTATAATAAATTAGGCATAACACGCAGTACACGATTATAGAAGATTAAAAAGCATGGAGATATTAAATTCCCAACAAGATTTATAATATATAAATTTACTTGTATATACATTATAGTTTAATTTAAAGAGAATAGAATTTACATTCTGAAATGGTTAGTTACATTAAATTGAAATGATGATTGGAAATGCTTACATTAATGAAGTACATTTTGATTTTATCAAATATATATACATATTTTATAATTCAATATGCACATTTTTTTATCAATATGTGATATAACATTAAATGTTATGAAATGTATTATCGTGGGCATTTATAGCCAAATCCGACCACAAGAGGAGTAAAAAAAAAATAAACTACTTTGTCATTAATTTAATAAAGTATAATTAATTGGTTGAGATTTAGAATAATCTATTGTATAATGGATTTGCGAAAAATATGGCATAATAAAGCAGAGCTATTAGCATCTCTCAAGTTTTGTTTATATTTACTCCTCCTTGGAGATATCATAGAGCATAGAATGGTAAATGTTGTAATGAAAAAGAAACATCTATTAATTATGGATATAAATGGCTATAAGGCCCGAGAAATATCAACAAATATTTATGAATTATGAAGGGATCTATGTCATGCAAAAAAAAGAGTAGCAACTGCACCAATCATTAATAAATGGGTAAGGGTAATCAAATATTGATCATAATTTAATGTGTTCTGAAAAAACAATACATTCTATGACTTATATTATTGTTAACAATTCAGTTCTCTCAAAAAAAAAAAACATTCACCATATTTATTAAATACAAATAAAACTAATTGGAGACAACTATGTCAAAGTTTATGATTTTTTTTAATAGAATTTATCTTCATGCTTAGTTCTTTTAAACAAGATATATAGAGGGATTTAGTATAGCCGTACGTGCACATGTGATATTTGAAGTTAATATCAATGCTAAATATTTATCTAATTGACAGACATACATGTTGGGGCCGCTGTGATGCATCAATGATCTGTTGAGCCTGTTGCAAGACAACCTGTGCATCCATAGGTAAATCAGATGTGTAGTAAACCTACAAAAAAAGTGTTTATAAAAATAATACTCAATGGTTTAATATGAGGACCAATATAAGTATGATTTTTTTCCATAAAAATATCTATTTTAATGCCACGACAATTTCCATAGTCTGCCACATACAATAATTATATTTTCTGAAAGTATAAAACTACAATGAATGATTTCAAGTTGTTAAATGTTACCTGATGTCTATGTAAAGCTTGTTGTTGATGTTGCTGTTGTTGTTGTTGCTGCTGCTGCTGTTGTTGTTGTTGCTGTTGTTGTTGTTGCTGCTGCTGCTGCTGTTGTTGTTGTTGTTGGAAGTCTGCACGAGGAGCTTGAGATGGTGGATCATGGCGGATAATATATTGTTGTTGATATTGTAATCCATCTCCAACCAATTGTAATTGAGGTTGTACAGAATCACTCACAATTATGTCATTAGGTTGATCTGTTTGTTGTACTACCACCTTAAATAAAAAACACAAAGCCACTTAATGCACAGTTCTGGTAGTTCAAAAATGTTTACATATATATATGTATGGTATGTATGATGTTCCCATTTATTTTAAATAAGGTTTGAATTGAATTAACAAACCTGCTGTTGTGGATATTGTTGATCATCTTGATTTACTATTATTCCATCGGAACATATTAAATTTGGGCAATATCTTTGCAAATCCTCAAGTGTCAATGAATGTCCTTGCCCAACTATTTGGTAGTATTGAGCCATTGCAAGGAATTAGCCTAATATAAAAAATATAAACCAGTTAATTATTATAGTATTTTTTAATTTATTTTTGTTCGATAAATAATTCATTGTCTAAAATGTTAATACTTTATTTGAAACAATTTTCATTGAAGATATTTAATAAAAATATGAATCAATTGCTTCTTAATAAAACGATCAATTGTTATTTTTTATCTGACAAATCATATTTACAAAATGTGTTTATTAAAACTAAATAAACTATCCACGTTAATGTAAATGTGTATGTTGGTTACCTACATTATAGAAAAGTTATAAGTTTTGACGATCAACTGATTCGTTGACAGCTATTTCATACATCTTGTACACCCTGAGAAATACGTACAATAACAGCAATGACTTCGTGGATAAAGCGATTGCCTCAACTATGGCGACGACATTAACAATCACTTCACAATCACTAAATATTTCACAAATTATACAGCATTTCTCTAAGTATTTCATACGTTGAAATAACACGAAAAGAATAGATTTGAAATCGTTTTGAGGAACGAAACGAAATGGCTTCGATCCCTTTAGTTGAACCTAAATTCTCTCTAACATGATGGTTTTCAGTAGATATAACAAAGTTTTTAAAACTACTCCTTACCAATATTTACTAAGGACATTTTAAATGCCATATATATACAGAAAGGAGTAACTTTTAGCATCAAAATGCAAAATTTTTAACTCAAACGCCAAATCTAGAAGCAATTTACATTATGGCGTGTGTGTCACTTTTTTACAAATATATTTTTTTTTTAATATCTATAGTGCTGCCATACTAACATTTCAAAATTATAAAATAAACAATGCTTACACTAAGTTTTTGAAGTAACCATGTTGCGTTTATTTTATAAGTATCTGTATTTATTTATAAAAACTTAAATATATATATATATATATTATTATTTAAGTATATATATATATATATATTATTAATGTTAACATAGTTACTTTATTACTTTTACGCATAGTTGCAATATTAAGGTAAAGACACATACGATATATAAATTATCCGCCTGTTTAAGCGTAATTTAATATGAGTGTTAAAAACTCAGTAAGGTTTGTATTATCTATATAATTATGTATTTCCAAAAAAAAAGTACTATAAGTAGTATATCAGTTGTCTGGTTTCCATAGCACAAGCTTTGTATAAGTTTAATTTGGGATCAGATAGCCATGTGTGAAAAATGTCTCAGGATATTATTATTATTATTTATAAAAATAACGTAGAGTTGTATAAATGATTTTTTGTGCACAAAAACTTTAATTACAGTTTCCAGTATTAAAAAATAATATTTTCAGTTGTTAAATAATTAAAGATAATATATAACTAAATGTACAACTATAAATTTTAGTTATACATTTAGTTACATAGGAAGTTTATAATAAAATATTTAATTAAACATCGATTAAAGCGTATATAAACTAGCACAAAGTTATACGAAGAGTTAAAACCTTTTAGCAAAAAAAACACACAACAATATGCTGTTTTTTCAATATTCATTAAAGATATCGCAATACATTAATATTTGTCAGTTTTTAAATTTCGTCAGTAATTAAAAAGTCGACACTCATTTTCGTATGTATCATTATATTATTATCAATCAATCAACAGCCAATCGTTGTCCACTGCTGAACATAGGCCTCTCCCAAGGTGCGCCAATGCTCCCTGTCCTCCGCCTTCCGCATCCAGTTGGTGCCCGCCACCTTCTTTAGGTCGTCGGTCCACCTGGCTGGAGGGCGCCCTACGCTGCGCTTGCCGATTCGTGGTCTCCACTCTAGAACTCGTCTGCTCTAACGGCCATCGGTCCTACGACATACGTGACCAGCCCACTGCCACTTCAGCCTGCTAATTTTGCAAGCTATGTCGGTGACTCCGGTTCTTTTCCGGATAATCTCATTTCTGATTTTATCCTTCAAAGATACTCCAAGCATAGCTCGTTCCATAGCACGCTGAGCGACTTTGAATTTGTGAACTAGTCCCGCAGTTAGTGTCCACGTTTCAGCACCGTATGTCATGGCAGGTAAGACGCATTGGTTGAAGACTTTCGTCTTCAAACATTGCGGTATAGACGACTTGAGGACTTGACGAAGGTTGCCAAATGCTGCCCAACCTAAGCGAATTCTTCGATCGGCTTCCTTCTCGAAGTTGTTCCTACCAACTTGTATAACCTGTCTTAGGTAAGTACATCCCTTAACAACTTCGAGAGGTTTCCCTTCGATGTATATCGGTCCCAGCACGACAGGCCTTTTGAATATGACCTTGGTCTCTTGTCCAAATTCATTTCGAGACCGACACGCCGGGAAGACTCGCTTAGGCTACGCAGCATTTCGGTGAGTTGTTCCAGCGACTCTGCTATGATGACGATATCGTCGGCAAATCGAAGGTGTGAGATGTACTCGCCGTTTACATTTTCTTTGACTACTGGATTTAATATTTTGTTTTTTTTTTAAATTATCGATTAAAATGATAATTAATCTTAAAATTGGTTATATAAAATAACTGCCTGCCCCGATTGTCTAACAGCTAAGTATAAGACCACAGATCCCGGGTTCAATTAAATAAATAAATAGAAAACTATTGAGTTTTTCTATCGGAAATTCGCTGAAGTTTGTTTCGCTACTCAAGTAACGAAACAAACTGAATTTTCATGTGCTTAATTTGTGATTATAATTCATCTCGTGCTTGACGTTGAATGAAAACATCGTGAGGAAACCTGCTTGTGTCTCATTTCTTTGAAATTATTCCACATGTATATTCTACCAACCCGTATTGGAGCAGGGTGTTGGAATAAGCTCCAAACCTTCTCCTCAAAAGGGAGAGGAGGCCTTAGCCCAGCACCAATCAGCCCAGCAGTGGGACATTAACAGACTGTTACTGTTAGTAGTACTTGATGATGATTTTTCAATCAGTCACTAGAAAAACCTCAATTTTTGTTGTAAGTTATTGTTGTAAGATGTAATGTGTGCATTCTGCAAGTTAAAAATTAGTATACATTACTAAGTAATATTTTAAGGCTCACCAGGTTCATTAAGTACATACTGGTTTCGGGAAGGAAAAATCGGGAAAATCCATCCATTTTTTTTGTTTTGTATCAATCTTTTTGAGAATACTCTGTGGTGCTATACAAAGAGTATGAATTCATAATAATAATTATATTGACCTACTCTGAAATAGTGGATTAAAGATACTGTATTTCATATTTCTATATTATCTGTGACTTACCACAGATAACATATACTAGTAACGGTGACTTACTGATTACTGTCTGACTCTCAGGAGCAAAGAATGATTGCGAATTTCTTTTTAAATTTGAGATTTAATGTTTCTTTGCTTGACTGTTAAACTACTTTTATTTTTCATGTAATATTTAGAAATATATGTTGTGAAATTGTATTAATAGTTGTAGCTTATCAGTTTTCATGAAATTTAAACAAGTCGTAAATTTTCTTTTTTTCAAATTATTTGATGACATTTTGTAGCTGTCTTCACCCTTACAATTTGTGCAAATGGATGATTCCATGATTTCTCCAGGTATTTAACATCCTTTTTTATAATTATTTTCGGTTATTATTAGATTCGAATAGAATATATACATTTTTAGGAAACAAAATGGGGGATTCAGCTTCCGAAAGTGATTCGAGTTCTCTCGATGGCGGAGCAATGCTGCCTCCGAGTACTGTTTCCCGAGATCAATTACAGAAAAGGATTGAATCACTGCAACAACAAAACAGGTGTTTATTATTAATATTAAATATAATTTTGAAAAATTAATTTACACTAGAGTAAAAATAATTTCATTAAGTATTCTAATAGGTTTTTTGATAATTTATATAGTTGTTCAGCATACAAATGTAATTTATTAATAGTTTTATTTAATATTTTTAAATATGCATTACGTAATATGTATTTTTAATAAAAATGTTTTGTACAAATGTAATTGAAACATTCCTGAAAATTAATGGATATTTGCTTAAACATTTTTCAGTTTTTTTATATTGCAAAATGCTCATGCTTTTAAGACTTAAGCAAAATGTGATCACATTTTACTGCACCATTGGGACATAATTCAAAAAATAAGTATATTTTTTTTATTGCTACTAATTAAATATTGAATATATGTAGCCTAAACAAATCAAAGTTAAAAAGTAGGGAGTTGATTTAAAAAATCTAAGATTTTCATATTCTATGAGTTTTGCTAATAGCTCTGCTTTATTTTGTACTATAAACAGTTCTGGATATTCCACTTAACTCCTTATATCCACTTTGACTTTACTTACAAAATTCCAATAACAACTTCACCAACATTTAACGTGTAATTTGTTCATGAATCCATAATGAATATAACAGGTTATACAAGATGTCGACCAATGAGATTGTGTCAATTTGATGTCCAAGTTGTTTATGTCTTTACTTCTTTTGTGGTTGGAACATAGGCTATAGTTAAAATTTGTTCGTTGAGTGAAATATATAATCTCAATTATAACTAAGATAACATCAGACCACTGTGGCCAAAAATTTCCCTACAAAAGAAACTAGTTACAGACTACTAAAAATAACCTGTAAAGACCTTTAAGATGTAAATTAGACTTAATGCTAAACAATTCTTATGTACTTTATAGTTTTACTCTTTACTTTATAAATTTTTAGCAAATTTTAATTGTACTCAATAATGGAAATGCTTCATTAACTACAATTTAAGTTTGGTGATTGGGCTTGTGTTAACATGTATATACTATGTACTTTGAAGCAGTACATAATACTACAAAACTTGAAATAGAACAGACACCTATATCATAAGCTCTGTTGTTAAAATCATGAAATATAATTACTTGTGTTTGTGGAAAGCCTATACAGTAAATGTTGCAGATTTAATGAAACATAGATAATATTCACATAAAATCGAAAAAACTAACTAGTTTTCTAGTAACTACTAAATGCAGTTAAATTGTTAACAAGTAATATTTTCAAACATAGCATTAAATTCTCATTTGAACCAGACTAGATATACAAAAGTATTTAAGACTGACTGACTTTGATTCTATAATAATTTCCTATTGATAATTAATTTTACTTTTACTTATTTTAAGACCAAAAATCAGACATAAAAAAATATTTTTGTGTTATTGCCACATAGCATTAAATAAAGGAGTATTTGGTGGATTTTTATACAGGATATATAAAATTCATGGTATGTATTAAGTGGTGTAAAATCAAGATATGAGTATCATTTGCTAGTTCTTCTCAGGTCTGAGGTTTTTCTTTCCAAAACTGGTAGTAGATTTTTAATAATCAATCAGCGTAATTCTACTTTTATTGTATAAAGATTTTCACTTTGAGGTTTAAAATATGGTTATCCAAATAAAGTATTTTTATTTTGATTTTAAACTCTTATTTTTTACAGAGTATTGAAAGTGGAGCTCGACACTTATAAACTGAGAGTTAAGGCTCTACAAGAAGAAAATCGTGCTTTGCGCCAAGCTTCAGTTTCAATTGTGAGAATTTATCTTTTTTTTGTTCATTTTAATTTTCAATTTAGGAAGGAGGTCATGTAAGTGGACCTGATCATTGTCAGTGGTCGATCATCTTTGACTAAAGATTAGCACTAAAAGAAATACAAATCACTCCTTACATTCTCAATGTAACTCCTCAACTTGTGCTATGAATTTTATTGTTGAAATAACAGTAAAATTAACTACTATTCAACTTTGTTTTTTTTTTATTCTTTAAAAGTAAATATGGCCTGTGTATGTCACTGGTAAAGATATTATAAAGATTAATCAGACATTTTTTTTTCTGTTAATTTGGTACTAAAATAATTCATTTTTAAAATTGATTCTATTGTTATATTATAATTTTTTTTTCAATTGGGTAACAATAAATCTCATAATTTTTTATAAAATATTCCTATCTTCAAATTTAAAGGAAAATATTTCAAATTATAGCAAGCAAAAGCAGAACAGGAGGAAGAATATATTTCTAATACTTTGCTGAAAAAAATTCAAGCTCTAAAGAAGGAAAAGGAAACACTTGCACATCATTACGAAAGGGAAGAGGAATGTCTAACAAATGACCTTTCCCGAAAATTGAATCAAGTAAGGTTTACATGTATACTTTATTTTATACAATAACATGATTTTCACACTTGTCATATCAATATCATACTGGTGGTAGGGCTTTGTGTAAGCTCGTCTGGGTAGGTACAACAAACTCATCAGATATTCTACCGCAGTACTTGGTGTTGTTGTGTTCCGGTTTGAAGGGTGAGTGAGCCAGTGTAATTACAGGCACAAGGGACATAACATCTTAGTTCCCAAGATGTAAGCGATGGTTAACATTTCTTACAGTGCCAATGTCTAAGGGTGTTGGTGAACACTTACCATCAGGTGGTCCATACGCTCGTCCGCCTTCCTATTCTATAAAAAAAAAAATCAATAGTCTACTAAATTAAAAGCGGGCGATACTGCAAAGTACAGCTACTTATATATGTTAATATGATGCCTGTACTAAAACCTCAGAAACTTCGAATGTACATAACATATATTTTATCAGTTTTCATCAATATTAACAAAATGCATGAACTTCAGTACTATTTCAAAGATTGCCACGAGAATTTCGTCTGCCGGGTTTCACTAGATATATAGAATGATGCAAAAGCTTGTATTTGAATAATTTTTACTCAATGAAACATATAAAAAAAATTTCTAATACCAGTCAAATATATCAAATATGATCAAATAAAATATTGGGTAGATAAGTCTCATCTATGAATAATGCTATAATAATGGAATGAAACATTTTCAACAGTTACGCCAAGAAAAATGTCGCCTGGAGCAGACCTTAGAGCAAGAACAGGAGTGTTTGGTCAATAAATTAATGCGCAAAATAGAGAAATTAGAAGCAGAGACTCTTGCAAAGCAAACTAATTTAGAAAGACTTCGTAGGGAGAAGGTATGTATATAGTTCAGTATACATTAAATATTAAGTAAACACACTAAAGAAGTTCTTAACAGTCAGATCCCAGTCGCTGTGGCCGAATATGTTCAGGATAGATAGAATAATACATTAAATGTTTTAATATTATTATTTATTTAGTTTAAATAAAACCTGTTTGGTTTGTCCAAATGAAAATTATGTGACACTGTAAATATAATTGACAGTAAAATAATTTTAAAATGCAGGTGGAATTAGAAAACACATTAGAACAAGAGCAGGAGGCTTTGGTGAATAGACTTTGGAAGAGAATGGATAAACTAGAAGCTGAAAAACGATCACTACAGATTAGGTTGGACCAACCTGTTTCTGATCCAGCTAGCCCTAGGTGAATTTTTTTATTTCATCATTTTCAATATTTGATCTAACTGTGTTGGTTGCCTGTGCTTGTATATTACGCAGTAATATAAAAATGTTCAATCAAATGTACGTTTTATTGCAAATTTTATTACAAATTCAATTCATTTGTTATTTATATTATTTAACTCCAAAACAAATTTAACAGACCATAATTGATAATGTTGTGTTTGCCAGGGACATCAGTAATGGTGATACTGCATCTAACTTAAGTAATCACATCCAAACATTGAGGTCAGAAGTTGTTAAATTAAGGTAACATTAAATTTATTTAATTATAAACTAGACTAATGAGAGAGAGACTGATTTATAATGTATGTACAGGAATCAGCTGGCAGTTTCTCAAAACGAAAATAAAGAGAAAATGCAACGATTTGTGTTAGAAGAGAAACATATCAGAGAAGAAAACATTCGCTTGCACAGAAAGTTGCAACAGGAGGTAGATATCTTTTTAGATAAACAAAGATTAAATTTTTTGATATGCTGTTAAAAATCATTGTGTCTCATTGTCAACATCATTAGTGCCAAGCAAAGCTGTTTCATTGGAAATGCACTATTCAGCCATTAAATGTGTTGTGTTGTGATTAGACCAAAATAATTTTTTGTTTGTGTAACAGGTGGAACGTCGCGAAGCATTGTGCAGACATCTTTCTGAAAGCGAATCTTCACTTGAGATGGAAGAGGAGAGACAGTTTAATGAGGCTTTGAGTGTAAGTACACATTAAAGTTTTCTTTATTGAACAAATTTTATGAATCAGAAGTAATACAAATATTCTAAATATTTCAATTAGTAATAACAAAATATCAAAGTCCATTGGTCCGAGGCGCTTCCTTCCATAAAATTCAACCATAGTTCATAGAGTCATCATGTCGAAGGATGTCTACACATCCTCGATCGATCTTTGTAATACCCCTTCTTGTACCAGCAACTAACATAATTGCAAAGCTATTAGGGACATTTGCATGCTTATATATTATATATTATAAGCGGGCATTCAAACAATAGCAATCATATTCAATAAACTTGTAGTGGCAAATTGATATAAAAATTAAATATGTATCAAGAAATGTTAAGATTCCCGCAAAAAATATTGGAAAATTAATATTTTCCAATATTTAATATAAATAAATAAATAATATTTTTAACTGTAGTTAATTAGCATAACAATAATCTATTCCAACTAAACAAGACTTCTCTTGTATAAATAAATAAATTTTAAGATAAACATTAAATTGACGATATATCATTGTTCGAGATTGTGAATAATCTGTAATTTTCACTATGGATTCGGTGATCTTTTTACTTTGTATTATTTTCACTGCAGGGATAGGTAATTTGGACTACATACATTTTTTTATTTTATGTTATTATGAATACAAGATAAAAATTTTATGAAATGGTCCTTTATAAAATCCCATTAATTCTTTTTTACAATTTTAGTACAAGCATAAAGTGCGGTGAAATTATGGGTCTGTGAAATAATTAATCGTGAGCCGTGAAGCGGTAAATAACATAAAACGCTTTCGCGATTAGTAATAAATTTGGCACTGACAAAACATCCAAAGGAATGTTGTTTAAATGGGTTTACAGCATTGATAAATGATTCGTCTCGATTTGTTATTCTTATTCAATTTAAAAATTATTAGTATCTATCCATCAATGTGAAAAGGCTTAAAAACTAAATATCATGGTTAAAACTGCCAAAATGTCCAATTTTATACAATATTCCATTCACAATAAGAATAACTAAAAACAAACAGTATTTTTAAATATTCAAAGTAATTTGCGGATAACTCCGCTATATTATAAACTACAAACAGTTCTTGATTGATATATCTTCATTTCTAATACAGCAATATTCTACTTAACTACTTAATTCCATTTTAATTTTACTTCCAAAATTCGGAAAACAGTTTTGCCGACGTTGAAGACGAGCCATTTTTCGACGAACTGACAATGATTATTATGATCTCCACCAAGGAAGTTCCCTAAACGAATGGACACCGAATAAATTTCTATAATAATAAAACAGATTTTAGTTTTGTCACATTTTTTTTAAGATAGATATTTGTTTATAATATGTAAAATGAAATATTTGTAAAAAAAAAAAATATAGAAAGTTACCTAAACATCCGGTAAAGATGTTGTTATCATGTAACGTAAGATAACGAAAAATAAATAAATATTTTTTTAAAAGTTAACAAAATCTTATTAAATATAGTTCACTTTTATGCATAGTAAAACTCTTTTCTTACTCTTGTATTATTTTGTTATAGCTTTGAAAATAATACAAGAGTAAGACATTCGTCTCTAATATTTCGTATAATGTTTACGGGTGATTATTCAGGGTAATCAATACTTATCTATTACGACCTGGTTTTGTTTAAACGGGCTGTGATTGAAACTGATTTTGTATTTACGACTTTTGCTTTTGCCTTCTGACTTTTGTTTTACCTTCAACACGGACTAAGCTGATTGAATGTTATTATTTTCCATTCCATTTAAAACTTAGGGTTAGTTGTTATTTTTAATTATATATATAAAAAAAATTAAATGCTAAATATTATAAAATAAGATTTTTGTGTTGAGAGCCGCAAAACAGAATCAGATTAAATTTTTGTTTAATAATTGTTATTTTACTTGCATTCCATATAACATATGTCTATTATAATTAATACAAAATTATATATAAAAATAATGAAATATATCATTCTTTACGTTATCATTCATTAATTAACCCAGTTATTCGGTAATTTTCTCCTCACTAGTTTAACTCAAGTGTCATGTCAATTCAAATTCAAGTTGTTTATTTACCTTCTTTCCTATTCTCATTGGAATAGACTATACGAGACTGCCTTATATCTTTCAATCATAATAACGAAGTACACAGATGCTTATTGTTAATAGGAAGCCGGTTAAAAAGGACATGTGTAGGTTACATTGCAGGATACATGTGTAGGTGAGTGTAGAAGGCGTCGTGTATCTCATTGACGACGATTCAAACACGCCATGCCGATACGTCCAAATAGTGCTTAGTGACTGGATTGATTTCAAGCTATTTAGCAATTTCACTATTGTTAGTGTTGGAAATTTTTCGAAAAATTTTGGCAACAAAGAACACATTGTGAGTGGCGATGGTTTGTCATTATCACGGCCTGGTACCGGATATTTGTTTTTCATGCCGAACACTTAAAACTGGATTAGTTGCGCTGCTGAGTCGTCAATGTCCCAAAGTGTTTTCATTCCTCGTAAGAGTTACTCATCAATGAAATCAGATAGTATTCGCCTGCCCCATAGCTAAAATTGTTATAGAATGAAAGATGTAAATCGTCAGCAGTGGTCGAATTGACCGCACGTGCCTGTTTATGTGCGCACAGGCGCGGTCGCGCAGCGTGTCGTCTCCGGGCGGGTCGCGGCCGCTGTCGCCGTACGCGTCGCCGCTGCTGCCCACGCCCGGCCTGCCGCTCTCTCGCCCCACGCTGCACTTTAACTCGCAGGTACGTCACACACCTACCACATCTCGTGTTCCGGTCACTACGTTCGCGAGTAGAGATTGTAATATCAGCGATTTTATAATTTCGGTGTGGGTTTTTTACAATGTTACTGAATGTGTTTGGCGCATTTACAATTTAACTGAATTGAAATAAAATTTTTTGCAAGTGATGTCGCTCGTTAAATTTTACTGCAACATATTATGCACTCGTTAAAACTCGCCTGATCGCACCGACAGGCGAGACGGACGAGCGAGCGGTTCGTGAAGCCGGCGGTGCCGGGCGGCGCGCTGTTGCCGCCGCGCGCGCCGCTCGAGCCGCCCGCCGCGCCCGCGCCCCCCGCGCCGCCCGCGCCGCCCTCGCCCTCCATGCAGCCCGCCAGCCCCATGGACACCTCGTCGCGCGACTAGCCCGGGGCCGACGAGCGTTCGCACCGAGTGGTCGCCGCCAGGACGAAGAGATTCGGCGAGTGTCTGTCTTAATACATTTGTCGCTACTCCTGAGACCTAGTAGGCTTCAAATTACATTTTCGTTAAACCGTTCACGCATAAATGCAACGAAAGCAGAGTATATTAGCTTGGCGTTCCTATCGTGTCGTATACCCGAGGAGGGACGGGTAGAGCATCGCTAGTGAAGGAATTGTGAAGATAGTGATACTAAAATATATTATAAATAAAACAGATTTGTTCGTTTTGCGTCGAAGGCGTTTTGCCTTTATTTTGGAGTATTGGAAGGTTTATTGACGTCGATGATGACGATGTTATCGATAAGGAGCTGATGTTTTATTTGATTTAATTGGTATATTTTATTTTTATTGCCAAGCTCGACTATTTATGTACACACTTTTGTTATATTGTCACTATATTTACTGTATTTAACTTTTAAAAATGGCATTATGTATATACATATTGATATTTATTTTAATGTCTGTTAACCAACTATTTACACGGTTACAAATAAGTCGGTGTATCTACTAACTGTCTACGCATAACAATAAATTATTCAAAATAATTGAGTTAGGTTTTAAGTAATAATCTATTGGTTGACTCATCATATTCCATAAAAAAGATTATTATAAAAACAAATAAAATCGATGACCACCTGGTATAAATCGGGATAATCTTAATGCTACCAAGTGTAAACAATCCAATAACATTTTGGACTTCGAATAAGCTTCTTTCACATATAATGCGATTTAGAACGTTTTGATATGATTAATATGGTTATAGATAAACAAGATGATTTGATGATTAAATTATCAAAAATATATTGTTACTACATAAGTCCTCGCTGCTGGCCACTTAGTCAGTTTAAAACGGCTTAAAAATATCGTAGTTATTATTTTATCGCGATCGCATGCAGCCTTCAGGCAAGTGTTATATCGCTCACAAGCTCTTGCGTCCTTAGAAATGTATGTACTGTGCACATCACTCACTGCCCTTTAAGACTTGACACGTTCCTTAAATTAATGACGTAATATTCTATTCGAAAACAATTTGAGTTCATAGTTATCTATTATGTTAACAGATTTTGCGAGATTAATGAAAGATGCATAAAATTTGGACGTACGTTACGAAGCTGCTAAACTCGAATATTAGTGATAAAAAGACATACATTATATTCAAATACTGGTTATTAATAAATGTATTATTGCTACTTGGGTCGTTTAGGGAACGTTGTAAAGTTTTTTGGAATATACCAATTTCATAGTGTAAGGATATTCCAAGTTATTGCTGATTAACCATTAGAAATTAAATTCGGACTTCATGGTATGAGGCAGTGGGTTTTAATGTTGACTGTATAAATGCGAACGTGAATAAAGGGTTGTAGAAGATTAAAGATTATAATCTATTTGATTAATATGTTGGGGTTTTGTTGCACTACTCTTAAATGTTGTAAGCAAAATGTATGTTATGTTTAGAATGTTGTGTTGTGCTCTTCTCTTAAAGGCAAGTTGTTAAAGATTGGAAACATTTCGGAGTAGTGTGCGAACTCTCGATTCAATTATGCAAATTTTCACTTAAACAGTTTATTTTTTTCCAATGTTAATAAAAGAAAATATACGCATTAATATTTATTCAGTGTTTTATTTTAATATGTATTTAAACTCCTAATATATACCAATATATATAACTATACTAATATTATAAATGCAAAAGTAGTCCTTTACGTTTTCACGGCTAGATCACTGAACCGATTATGATGCATGACATGCGAGCGAAGACGCGAGTAAACATAAGTAATAAATAAAACAACGTGTGTTACAAGTGTGCTATTAAAAATGTAGTAACCATTTTGGCAGTCCGTCTGAATGTTTCTTGGCAAACAAAGAATTACTGATCATCTAAATAATTGACTAATTTTATCTTTTGTTAAGTTTTTTTACATTGAGTTTAGCTGATCCTTTTTAAAAAAATTTTTTATTGTTAAATTGCACTATTTTTTACGTTTTATGGATATTAGTGTTGTAATTTTGATATTAAAAGGTGTGTAGGTCAGTGTTACCAGATGGTTGTTATGAAAATATTGTGCTGTCACTTCTTAAATACAGTGCTTATGAAAAAAATACAGCGAAACTTGAAATACAAATATATAGTGTATTTACAGTGTTTTAAAGCCCTTAATTTTCTCAGTATAGTCGCTATCGCCGTCATCGAAGGTTATGTCAATAGCCCTCTTTTTCATATATATCTCTGAATTAAGTTTTTTTAACATATTATCAGTAGGATAATTCCTTCGTATGCCGGAGCGCATATATGCGCTCCCAATTTTGTACCCGTAGTATACCAGAGCGTAGATATGCGCTCGAACGTTATCTCATAGTTCAATTTTTTTTGTTTTACACTACACTAGAGATATACCTAGCTCTTTTTTATCCAAAGTAATTGATATATATTTGTCTCCCTCTCTCTTTTTTATTAGATTATTATTTCGACCAATCAGCGACGACGAAATTCACGTTGTAAATTCGCGCGCTAACATAATTTTTTCTAATGGTCGCGGCCATATTTGTGAAAATTTCGTAAATTGCCAAGTGTTTTTCGAATATAATTAACAACAGTAAAGTGATTTTATTCATGTTAACAAAGGTTCTCGGGTAAGCGTAGAATATATTTGTATATTCTATGATAATATTTTAGACATTGCCTTTTCCGGATCACCTAGAGAAATGTTGCATATCATACAAAACATTGATCAAGTCCACGTGCAAAGATCTGAAACCGATCTGAAACCTGTAGGCTACAGGCCTGTCTTTTTTTGATGCTAACAACAAAATCAGACTAGATTCGTCCAAGACACTCTATTGTAAGTATTGATAGTAGGTACTTGAATTTGTGGATATAATAATCTTATTCATATGAGTTAGTAATTTATAATACCTTGAATTAAAAAAATACCTCTTACAAATACATATTCAATTAAATTAATGTTTTAGTATAAATTCTACAAATAGAAAAAAAATATTTTATATTATTTTTTATATGAATGTTAATTTAGCCTATAATTGATATATATTTTGTTACACTATTTTTATATAAGCAATAAGAAAATGTTTTTTTTTTTTAATATATAACGTTGGCTTTCTAATTAATAAAATAACAATATGAGGGCAAATAACCTCATTATTTTACAACCGTCTTGTAATTATTCACTCGTAAAAGATATATTCAAACCAGACCTTCATAGGATTTTACATGCAGAAAGCGCTGATATGAATGATGAAAAGACGTAAAGTCGATTCGTCGACCATATCGGACTGAGAAAACCTTATATGAACAGATATATTTTTTACATTTTATGGTAAGAAGAAAACATATTTATGCTTTAGTAGAAACATTTGAAATATTTTTTGCATCGTGGGACAAAAGCATAAAAAGGAAAAGATTTTCATCACACCAATGAATTTGGTTGGCAAGCAAGGAATTCCTCTCGAATCTCGTTCAAGATTGCTATGAAGTTACGTTAGCGAAACAGTATAAATTTTAATTTGGAGAGCGCAGTCGCAATGATGAATATTGGAATATGAAAAGACAATGTATAGCGCTCAAACCTCTCTTTATAATATATGTAACAAAAATAATGTCAGCCCTAGATTATGAGTAAATTTAATCAATCTTCCAGCTTTGGTCTCAATAAACTATCACTTCGCGTTTTTTTTTATCGATAAAAATTAATCATTTAATGTTTATAATCATTGATAGACCCTTTAAGTTATAATGTAGTTATACATACAATATTTTATTTTTCACCATGAACTTGTATTCACTTTCTGCAAAATTAAGTTAAAGATCAGCAACTCATCGGATATTCTACCTCAAAACAGCAGTACTTGGTATTGTTGTGTTCCGGTTTGAAGTGGTGAGTGAGCCAGTGTAATTACAGGCACAATGGACATAACATCTTAGTCACCATCACCATCCCAAGGTTGATGGCGCTTTGGTGATGTAAGCGATGGTTAACATTTCTTACATGCCAATGTCTATGGGCGTTGGTGACCACTCACCATCAGGTGGCCCATATGCTCGTCCCCCTTCCTATTCTATAAAAAAAAAACTTTGCTCTTAATTAAGATAATTTATCATATTTGGTTTGAGGACAATTTTTGATGTATACAAGTACCTTATCCGATGACGTTACCTTGTCCTTGCTTTGCGTTTACATTTTTAATAAAAAATACTATTTCAGCTTCAAGGAAGTTCATAAACTTTCATGTCGAATTGGGCAGATATAGTATATGTTCAATGCAGCCAATGCAAGATTGGATTATACAAGGGTTTAACGAAGAATTGTTTTATATATATAGAAGGTTTTTTACCAATTATACGTTCATAGCCGAGAAATATCCTAAAAAATCTTCCAGTCTGCTATAACATAATCCCATACAATATAATTTTTTGCGTCATTAACCCTATTCGTAAAATCTAGATTGTGGTTCTATGGTATTTTTACTTTGTGTTAAATCTAATACAATTAACATAAAACTGTGTTGTAAAAAAGTAAAAACAATCATAATAAATGAATAAAACACTGAGACTTTTATTCAACAAATATTTTAAAAAATCGATATGAGAGCTAGTGTAAAAAAAAAAGGACAAATACTTTCGATAATATTGTCAAAATAAAGTTTACACCTGGCTTTATACAAATCATAGCGTGTGACCTATGAAAGAGAGAAAAAAAACTGTCTCTTTCTTAGGTATATGTTCTTTCTCTTTCACCCGATAAATCGGCGACAGACGGCATTTCTCATGGTGTGTGATGCGGCATACGAAGGGTTAAAGTTAATGCAACTGGACTCCTGGCGTTTGATAGCTTGATTTGCCAATATGTTTTTTTTAATTGTACTTGTTATGAGCCGGTTGCATTTTTTAGTTTTTGTATAATTAATTTCTACAAACAGTAGTAAACACAGTTATTAGCAAATTAGCAAAATAAAAATAAAACTGCATAAAAGTGAACAAGTATTCATTACCTATCGTAGACAAAGGAAATTAATAGACGCAATGACGATTTCCCTCTCACATACACAAAATTAGAAAAAAATAATTTTTTTTTTTTATAATAAATATTAAAAGTAAAATTTAACAACCTCATTTTGTTTTAATTAACTCCTGAAAATTTTTTATATCCCAAAACAGGGAATACAGTTACTTTGGCAACATTATACGCACACATTGACAAACTATCTCACTCTCAATAGCGGCTTCACGGCCCCTTGTGGTCTATTAGTTTCTCTGTCTACGTTAGCTACCAACGAAAATAAAAAGTAGGTATATTATGTAACCAATTCGAATTTAAACATTCTGGAATGTTATATATAATATGTTAAAAATCTCCACAATTTGGTCATCTTATATTTAACATTCAATGGACCACAGAACAAATAACCATAGGTGCGTTCCGTCCGTCTAACTACTAAGTGGCCGAACTTTTACTTGCCAATTCGTGTTCCATTAGATTTTCGTAGTAAAATCTGACTGATCTTAACTTTTAGCGTTTAAAAATTAGTATCAATACTGTCAATTGTGTTTTTCAAAAATACAGTGCTCTACAGTGTACAGTAAATCGGGGGAAAATGAAGTAGATCTATTGTAATAACAGTGTATATGTATGGCTTTCCCGGTATATATATATATATATATGTCTAGTAACTATGGTGTAGGCTAAAAGTAGCTAAAAGCGCTGTTTTAATGACAACGACGTGTAAGAAGTAATAAGTAATTTTTTCACTCTTAGTGGTTAGTGGTCAGTGATAGGTAGATATAGTTTGTATAACAGTAAGTCATAAGAAAATCGTTAGGATGATAAAGCGACGGTAATTTTGTTGTAAATTAGAAAATATTACGGCGGTACTTATCGATAACAGCCAAAAAATGGTCCATTGCTGGGCCGGGGCTTGAGAAGAAGGTTTGGAGCTTGTTCCACCACTGCTCAACTGCGTTATATATATAAAATTGTAGATTTTGTTTGTTTCTTTTTCCCGATTTTTTGCAAAACTAGCAACTAATTCGATTACATAACTTTCATAAAAGAAAACTAGGGAAGTACCTAACCTAATTTAAAATAGTGTCCATAAATTCCTCAAGACCAAAAAAAAGGGTACGGAATCTTCTCCACGCAAACTGTACTTGCCCGTGTTTCTTTTTCGAGACGCATAAGAACTTACAGAAGCTTATGTAAAAAAATATGTGTACCACCCACTCATTAGATATTCTACCGCTTAACAGCAATACTTAATATTGTTACGTTCCAGTTTGAAGGATGAGTGAGCCAGTGGAACAACAGGCACAAGAGACATAACATCTTCGTTCCCAAAGTTGGTGGCGATGTAAGGAATGGTTAATATATCTTACATCGCCAATGTCAATGGACGGTGGTGACCACTTAATATCAAGTGGCGTATTTGCCCGCCCCTACCTATAACATTTAAAAAAAATCGGATGTTTATTTCTGAATTTAAACAAAAGTTATTTTTGTTTAAATTTAGAAACAAAAAATCTAACTCTATAATATTAGTACAGCATATGTACATTGCACACACAAAGCTCGCACTTAGTTCAATATCGACTAGGCTTTACGGGTTACAGTTACTTAGGTGATTTTTTTAATTACTTGCCACGCCCTCTGTGATTCTACATGTCAACATTTAAAAACTTTAAAATGTGTTCATAGTAAATCGAAAAAAAAATACGCGTAATGAGATTCAAAATAATAAAATGCAAATCATTATTAGTATTTAACGACCGTGATTGAAATAATAATTTTATAGTTTAAAGACTCATTAAGCTCTTAAGTTTAATTCTTATACATAATTCAAATTTTCGTGTTTTGCACGGATATAGAGTTCGGCAATTTTTCCATAGGACAAGGCACGAAATGTTCCCCTGGATGTCGATTGTATTGTGTATTATCTGTTTATATAAAATTATTAAAATTATCGTATTTGGTTATGACTCCTGTTGTGCGAAGTCGCGATGGATAACTTATTATAATTCCGATTAAAGTGTCCGTTTTTGACGATAAGATATAAACCTTCAGCAAATAAAAAAGTAGGTGCGGGTGTTAAGGCCTACCTAAGGGAGATTTGAAATAAATCAAAAACTGTTAATCGAAATCAACTAATTTTAATGTTTAATTAAGTTTTAGATCAACTCTTACAAATAAACAAATAAAAAGACAAATTCTGCAGTAAACAAAAACAAAATTAAACATTTTTAAAAACTTTGTTAGTAGGCCTTATTATATAGCCATATTGGTAGGGTAATAAGGCCTTAAATTTTAACATACTTAAATAATAAAAATATACTTGGTACATTTGGTAAATGAAATCAATAATAATAGGATGCACTAATTATGCTTAAAGCCTTGAGAATAATGAAAAAAAATCTTTGGTTAACAGCTATCGGGGCACTTAAAATCATCTGTATCAGTCGGAGACAAGCTGAAACACTCCTCATGATGCTAAATCATTTTCAGATCACGATGCTTGCTTGGGAGGCATCGTGGTTGTAGTTACTAAAAGAAATAATAAACCAATTAGCACGCAGTTATAATATAATAGGAACATTCTTCACACAATGCTATCTGGTCCCAAACTAAGCAGAGCTCGTACTATGGAAACCAGACAACTGATATACCACATATACTACTTTTCTTTTGTAAATACATACTTATATAGATAATTACAACCAGGCTCAGGGCAAAAATACATGTTCATGCACACAAATGTTTGCCCTGGGTGGAAGTCGAACTCACGACCTGCGGCGCGAAAGGCAAGTATCTACCAAACACGCGAACCGGATTGTCAAATTTATAATTACTTGTTTACATTTCTATCATTCTGAAAAACAAATGAAATAAACTGACAAATGTTTGTACAAAGAAAAAGGAGGTTAATAAGGCCTACGATTAAATTTGGTAGGCCTTAATATCCGCTGATACCATGATAAATAATGATTAAATAAATTATTATTAAAGTCATGATACATTTTTTAAACATAAAGTTCATAGAACCCAAGAAAAAAACTAAAGGGTAACTATTTATAATATAAGTACAATATTCAAAAAACTACTTACGATTGAATCGGACGAATTCTTATTATTCGAGTCGCGCAACTGCTCTTCACGATGAATAACATAACACTAGTGGCAGAAAGCAAGCGACAAGCTTGAAGCGAGATCTATGAGAGTTAACTACCTACAAGGGTGACTTCGAAAGAATACGATCATTTTAAATACCATTTTTGTTATTTACGCCTTATTAACCGACAGGCCTTATTACCCGCACCTACCATACTCCAAGAAAAATATGGATCAGAAGAAGATCATGGCTCAAGTTTAGTATACGCGTACTAAGGATGTTGTAATCATTCGCATCTGGATCCAAAGTAGCGGAACTTGAAAAATAATAAATAATATTGAGCTTTTGAGGATGGCGATATGGACGAGTTGTTTGATTCCACAATTAAAATTGACTAAAAGGTTTATAACAAAATAACATATCATTATACCTGGTGCAGATCTCCACCGGGATTGTTCTCTTACTAAACACTATGTCCTCTAGGACAGTCAATTCAAAATTCACTCAAGTGGCTTAAATATAAAACAATCTTTAATTATTTATTAAAGATTGTTTTATATTGACTTGATCACGCAAAAAAAACATCTCTTTTTTCAAGATAATGCACCAATTTTTAAATTGAATTACTAATAGATTGATTTATTGTAACTAGTATTTAAAAAAAGTTATTTTGTTAATTTTATTAGATAACAATTTCTATTAGGTGTATTAGCGTTTCATTTAATATAATAACATGGGGAGCATGAGTCTTAAAAATCTGTATGTATAAAATAATGTAATCGTATCATAGTATAATATTAACCGTAAATGAATACAAAAAAACAAGTGCGAGTCTAGCTGGAGAGTTCCGTACTATTCAGCTCCCCGTGAGATTTTATTGACTAGCTATACGGATTACAGGATTTTCGTTTAACTAAGATTGAGACTGACCTGTAAGTTATGAGTGTGATATATATAATTTTAGGCATAGACTTTCAGATATAGAGGGAGGGTAACATTCGATTTTAAATAAGTCGATTAATTTGATATCCTTTAAATTACACAAACTAAAATTAATAAAAAAATGAAATATTCGCTATGTCACAATTTGCAGTCCTAATTTAATATTCTTAATAAAAATTCATTTAGTTATTTTAATAGGTCTATTTCCTTTACCCAACTCTTCTTACTCAACTTCGACCTTTTTGTCTAGTAGAATTTTTAAAAAGAAGAAAATAGGCATACATATGTACATATATACAAATAAGAGAGTGACCTACAACCGTTTAGTTTTTCTCTTAAATAACAAAATAATTTTAATAAATGTATGGTTATATTGAAAATTTTATATTTATTTTACATAAAATGATATTTATCAACAAAGATAAGGTTTTGGTTTTGTCTGTTCGCGTAAGTCTGATTCGGTTGGTCTGATAGACCGACTTGTTCGGCACCTTTGTAAAGCGGAGAACTAATCATATTTTACACACGCGTCATAAACCTAAGCAAACTAGAGACAGGCAGAACAAGGTGTATTTGCGTTGACCATTGCTAGGGTTACAGGTAGAATAATTTGCATAATGCCGCCCACGAAGCATTTTTAGCAACATCCTATTTTTATGATAGGCAAACTGGAAAAGGAGCTATTGTATACTCCGCTTGGACTCAATAAACCATCATTAGCATAATATTTAACGTCCAATGATCAATAGTTATTGTTTAAGAATTTTTTTTTGTAATTCCAAAACCAAAATATAAAATAACCGTTTCTCTAAAATATCATTTTACATATGCGTAAAGTATAAATATTTTTTGCTAAAGTAATAAAAGTAAGTAAGTAACAGCCCGTGAATGTCCCGCTACTGGGCTAAGGCCTTTTTGCTTATTAGATATAAATAAAAAATGTTAACACGAATCGTTGCATATTAAGTATATAATAAAAAACTCAATCGATGATCACTTGAGACCTTATAGGCACAGTTATATAAAATTATCTTTTACATAAAAATAACAAGTCACTCATTGAACTTACGTATAGCTTCATAAACATAACTTACGAATGTATTAACTTAATTATAATTTTGTAAAATTAGTAAAATCATGTTGAATATTAGTAAAATCATGTTCGCTTGAAAATATGAGTAGGTACATAAGTTCTCGGAGTAAACATTTGACTTGAAACTCTTGAAAGCGTATTTAAAGTAAACCGAGTTTAAAATTAAGATTCAAATAGAAACGTCAAGTCCAGTCCGAGAGACGACAATCGTAAAACATGATTGTTTGCTAACCACGAATAGTTGGCGTAGCGTTATTGATCCTTCCAATAATTATCGAACACGTTTCATGTCACTATGTTTAAGCACATGTTTAAACACAAAAGTGGACGAGCATGGCGGAGACGCAGCGAGACTTTGTTTATAAGTTTACGCACGGAAACTTAGAGGTAGGCAGTCGGTTGAGCTAACAGAAAATCCGACACGGTAAGAGAAACGATCGCTTACTGCGAAAGATAAGAATATCCGTTTGTTAGTGTTTGAAGGATACGCATCATCTTAGTGCTGTAAATATAAAAATATATAAAATAAAACACGGAAAAGTGTATAATCATTTATTCATTTTAATTTTAGATCTCTAGTTAATAACGGATCAAGAGCTTTAAAGTATTTTTACTCATATTTTTACCGTTATATTTTGTGGTTAAATATTTCTAATTTTGAACATTAGGCTAGGTAGTTATTTTATATTTAATAAGTGAAAATATACTTTGAGTATTAAACACATAGGTACCTACTTCACAACATATTTTGACTCACATTTACAAGAATAGTTATAAAACTTTTCTTGTAAATTGACTGTTCAACTGTTTTAAAATTAATAGTTGTAAATATTGACTTTCCATCACGTAAAGTTTTTGAACTGTTATCTTTAGCGTACTGTTAATGCTAGCGCTAATGACAATAAATTTTTATAACATATGACATTTTGGTATCGACACTTTTTGTGTAGGTTAGTGGGAACGGTTTGTCTACTTAATCGACTCAAGTAAATTATAAAAGCGTTAATATGACGGATATAATTATTAATATGGCAAAATCATTTCGAACATGATTTTGCGTCAGTTTTAAGCAATATAAGTAAACAAAATATGCGATTAGGTATGACAAACTTGACTTGTAATACGGCAGTGTAACATAATATCTTCGAACATATCTATTAGATTGTTTCGCCTTAATTATAAGCCATGTTTAGCAAAGGTTAGCTAAATTGTAAAGTAAGCTTACCCCAGTCCTGGAATCCACAGGTCGATATGACATTAGATAACGAGACTAAATAGTATTTACGCCAAGGTGTTAATTTCAGGAGGTTAGAGTACCGTGAATTTTATTTATATGAAAAGTTAATTCATGGCCTGCTAGCACGTAGTGTTTAAACGGCGGAGTTAGCACTGGGCTCCGAATAAACAAGACGAGCTGGAGCGTAGCTACGTGAAGATATCGTACGCGTGCGTCGCTTTACGTCTTTACAGCTGGTATTAAAATTAAGCATACGTCACTACGAAATCGATTTGTTAAACATTATTTTATGTATGTAAAAAACGGTTAATTATTTTTTATTAATTATAACGACATTAGTAGTAGATACTATATTTTACCATGCAATATTGACCAAACAATGAAATATAATTACATTTACTCAAATATTATAGAAGTTATTATACTTTATAAGAATATGTTCTTGCGTATACCGTATAGTATATTTTTAAGCACTTTTAAAGAAGATCTACCTACCTACGTACTCCAGAAAAGTGCTTAAACGTCTTAATAAAGTATGAAATAATAAATAACTTGTTCAATAAAGTTGAACTATATTTTATATTTCTAAATAACTAACCAAAGGAACATTTTTATTTTAAAGACGAAGCTAGATAGACGGTAAGTGCTATCTATATAGGTACTTTTGTATTTTAGGTAGGTATAATAACTACTGCGATCGGCCATAACGGCGGAGTGTTTAAAAATGAAACGTTTCTGTGGAGAGCGTTGAGCTCGTTCGTTGTTTGAGGTTTCCTTTTCCAATTAGCACTCGTCCGGTAGACCGTAACTGGGTGAGGCGAGTTTGGTATGTCGGAATGCTGGCTAGGCCCTCCTCGGGAGGTATTACACGTTCCAAGAAAAACCATATTATAAACTATCTGTTTAAACTTTATATGGAACTTACGATTTGGATTATAAATTATTAAATATACATATGTAGGTATTTTCAATAGGCAATACAGATTTTGATATCCGTGATCATGTTTGGCAATCAAATCAAGATAAACTTTATTCATATAGTGAGAATATGAATCGTCATACAAAATTAATTAAACCAAGGAGCCACCGGGTCGGAATGTAATGAAATGCCATAAAACAAGTAACTCAGTACTTACCGAAGCTTTTGCAAAAAAAAAAAAAATAGTAAATATGCATCCATAGTATAATGATGCTTCAGTGCGGTTTGGTTTAGATACATGTGGAACAATTTGACCCGACACAAGCAAATTTCCTGACAAAATTTTCCTCTAACTTAATTGTACTTATTCAGAATTGAACTCACAGTCTTCGCTTAAGATTCACGTCTTCTATCCACTTGAATATTTCGGTTACTTTATAGAAGCCTAAAGATAATACGACACTTAGATACGATAGTATTTATTCGTATAATAAAACAGTAAAAGTGCCGTGTCTGTACTCTGTACCCACACGAGACATTAATAGACAATATTAGTTGTTCTGTTTCGAAACATATTATAGAAGCATTTCAATATATATCTATATTTCTCACTCTTCGTGGTTATTATTATATGCACAATTTTACAATTTTTTATTTAATTTAATTATATAAATTTTAAACAATTTATATAAATAGAATTGAAAGTATAAAAATTTTGTTAGGTGACAAATGTAGTAAGTTTATTGCAAGTATATTAAAATGTTTTTTTATTTATTATTATAAGTCACTGTATGCTTTTATATTAAATAGAATTTAGATTTGGAGAAAAATCATTCTTAGCAACCATCCATGAATTATGTTTTTTAGAATTGCATATATAGACTGATAGTAATTATAAATTGTTAAATAAAACTTACATATAATACATACACTATTAACAGATGTCTCAGATCTTGTTTCCTGTCCCTGGAATTAGGAAAATACACCTCCCATTCACGTCGGAACACACAAATACAAAAGTATGCCTGTTCGAGGGTAGAACCTCAAGAATGAAGGATCTATAAGCCAATTTAAGTATAAGATACTATCTGACAGGCAATTGTCGAATCGCTTTCTTGCTCCTACGCTTAGTTAAAGTTGAAATATTAATAAGATGTGTAAAGTGGTGTAATATTATTAATTAAACACAAGAAAATCAACACAATTAATCCTATTAAAAATATATATATTATCTAAGAGAGTATATGTATGATAAGGTATTTCAACGATATCTAATTTTTGAGTTAAAGTATCATTTACATTACCTGTTATGGAGAAGAACCATTCATAGTGATTATGAAGACTGTTTTAACTTTTTAAGCTCAGAGAGCAAGTGTCGATAAGAAAGGGTTAGAGCAGATAACATTTATCAATTTTTTATCGGGGCAAAATTCCTTCGAATTGTAGTATTTTACAAAACTTTTAAAATTTCATGCTACCATTGATAAGATTTTAAGGATTGATAAAAAATATTCCTTAAGCGTTATTTTATAAATATATTTTTTTTAACTCTAAATATCTAATTTCATAAAGGAATAATAATATATATCTCAATTACTAAAGACTGAATGACATAATATCATAGAGCCAAACTTCTATTTGTAAATCGCGAAATAATTAATAGTAGAGGCGACCCACGATTCATGCTTATTAAATTATTATTTTGTACATAGAAAAAAATAAGTCATATATTATTTAACTTTTTGTACTATCTTCTCTAAATAATGGGTAAAACTTTTCGCATATGGTTCACAAAATTGATAGTTACTGAAAGATATGGCAGCAAAAGGGCCTGAAAAAATATTTATGTACGTCTGGCAATTTATTTATGTATATCATGACAAAATTCTAGTGTGAAAGTACGTTTCAAAGTCTATGAAAATTTGTTTGGGCGTATTTTAACATTCATTTCTTATTTTATTTTAACCTTGTAGAGTTTGTATCTACTTAAACGGACAACAAAAACTAAATATATTACTAACAGTATTAATCAAAAAGGAATTAATATTGTAAAAGGATCAATTTTATGAATACAATGTAGGAAAATGTAAATTATCTTATAATTATTTAACTTATATTAAGACCTCATTTAATTAACTTAGCTTGTATTAAATATTAAGATGAGCTTATATCTAAATTAATTTTCCGTTATGGTATACATATTAAGTTAATTTAGAGACAAATTTTATTGAATTATTGAGTGTCTATTTAGCTGACTAACCGCATCGATATTGCGCAGGATTGTCACAAAAGCGGTTACAGATCGCCACCAATCACTTTCTATGTCAATACGCTGGAGGCGGAGTTTAAGTAACACGTAAGTGGTCACAACTCTTCATAAAATCGCTACGAAATAGTAACCTTTTTCTCATAGTGATAAGTTTCAAAACCGTATGTTCACATCAAACGAAACTTCAACGATTGTTATGGGAATTTATGATGTATATGAATCGCACATGGATGAATGTTGTATGATGAAGTCGAAAAGTCAGTGGGTATATTATTTTGTGTACATGCTAATGAGGTGTAGTGCGGTCGAGTTTGTGGTAGTTGGTCATGCAGTTGGCACGTCAGCACTGATTTGTGTTATGATAAATAGACAACTAATTTTTTTAACACGCCTAACAATTGCCTAATAATTGAAAATATTGTATAGCAATCTGATATTTTACCAATTAAAAAAAAATTAAGTGTACTAACAGTGAAGTGAATTGAAATGTATACAAATTTTAATTTTATTTGAGTGCGAATTACGGATAACAATTTTTATTAAAGGTGAGTGTTAGTTTATAACGATTGTATTTTAAAGGTTAATTTTTCTTGGAAATTATTTTACTTAACGGCAAAAGACGCGTTTGCCTAACTTGTTTAAAAATATAATGCAAATACTCTTGGTAACCCAAAGAAAGCTCAAAATAAATTAAAAAACAGTGTTTATAATAAAAAGTAATACTAAAAGACTTTGTTTAAGTTGAAATTAGTGCTAGTTTTTAGTTGGTCTAGTAACTAATATTCGTTGAGTTTTAATATTGCAATTGTGTAGTTAAGAACACTATACTTTTAACACTTATCGTCGGTAGTCTCTACTAGAGAGCGAGAAGAAACTAATGTATTAATAATGTTACTTATATTAAGTACAATTATAATCTGAATGAAATGTATATTAAGAGTAATAAAATGTATTTAGTGAATAGTAGATTCTTATCTTTCATAAAAAAACTTAAAATGTAGAGTAATAATTACCCAATAACCGAGGCTGGTAGTCATTTAATAAAAAACTCTCTCACTCACTCATATCTCACATATTTAATTAACATGAATAAAATACCTACAAAAGTAAATAGAATATATAACCTAATTATAAGTTTTTACAACAGTTTTAATTTATTTTAACAATTTGATTAAGTTTTTACAATATCCCCTGAATTCCCTTTATATGCTTATGTAAACATTTTTGTATAGAATCTTTACTGCATAACATATCTACTACTAAGGTTTTACGCGGGCATAATAGTTACATTCTTAATTACAGGTAATATAATATGTTTAAGTAATGAATTTGTTTTATTACATGTAGACATTTGGAAAAAAAGGAATATACTTAAATATATAATGGATTATAAACAAAATAAAATATATTTTGAATCCAAAATATATAACGACCATTTTATTTACTTTGAAGAAATTCAAATAATCTTTTATATTTAACTATGAGCCATAAGCTGCAAGAAACAAAATATTACAAAATACAGCTTTATAGCCAATACAAAACAGCTTTTATGTTTTATAGCTAATTTAATTATATTTTCATTCTTATAGCATACGACGTAATTAAGATATGTGAGTGTTTATTTTGTTTTAACATATTTTGATTATGATTATGATTATTGAAAACTACGACTTGATATATGACATAAGTAAATTTGCTTATAGATTCGGTTTGGACAGTGCTAGAAAGTCCATTTCTCAGGATATTACTTCTATAGAGTACTTATTAAATATTTCAAGTTTCAAATGTATAGTTATTATAAAATAAGCAAATTTCGTCAATCACTGAATGATGATCATCAAAATTGTTAGGGTACTTCCTGAAGTCATAGATACAAAAATAAGAAATCTGTACATTTTGCCCTCATCCCTTAAAATAGAGGGATGAAAGTTTATATGGAACTTTTGGCAATTTTAAAACTAGAAATATAAAAATGGTATGTAGAGTACAAATTACTAGCAATTATTTATTACTATACTTCTCCTGAAATCATGTAAAGATTGCATTTTTAGGTAGAATTGATAGAAAATATGGTAAACAATATTTTATTCAATGACATGTACAGAAATTATATGATAATGCATAAAAGTATAATATCTGTTCTTAATTTTTCTTAAACTTTACTGCTCTATGGTAGGTGTGACAAAGTAGTGAATGCGCGGGCGCAATATGGACGCAGAGCGGCAGGATCAGCACAAAGGCGGACGCTGCGGCGGCAAGTTCCGTCATCGGGTACGAAGGCCTATCGGCGCGTCCGCCACACCACAAAGCCCCTCAATAAACTTTTATAACACACATAAAACCCTGACTTTTTAACCCGACTTATTTGAATTAATATCAATTCGGAGTTCCTCAATGGGCTTCACTCGTCAAACTCTAAAGTTTTATGACAACCTCAGAATTGTGAAATAAAATTTAATTGAAATGTATCCCCGAAAAAAGTTTGATTGCGGTTATCAGCTTCCGAATTTGAATATTTACATTGAATATTTCTGGGGATATAAAGTTGAGCAGTAAGCATAATAGGCGTGCGTTGTCCGCTTTAGTATGTGGAAAATTACACGCTCAATCGATAACTCTTGATCGTTTGAAAGGTAATGAGTAAACTGTTACGCCTTCAAAATACAACAATAGTTAACATATATTGTATATCAGTTATATAGTTGTAAAAAAAATTGAATGTTGCATCGATAAAATTAAAGCCAGTATAAACGATATCAACGCGTGTGCTGAGACCAACTTAATTTTTTCTAAAATTTATTCATTTAAATTGCAAGTAATATTTTATGAGATATTTATTTTTATTGGATATATGTAAATAGAAATAAAATTCTTTGACACTAAGCAACAAGGAAGAATGAAGGTTTTTTTCAGTTTATGACATACCAATAACCTTATTGTGTCAACAATAAGAATTTCAATTTATTTGTTGAGACAATCTTTATTGATCATGTGTTGCGTTATTTGATTTTAGCCTATTGTTTGATTTACATATCAAGGCTGACGGTCGTATACATGCCAAGTGATAATAAAAATTCAAGTTTGAAACGTCGATGACGCAAGACCATTAAAAATACTTACTTGAGTTTTCGGCATCATTTCATTTGCATAGCCTCCACGGCCTTCATTACGCAGCCGTTCTGCAAACTTTGAAATTGGAAAAGACAACACGAGCTATATTGTTTCAATGGTTTCAATTTTGGTCTGTTCGGTCTTGCATTTGATAATTAGCACCTCGCAGCTCACAACGCGCCACGCAACCACGTTTGCCTGCGGTTAAGCTCGAGCTTTTTACTATCTGTAAAAAGTTAATTGCATATACACATCATTTGTATGTTATTAAATATTAGGTACCTAGTCATAATTGTTTAAAATTGGTATTTAAAATATAATGTAAATTATTTTCATGGCAAGAAGCGCTACACCCCTACAGTTCGTGAACAATTGCTCTGCAAGAGTCGACACCACACAAAACGCTTATATTTATCGAAGCGTCCGCCATAAACTTTCAATCACGGGCTCCGTGTACCTTTCGAGCAACATTCAGAGCCACTCGTTGTTATCTTTAATATTTTATAGGGATCAGTAAAACGACGGCACTGCAAAGCGATTAAGCGACATTCCACTTGTGGCCATTGATGTGAGCTTATATTGGGGTTGGAGTTAGGGCCCTGTCGGCATCGATAACGAATCGATGTAATTACACGTATCTAATTAAAAATCGATAAATATTTATTTACGGTGCTCTATGGATATTTTGTAATGGCCATCATACAGAGCCAGATACGCAGTCGGGGCTTACAGCTAGTCGAGCAGCATATTTAACCTTACCATTAAAAAGCAAATGTTCGCAATTCATCTATACGACTCAACTTTAATATTTATACCTCATGGAGTCGTAAAACGATGAATAATGACGTTGGAGTTGAGTTGGCTAGTGCTGTAATTACTTTGCTTTTATACATAAGTACCGAACGTTGCCTCTCTTGTTGTGTAAAACTTAAATGTTGTCGAGTTACGATATGTAGCTTTATAGATTCCTAAGTATACCTAACTGTAAAATAAAAGTAAGATAAATATAAAGTCGGAAAAGATAATGAATCACGAAACAGTATAAAAGAAAGATAACAGTTGCGTAAATGATAGATATTTCGTTATCCATTCGGTTATTCAAATTCGGTGACAGGCTGTGTTTATTTCATAATTTGTCATTTATTAGAAAAAAACACGTTAAATCGCCTTGCACTGTGTATGTATTTGGGAAAATTTTACTGTTTTATGAAAATTTTGTTTTTTAGTTCGCACACCTACGTGTACTATTAGAGGTTATTAGTCCCTTAACACTAAAACACATATTTTTCTTTACCTATTCATTAGTTCTCTTTTGTAGCCAAACCAATAAAAAATATTGTTTTAAGTCAAGTGCTCTCGATTTTTAATTTTTATATTATTTCGATTTATCGTATTAAATATTTTTCAAACATTATAGAAGATAAACAATCTATTTATGTATTTATTTTATCGAACAAAATGTATTCTATGTGAATAAAATAGCTTTTTTATAACAAATAATTAATTACACTTACTTTAAATGTAAAATATTTTATCTTCTTTTGATTTTATAGAGTCAATTTCACAGTCATTGGATGCAGATATATGTGCATATATATTTTTTTAATATACAATATTAATATGATTTTACTTCTTAATGCTACTTCCTAATATGTATGTATAAAAAAGGAACAGCGATTGATATTTAAAATTGTTATATTGTTAGTTACAAATTCCTAATCTAAGTTAATACTTTAAATATCTTTAACCTATTTAGTCAACTCGATAATATTTTAATCGGAGATATTTACCCTTATTACCGTTAATACTCAGCGCCTTCGCACATAAAATACGGATACCTAAACTAATGTCAATTTTGGAAAAACCAAGACATAGGAATTTTCTAAGAGACTATTTAAAGACTTAAAGCAGGGCGAATAACGTACAAGACCATATATTATATATAAACATATACATTATGCATGTTTCTTGTACGTTATTCGCCCTATAATATACAAGAAATATGAATTGAGTGGTTAGTTTATGCCATCACAGTTTTTGCAAATATCAAATTAACAGAAAAACCTGTGGTGAAATTAAGCTTATAATAAATTTTCTATTATTTATTAATAATATCGACTAAATTTGGTTTTCAAAACTTATCAATATCTAAATTATGTAATTGTATAATAAATTAAAGTAACTTTTTAACACACCAGAGATCATGTCTATTCTAAAAACTCCAAATTTTTTAAAATAAATGGTAATAAAACAATTCTATGTATGTAATTGTATGTTACTTATTATTATTAATATACTTAAGTAAACACATTCAATTATTATGTGATACCTATTCATAGATACAATCAATAATCGACCGTGCTAAAACAATAAAATAGCACGGTTTGCATACATTGTATTATTATATTGGTATTTATTAATATTTGTAACTATTTATTCCGCTTTATGTTAGGAAATATGATGTATCAGGTTGTGGTACCTTAAATCTGCGTTTCTGCTGCTGTCTGGCAATAGGCGTTAATTACAAGTTTCAGTTATTAAACAAAGTTGTTAAGCAAAATCAATACAATTTTGCTTAATTGTTGATGACTTTCTAATCAATTCATTCAATCAAATCAGGGAAATTTTCAACTATACCTATTTGTGGTAACGCACCATTGCACTAATCTTTACATAGAATAATATATATATTGCCCTTAAAAGTAACAAGACATAATTATTTGTCAACAATGTATCCAATTAACAGGGGCTATTAATTACAGCATTAACAGACAATTATGTTTTAAGCTCTACATTATTTTCATATAAAATAGCACAATGTTTTGTCAAAATGTAAGTTGGGTCGATTCTTGGATATTAAACTACGTCGACTAGTCATCGATAATAAGTACAATAAATATTGGAGGGAGTCGTGAGCCAACCGTACAATAAAATCTAATAAAATCTCAGCCCATATTTGCTATAAAGATTTCGTGATGCTTTCAGTTAGTCGAAACGGTTACAATGTTCTACGGTAACCACTTTGACTAATGTTAAGATAAGCAGGATATTTTAAAATGTTAAGTCTAAAAGAATATGAAACTGTAAAAGCAGTATTGTTTTTATAATCTCTAACATCCTAATACAATTAAATAAAATATTTAAAATAAATTTAATACCCGTTTAGCTATATTTAGTTTTAAATTGTATGCTTTAATAATCCACCACATATACAGTCAGGCTTTTGGCCAGCAATTTCAAAGTTTTAGTAAAGATTTAAACAAATAATTATATTGTTAATAATTAAGATCTTCTAATTACGTTACTATTAGAAGCTTAAAAACAGAATTGGCTCAAGCCATTAGCACGGAACCATATGTATAAATGTATAATATGTAATAGGATATATAAAAAAATGTCCGTCTTTTAACCAAATATTTATATTATTATTTCTTTGATATAAAATACAATTAATGGTCAAAGTGTAGTCCATTGTTATCAACCGTCATTAGTCATCTGCTATCCAATTGCTAGATCCCACGCTGATACAATTGCTTGGGATGGCTGTCAAAGAACTCTGGACCGCAATTTCAACTTATGCAAAATTATTAATTTTTTTCTCCAAAAGAAAATGGTCTATGGATCGAAACAAGTAGTAATCTGATGGTGCGAGGTTTGGACTAGTGGTGGATGAGATGAGATGGATTGTTGGAATAAAACTCTTTTTTGGTTGGTCAAAGCAGGATAACGCTCTGATAATGTGGCGTACAATTTATCCAGTTGTTCACAGTAGAGTTCAGAGTTCACAGAGCTTCCATCAAGAACAAATTCGTGATGGATAACACCTTTTAAATTCCAAAAAAAACGCAAAGCATGATTTTTTTCAAATTGCCCCCTTGCAGCAACCGGAAAAACAGTTTGACCGTGACCTAGCCATTGCTCACGGGTATTCGGATTTCGCCAGTAGGTAGTAGTAGGTAGTTCAGTAGTAGGTAGTAGTTTTCATCACAGGTGATAATATTCCGGTAAAATTTCATATCAGAAGGTTTTTTCAATAAATTTTCACAAATTTTCACAAATCTCTTAGCTGATTGCTGAGGAATAAGTTAGTGAGGAACCAGTCTACTGCTCTTTTTTCAACTTCCTCATGGAGCGTAGGTGGCGACTTACAGTATTTTTCGACACACCACACTCCCTGGCAAGTTAGCGAGTACTTGTAGATGGATTTTACTTAACAGGCTTTCTGCTGAACATCATCAATATCCATTAATGGTCGCCCGGAGCCCTTCTTCCTTTCCAACGTCGTATCTGCACTTATAAATTTTTCAAACCAACGTGCAATATACTGGTCAAGGACAACTTCCCCTTCATATTTAATAATTTCATGAGTTGCTTCAGCGGCTGTAATTTTCTTCAGTAATACCTCAAAATTACGAGAATTTCGTAGAAAACTGTCATGTTTCTTCTCTAAAACAAATAAATAAACCCGGCCTTTTTTAAAAAAGTCGATAGGAATAAACAAGCTTAGAGAATGCTCTAAAGGGATTATTAAGTATTGGTAAGTATAAAATAGGATTAAAATATTTACAGTCTTTTAAATCTTGAATATGATAAAACGGACATTTTTTTCGATACGCCCCCATATATTTATAATAATAGTATATAATAATAACATAGTCAAAACAAAATTATACATAATGATGGCTATGTTATATTCAGTTTAGTCTATTTTATTTATTTATTTATAAAACATTAGGTACATATACATATATATTGCCTGTTACAAAACTTTATTCTCGCAAAGCTTTTACACTTAACGGCGATTTCATGAGGGTTTTGGAAGAAAATAATGTTAGAAATATTTTTATTATGAAAATATTTGTAGCTATTGTGTTCCGCATAGCAAGCAAGCCAGCCTGTGTCGTATTTATTTAAGTAATTGATAATAATAACATTTAAAAGAATATATATTTATAGGAAATATATTATTATTTAATAATGTTACTTATGTGTGATAGTCAAAAGCCTAATATTTCATTATTTCCTTCATTAATCAAAGCCAAGATCAAAATCTTTATTTAATTTTTGTGGCATTGCTCTTTCTTATTAAATGTCAAAAATCTACGAACGGGTTGGAAAGAAAAACAAGAACTGGCGTAACAAACTTAGCTTATTATCTAAGTAGGCATAGCGGAGTATAATAACATTTGTACCTATTTTATTACAAACACCCCCGGGTCTGTTCCCATGTCTGTCTGAACACGATAAACTCAAAAACTAGCAAACGAATTTTCATATGGTTTTTACCATTTTTTAAATTGATGAAGTGATTAATGGGAAAGATTTAAGAGTATAATTTATTAAGGTTTTGTGTCAGTTGGTTTATCCAATATAAGATTGGTTCATCATTATGGTAGGACGGTGATTGTTGATGACGGAAAAAGAACATGGGGACTATGAGCTTTACTGGCGTGCGCCGCGTAATCTAATAGTATATGTATTACAATATATAGGTTATTTTTAAAAACTTACTCTATGCGTGCGAAACCGAGACGGGTAGCTAGCTATTATAATAATTTAACTTGCGATTTTGTTGGCACAAAATGCATAGCAGAAATACTATCTTCATAGTAAATTTAAGTCAAGATATGAGATTTTATGCGTAATAAGCTAATTTACATTTATTTTTATTTTAAAAATATTATTTTCTTTTTTTTTTTATTTAAGAAAACATGCAATCAAATTGTAGACGTTGACCTTGCACATATATTTTTAATAACTTTAATGTGTATTTTAACTTCTTCTTTAGTTGTGCTCCGTTTATGGCCATTTTAATATAAGCAACATAATAAATGCAAAACTATCATATCACTCATCTCGCTTATAGAAGATATGCGTAAAACTTGATAGGTTTTATTTGGAAATATTTTATTAGCTGTATAATAATCTTGCTCAACAACAGTGGAGTTGAGTAAAACACACTCTACTACCGCTGAAGTATGTATTTAATACTTGAAAAAAAAAAACAATTAAGAATTGTCACGAACCTCGTGAGGAAAATTAGAACGTCTTTTAAACTACTGAAGACACAAGCTTAAATTTAATGAGATTTTCCGTGTTCCTTAATATATTGCAAACAAAATTCTCCTTTTATCAAACACTACCACTACCCGTCCCAACACACGGATAGAATAAGGGTCTATTTATAACTTAGGGGAAGGTGGCCTAACTTTACATACCCGATGTTAACATTGAAAGCCCCAAAATTGTAATATTTGTTTGATTGCATTAATAGATTTTATTTGATTTGATAAGACAATTCTCAAACATAAAAATAAAACAGCGGTATAATTTTGTTTTAGATAATTATTTATTGTCAAAAATGAAAGGGTTTTAAAAAAACCGCTTTGGCCTAAAAGCGTAAAGCGGGTATGCCGTTTAGGCAAAGCGGGTAAACAAAGTAATTTCGTCATATACAATTTACAGGTTATAAACTATATAAATTTTGGTATCTGGTTATTTTGAACCAGGTTTTGAAAGATTTAAGATACGCAACGATCCAAGGGCTGCGTAGTTCTCTGTCAGGAAGAAGTGAAAAGTAAATCACATTCTGTTTCGCATATTCAAAAGCCTTAAAAAGTTTTAGAGATTTTCTATTGGTGCTGGGCGGACTATATTTGATATTTACATCTTAAATGTAAATATATTATTGTAAAACGTCTTCAAATCCAGAGTCAACAGGATTATTCTAGGCAAGCGTACTACATCCTAGACCGTGTCGATGCTTAACATCAGGCAAGTCAACGGTCAAACGTGGCCTACGTTACAAAGTATGATGTTATTATTACACTTATATGTTATATTAAGTGAAAAAAATGAACTGTATCGAATGTTGATACATACGCTGATTTTTGCGCTAATGCGCGAAGCGAGTACGTATCCGCTTTGCCCACGAGCGTGGATACCTTGCTCACGATGCATATTTTTTATTTAAGGAATAATAACATATAAAACAAAATAAAATATGCCGGCATTTTTATCTTGTCTCTAAGTTAGATACTACCAAAGCTATATGATATTATTACCAATGTGATTGATGTCCAAGCCATCGAGTTACCTTTAGTTTTTATAGCAAACTTACCAATTTTTTTATATTGCGCGCACTTATGTTAAATCACGACTCCAGTCCAATCAAAACTGATCGAAACTCGGAGTTATTCTGGTAATGTCGACATATACACACACTTCACCCATACCGTCGGATAAAGGCTTACCCGCTTTAGGCGGGGCACCCGCTTTGGGCCTGTAATTTCCCATAACCTTCCCTATTATATAGTATTGGTTTGCGCGGCGCACGCCAGTAAAGCTCACAGTCACATACTTATATATTCATATTTTGTTTCGATCTCAGCATCATCTTCAAAAAGTATCGTATATTTCAGCCATTACTAAACCAACTAAAACCGTATGAAAATCCGTTTGATAATACCAAATGTTTTAGTGTAGCGAGAGGTTAAATTTATTTGAAAATACTGACCGTTGATTATATTTATATCTGTGCGGTATAAATTAACCAGGATCGCTCCAAAAGTAGGAATCATAAGGCTTTTTTGATTTAGGTTATTTATAAATACGCAGTGGAAACCTTCAGAAAGGTACCCAGCTCTTTTTTTTTATATTCTCCGGGAGGGCAAATGACTACTCCACCTGATGGTAAGTATTAGTAGAGTCCAAACGCGACGACGGCCAGTACAGACGGGAAAAACGTTCTGCACTAGCTGCCTTCGCCTTGCCGGCCCGCAAAATGCCTCTTCACGCCTCGTTTGAAGGAACCCGGGTTGTAAGAGGAGGGGAACACGTGAGCTGGTAAGGAATTCCATTTTTTGGAAGTGCGACAAAGAAAGGAGTTGCCAAATTTCTTCAGCTCACATGGTGGGGGGGAACTGGGTTATGTGGGATTCTTACCCACTAAAACCACTGCGATAGCCGTCCTCGTCCCGGTTCGCACCGCAGTGGTGGCACATCGCCGAGGATTCGCGTCCGATCTTACACAGGCAATCTCCATGACAACCGTAACCGGTCATTACTATATTAATAATATTGTTCCTATCACAATAAGACAACAACGCTGCATCAATTTCTCGGTTGTGCGATACTGTGTTCCAGATTAATAATGACATGGCTACAAGGCATTAGTGATTGGGCAAGTTATACAGTAAGTTAATGATGTCTCTTAAATGTCAGACTATTATTGTAAGTAATTCAAATTGAGGGTCCAAATGAAGGAGTATGTAATTATACGGTATCTATAGTTCTTACACAGTAAGTAATTCTCTTTTTTTGTTTGGCTACAAATCTATATTTGAAAACGGTTCCAAGAGTTTTTATCTAATAACACTAAAGTTTTGATAGGAATCATTAGAAAACTAAAAAAAGGCTGGATCGCTTTAAAATTATTGCCATAAGCATAACATGCCTTTTGCATATGAATGTGAGTGAATATTGTAATTAGTTACCTAATACCTATCCCCATAAGAAGGTGTATATTCTAGTAACAGCCTGTAAATGTCCCACTGCTGGGCTAAGGCCTCCTCTACCTTTTTAAGGAGAAGGTATGTAGCTTATTCCACCACGCTGCTCCAATGCGGGTTGATGGAATACACATGTGGCAGAATTTCAATCAAATTAGACACATGCAGACACGCGTTCTTACCACTGGGCCATGTCTGCTGAGATGGCCTAGTGGTAAGAACGCGTGAATCTTAACCGATAATCGTGGGTTCAAACCCGGGCAAGCACCACTAAATTTTCATGTGCTTAATTTGTGATTATAATTCATCTCTTGCTATACGGTGAAGGAAAACATCGTGAGGAAATGTATATTCTATTTCTGCTTTTTTACGTACGTACGTTTAAATACACTCGTTCCGTTAATTTTGAAAGAGCATTTTCATTACAGAAATCTTAAAGTCACTGCTCGTAAGCTCTTCATGTACGTACTCCTCATACTAGGTCATATGACGTGGCAGCTGTAAAGTTAAGGAATGACATTCCACTTTGTATTCGGAATTTGCCTTTTCTATCAAATTTTATAAAATTAACGTTGCACAATATTATGGGTTTCAAAATATTATTATTTGTGATGATGTTTGTTGTTATATCCGTTTATTTATGTTACTTTTACTTTTTTACTCGAAAATTAACGATTTGTATAAGCCGCATACAAATTTTAAACTACTTTATAAAAAAATAAAATTACTATAACTACTTATTTATTTTCCTTCCTTTTGAGGTAAATGTTGGCTAGGAGAGATTTACAAATTTATACATATTGGCATAAGTCTTTTTGTTCGTTTACTGGTTATTTATTGTTACAAACACACCAACAAATTATATTTTATATTTACCTTCCGCTAGGGATATAGACTTCGTTTTGAAAGAAAAAAAAATATTCGGATCACATATATAAATAGGATAGATAAGTAGAGATACATTTTAACGTCGGTTAAAAAAAGCTTTACGGTATAAGTCCATAGATACCTTAGATTAAATAACTTTTGACAAAGCTCAGATTATTTTGATTATATAGTAAATTGCAGTCTTACGATAATATTGTATTTGTAATGTTTGTAAATTATGCGCCTTAAAATCAAATGCGTATGTAAATTGTAATCGACACCTTTTTGCTGTTAGTCGTGAAAGTACGAACATATTTTATATAGACAATTTCGTTACATCATCGTTGATGACTACATACATATTACTAAATAGTAATATCTTAGAAAGTTATTATGGCGAAAGTGATTTGTACTTATAATTTCAATGAATAAAATATGAAGAAAAACTGAACTGGTCTAGTTCGTAGAGTAGATTAAAACTAAATTGCAAGTTCAAATCTCATTTTGATTTGTTTAGAATATAGTTCATATGTTTGAACTTATATACTTATATACAACATAGTATATTTGTCCTCACGAAATAATAAATGTAATCGTGGTTTTGTACGGAATTTCGCAAACAATTTATGTGTGTGTGTGTGTGTGTGTGTGTGTGTGTAGACGTGTCCACTCTGATCTAGGGTCTGGGTCACGATCTCTGTGAATTTTCTCCAATCCTTCCTGTCCTCCGCTTTCCTCAGGGCTGTGGTCACTTGGAGACCAGTGAGGTTGGTAACTTGGTCCGACCATCGTGTGGGGCAGCGGCCACTTGGTTGTTTCCCCTCTACTTTGCCAAGCACCACCAGCTTTTTCGAGGCTGCCGTCGCGCTATATGACCAAAATAACGAAGGACATGCTGGTAGCAAATACTTGACAATCTCGTTTTTATATGCAGTTGTTGCAGGATCGAGACATTGGTTCTCTTGGTCGTCCACGGTATGCGCAGCATTCTTCGCCAGCACCACATCTCGAACGCGTCGATCTTCTCCAGTGAGCGAATTCTTAAAAAGGATTCCGAGCCATAAAGAAAGTTGGAGAATATCAGAGTCTGAACGAGCCGTTTTTTCGTTTTATTCGATATTTTCCTGTTCTGCTATATTCGGGTTAATTTGCTCATTGCAGACTTGGCCATTTGAGATCGTCGCCGGATCTCCTTTTCACAGCTTCCTTTGTCGGTCAGTAGTGAGCCGAGATACAAAAACTCAGACAAATTCAAGGTCACTTAGTTCTCCAGTTCGAATTAGTGTACCAGCCCTATCTACTATTAAAACTTTAGTCTTTGCTCTATTGACTGTTAGACCAAACTGCTCGCTTTCGTGTTGGACTCTTCTGAAGAGTTCGCCAAGTTCTTCTTCGGATGACGCGATTAGAGTGGTATCATCTGCATATCGAAGGTTGCTAATCTTCGTCCCACCTATGGAAATGCCGCCTTGCCAGTCAAATGCCGCCTTGCCAGTCATCTAAAGCCCTCCTCATGATGAACTCCCCGTAGATGTTAAAAAAGATGGGGGATAGGATGCAGCCTTGCCGTACCCCTTTCTCCGTTTGAAAGGTACCTCATATATATGTACCTAAGTAACTAATACCTATAGTAGTCAAAAATGAATTTATATAACAATCTATTGCTTTCCTATGACGAAACTAAAATATGAATTGAATTGTAGCTTAATCTTTAAATTTATTTAATTCCATCTTTATATGGATTCATATGATTGGTATTATGAATTATGTACTTGGGAATTGAAATTTACACATAAGTTAGAGCATAAATGGTACTTGCCAGCGTTGAGTATGCAAGATAAAAAATACAGGTAGAACTTTAATAATACATATATCTATATATATTAAAAAATAAATTAAAATTCAACATACATTTAGTAGAACAAACATTTTTGTCTAGGGAAAATTTCCTTACCTGATAGAGATCTTTCTTATAAATACTCGTGCCTTAAAGCTTTAGGGAAATTGGTATATAGACTGACAGCGAACACGGTTAATGAATCAGTTAGGTATTAATCTAGAACGATGATGAAGAAAGAACTGTAACGAATTTTCATTCGATCGGTGACCTGCGGTAGGAATCAACAAAAAATTTAAATTAAGGAAAAGGTGTTTATGAAGAAAGAATTACAACAGAATTATTATACTATTTTACAGATTAATGAGGGTACTTAGTATCGTCGTAAATCTTCGTTCGCGGATCGAATGCCGTCAACGTTGAGTGTGAGAAGAAGTTAGGTGGTTACAAATTTATACAGATAAAAAATAAAGCGAATGGCAGTGTAAAAAGGTTTATCAAGTGTTCTAGACATATTTTGAAAACAAGTATAAATTGGTTTGAAAAGGATTGCTTACTCAAAAGTTAATCTTAACTTACTATGTTAAAATTGTATTTTTAATCTGCTTGTCGACAACGAATAATGTAAATGGAATCAAATTAAATTTGAACGATAATAAGCTGTTTGCTTGAAACTAAGCCATAATCCATTACAGCCTTTTGACATGAGAAACAAAAATTACTGCTGAAATATACGGTCGTTGATCGAACTATCGATATCACAACAATTGAGACTGGTCAACATTAAATTACTTCTTCAGAACAAAGTTTGTTCAACTCCTCCGAACTCTGGAAAACTAAAAATATTACAAGCAAATAATATTAATTTCATTACTTGTTTAATTTATTTGGAAACTAGGAAAACTTTTTATACGGTAAACAATACAAATATGATATGGCTGTCTTCAACGCCTAAAGGCGGACGGATCGCTAGCTCACAGTCCGCACGAGCAAGCTGATCTCCTGGCTAAACTCTTTGCCGACAATTCCGTCATCGATGATTGTAGTGCACTGCCACCTACAATACCTGCATGTGGCCATACGATGCCTGACATTAAAATCAGGCAACGTGATGTGCGTGCGGAGCTGCAATCACTTGATGTACGGAAAGCTAGCGGTCCCGATGGAATACCAGCCATAGTGCTGAAGAAGTGCGCAGCGGAGCTGTCTCCTGTGTTAACGCGCCTGTTCCAACTTTCTCTCTCTTCGGGAAGTGTGCCGGAGGCTTGGAGAAGAGCTAATGTGCAAGCGGTTCCCAAAAAAGGGGATCGGTCTGACCCGGCAAATTATCGGCCAATAGCTATCACCTCAGTACTTTGTAAGGTGATGGAACGGATTTTAAACAACCAACTGATCCATTACCTAGAAGATCACTGTCTGATTAATGGTCGTCAGTACGGGTTTCAACCAAAACGGTCCACAGGTGATCTTCTAGCGTACGTAACACACCTCTGGGGTGAAGCTATCGACAAGCATGGAGAATCGTTGGCCGTCAGCCTCGATATCTCCAAGGCTTTCGACAGGGTCTGGCACAGAAGTCTTCTCTCCAAGCTACCGGCATATGGTCTGCCTGCTCAGCTATGCACCTGGATTGCCAGCTTCCTACACAAGTGATGTGTGTAGTGATCCTTCGTGTTTTAGTAGATGGTTGCGCTTCACAATTCTATGTAGTGAATGCTGGGGTCCCCCAGGGATCTGTGCTATCTCCCACACTCTTTCTTTTGCATATCAATGATATGCTCTCCCTTGGGAACATACATTGCTATGCAGATGATAGTACAGTGCATGGTGGATACCACGGACGCGCAGTGGCTGGGCGGGCGGAAACTGAGGAGAGGCGGGAGAATCTTGTCATTGAACTCGATAGGACGTTAGAGCTCATCGCCAAATGGGGCTCTGATAATCTTGTTGAGTTTAATGCCAAGAAAACACAGGTATGCGCTCTCACGGCGAAAAAGTCAACATTTTCCCCTCTTCCCTCCCTCTGTGGTACTCCGCTGGTGATGCAAAGCAAAATCGCCATGCTGGGGATTGACGTTCGCTGCGACCTTAGTCCAAGGGATTACATCGAGGCTGTTATAAAAACAGCTTCACGGAAACTCGGAGTTCTGAACAAGGTGCGGCGCTTTTTCACGCCACAACAACTGTGCCTGCTGTACAAAACACAGGTACGGTCTTGCGTGGAATATTGCTCGCACCTTTGGGATGGCTCCGCTAAGTACCTACTTGAGGCCTTGGACCGGTTGCAGCGACGTGCCGTACGCATTATTGGCGACGTAAAGGTCACAAACACCCTTGAACCTTTACAATTGCGTCGTGAGATAGCAGCACTGAGCGCTTTCTATCGACTGTATCACGGCGAGTGCTCTGAGGAATTATTCTCTCTAATTCCTGCTTCCCCCTTCCTTCTTAAGTCCACGCGAGCTGGTTCTCGATGTCACCGCCTAACTGTGACATCAATTCCATCGCGAACAAAGAAATTTGGCAACTCCTTTCTTTGTCGCACTTCCAAAAAATGGAATTCCTTACCAGCTCACGTGTTCCCCTCCTCTTACAACCCGGGTTCCTTCAAACGAGGCGTGAAGAGGCATCTTGCGGGCCAGCAAGGCGAAGGCGGCTAGTGCAGAATGTTTTTCCCGTCTGTACTGGCCGTCGTCGCGTTTGGACTCTACTACCACTTACCATCAGGTGGAGTAGAGTCATTTGCCCTCCCGGCGAATATAAAAAAAAAAAAGGCGGAATTCAATGAGAAGAGTTGCAGCGACATTAACAGCCACTTCTTTGTAAATAAATACTATATACTCATGTTAAAAAAGATTTTAATATTACTACGTAAAACGGCATTTTCTTAGGGTCTAATAAATAGTGTAATCAATGAACCGATTATAATATGCTTAACACTGTTTCGGATATTGTTTCTTTAAAATATAAAAAATATATTTAGGTAATAGGGCTTTGTGCAAGCCCGTCTAAGTAGTCACCATCCACTTATTACATATTCTACCTCCAAGCAGCAATAGTTTGTATTGTCGTGTTCCGGTAGGAAGGGTGAGTGAGCCAGTTTAACTACACGCACAAGGGACATAATGTCTTAGATGCCAAGGTTGGGTGGCGCATTTTCTATGTAAGGAATGGTTACAATGCCCATGTCTTTATGTTGTGGTAACCATTTACCATCAGGTGGCTCGTTTGTCCGTTTTCTTTAAAAGAAAGAAAACATTTAGTTTACGTAGAGAATTACTTTATTGATACATCTCAAAGTTCAACTTTTTTTTTTCGTAACTGTTATTTTATGCACTCCAAAGAAAAATTCTTCAAATTACTGAACTCATTACACTTAATAACTAAATACTATGTTTGTGGGACTTATATTGTATCAAATTTAATAAATGTAATGCCAAACTTTATTTCTTCAATGATTTTTGACAGATTTAAATATGGCAGCGTCACACATATTAAGCGCCGTGGAGCCGACCGTGGGCGGTGGTAGTTCTCGCGGAGGTCGCGAGCGCGAAGTCAATGTGGCACTTGACGATCGGGAATTGTGGGTTCGTTTTCAGACACTCACCAATGAAATGATAGTCACTAAGAACGGAAGGTAAGTAATAATTATATATTGAACTAAGAATGTATACAATGTTATGTTAATTTTTGTAATAATTATATTTTTTAAATAAAAAAAGTGATAGTTTTTGTGGTATTGTTTAGTTTCAATATTTTTTACAAATAATTTTAAAATATATAACGCAACGCGCAATATGCCAAACGACATAATCGAACATACTAATTATGTACATACTGGTTACCATCATTCGACTTCATTGCTTAAATAAGTTGCGTATAATCATTTTATTTACATCGTCAATCATAATACTTACAAGTTGCTGGAATATGATTCATTCACTATTTTATTCTGAGAACAACCAATAATTAAATACGAGCAACAACTTTGAAGCAAATGAGCAAGAAATAAAAACGAACAATATGCCTTACAATACAGTTTATAGCTTGGGTATGATTACTATATATTTAAATGAAGCATTAAGTTGTTTTAAATGTATAGGGATTAATTATGTTCATTTTTACGACAATTTAAAGGTAAAGGTCTTTGAATATATATACGTTGTATTAAAAACAATGCTAGTCTAGTATTACAAAGTATTATAATTTTAATGAGGTTATGGAAATTTTGAAATTTAAATATGGAGTCTTGAATAAATTTTTTTTTTGAAAGTTTAACTATGTCTGCACTTTTCAGCTTTAAATGAATAGGCTAATTTTCTCATCAGCATATATCATTAATTAGATTCATTATTTATCATTATTGTTGGGATTGGGATTAAAACCTTTCCTCTTTACTATATTAGTGTGATATAAATGTATGGCATAATAAAATGAACAAAGGCTTTGAATAGTCATTTAAAACAAAACAGTTAGTGCGTCAAGGGTAGAGCATGGCGCGGGCGGTATCGTTTAGACGCCCTACGTTAATGAGCAAGACCTACAGTGTTAATAGTTGAAAACTGGCCGCCCCTCAGCACCCTGTTAGCACTCGCGAATGTTGATGCTCATCACGTACTAAACATAAAAACATAAAACAAATGTTTATAAAACACATTGACTTCAAAGTATATCGATCATATTATAAAACAAGATTATTTAGTTTAACAACGCAATCTTTAAATGAAATGTTTACTTATAGTAAATTACAATTATAGTTTTTTTTATTATATAATTGTATTTTTTAATTATAACAGTATTTTGGGAACAATAATAGTTAATTATTATAACGACTCATTAATTAAAGAATAAATGTAATACATTTAAAAAATACTAAATATATATTATCCCCTTTAAAATAAGACGTTGAAATTGAGCATTTGAAAAGAAGTTATAAAAAAATAGATTTGATTTAAGAACTGTGACTGCTTAAGTAACATTAATCACTTCGTTAAGCATTTATCGTTCCTTAGTTTCTTAATTATAATTTAGACTATATATATAGACATTACCTATGTAGGTAGGTGTATGTGCATATCATTGGATAGTTCTAATCTAAGAATTATGTTAAAGTAGGTAAATATATCGTAAACCGCAGTATAAATCCAAGTCAAAATCGATGTGTCCGCGTCTATTTCAGTTTTTATATTTTATTCCTAGTAGGTACCTACAGCGAGGATTTATTTCATCGCAGCCATCTTAAGATAATCTCTGCTATTACTCATAAGATATATAGTTTATTTCAACAGTGTGGTAGTGTTATACTGTGGTTTTCTGCTAAATGTATAGATAAATACTTTATATATGTAATATTATGCGTTGGTTTACGTGTCGTGTAACGATAGAAAAGTGGACGGATCGATCCTGACCTTTTGTCGAAGCCCATGTCTAATTCATAATCGGAGAGTAAAATGTTTACTAGTAAAACAATACTAAAATTTCTAATTAAGTACCACTACTTCTACTAGTATAAAAAAAAATATTGATTACGACGACAATCTCGTTCTGGAGACTAGCCAACTGCGCAGCAGAAATAAGAGAACACAATTAGTGTACTTCGGAGGTTGCTGGACCAATATTCGACTCGCTTGCCGTAGCAGGACAGGATTGTAAAACTGTCAACTTCCACATTAATACGATGAAATTTTCTTTTTCTTTATTCAATTTATAGAATATTGAATGCAAAAACACTAGAATAGTGTAGGTAGTTAGTAAAATTATAATACTGATAAACTAAAAACTATTTTTTTTGTAGCCTTTTATAGTTAAAACACTTTCATGGCATTTCTCTAAAAGCAACAAAGACTTTTTAATAATTATTAAGAATATGTTATAGATAGATCTTAATATAGTAATTATGTTATGAAAAGTATCTTCAAGAATCATCTAAAATAAAAGAGTATTAAAATTATCTACGTCGAAGGGTACAATGTCATAAAATATATCTTAGGTTTGGCCCGAAAGTAAAAAACTATCTTTGTTTCAGACGTATGTTCCCAGTAGTAAAAGTTACTGCCAGTGGGCTGGACCCAACGGCCATGTACACTGTTCTCCTTGAATTTGTTCAAGTTGACACACACCGTTGGAAATACGTTAACGGCGAGTGGGTGAGTAAAGATCACTTTACAACTACAAATCTGTTTTTATGACTTGCCTTTTGCCTATTTTCTTTACAAACTAACTGTTTCATACTTTACAATCAGGTTTTACAATTGACCCGAGTATAGAAACACATTTAAAGCGACATTAAAATGTATTACTAAATATTCGACGACGACGTATTTGTTACAAATTATTGAACTTTATGACATTTCTCTTAATTCTATTATACATTGTATTTTTAAGGTACCAGGGGGCAAGGCTGAAGTTCCACCATCTAACGCTATATATATACATCCGGAAAGTCCAAACTTCGGTGCTCATTGGATGAAGGAACCTATATCCTTTGCAAAAGTTAAACTCACAAACAAGACTAATGGAAATGGCCAGGTAAAATATTTTAAAATTGAACACACACATTCTTTTAAAAACTATTTATATTTAAGATTTTTTTTAAACAGAGTGCGCTGCCTTTGTTAGATACTATCTAAGTTCAAACAGAAACTGTCTATCGAAACGTCATCATTGAAATTTTTAGAAGAAAAAAATCATTGAAAAACATGACTAATTAGAGCAGTAGCATTAATATAGTGTGTTTAAGCTTGTGCGGTTAATTAGTTAGTAGAATCAGATTTAATAGTACGTATTTGTTTTATTTTAAACAATAAGGCGGTAGGTATGCTTCTACATAATTAAATAACAATGTCACGTAGGAGAGCTTGTTTCTCTATAAAAAAAACTTTCAGCTATTCTTGGGAATGAATAAGACAAATGTTAATGTAGAAGTGTAGTTATAATTCGAATATTCAAAACCTAATTATAATTTTAATCGAGTAAGCACTTATAAGCACCGGTTCGAAATGTAGATTCTATCGAGAGAAAATCATACACTACGGGTTTTTAATCATTTATTTAATATTGAGTAATTTGAATTATATATAAATTTTATTTTAAAAATAACTTCGGAATTCTATCATAAGAATAAATAACTTGCTTACCCAGCTTCCCTTTAAATTGAACTTTCGTAGGCAGAATACAGTATGCACTAGTACAATACTTAGTATTTTGGGAAATTACCTTAATTATAAATTACCTATTATAATAACACTTCGAAAAGAATTGATAAATAAAATAGTAGTTGTATACTAAAGTTGCGGTTGTTGTCTATACTAAGTTAGTGACCTTTCCTATACCCTATTCCGATAGAAGCAGTAAAGATAAACAATTACAGCAACTTAGGTTTACATATTCTATGAGATTTGTAAATAGCTCTGTTGTATTATGCACTACAAACAGTTTTTGAATAATTTACCTTTATACTGATGTTCTATAAAGTACACCAGTATTTTACCTATAAACTTATAACTACTTTAATTTTATTCCTAAAGTTCTGGTAACAACTTCGCGAACATTCAAACGGCTATTTTTTGAGAATTCATAGACTCCATAGTAAATATTATAGATTATTTAAGGTCTCGACCAATAATATCGCTTGAATCCGATGTTAAAGTTGTTTATTTTTCTTTATTCCTTTTGTGGTTGGAATAGGCTATAAAGTGCATCAACTCAAGACATAATTTATGATAGGCACAAAAAAAAAAACATATTCAGCCGTGTAATAAATAATTTTTACCTTTTCGATACAATTGTTTTCCTTTATTCTAGAAATTTATAGTTGTACAGTTGTTGTACAATGTTAGAAATTGCTAACGTGAAATAATTACGATTAATTTAAATAATCCAGTGAACTATCTTGTATCTTGTTCCTTATTTGTTTTTAAATAATGATTTTCATACATGTTCATTAATGTATACTTGCTTGGACAAATCAATACTGCATTCATTTTAGTTTATTTGATTACCGTTGCTTCTTTATTTACAAATAAGCTTTTCTCTTTGTGTTCATCTCATCAGTTAAAACAGAGCATAATTAACAGTACCCTGAACTGACAGAATACTAATTTTTGATAATAGAAAGCCTGTTACACAAAGGTGTTACAATGCTACAGTTTCTTGGCTACCGCTACTTCATAGAAGCTATTTCTCACGCTTATATGTGGTGCGAATGATTATGAAAGCAAACATCTGATACATCCAGATCCATATGTTGACGGCTCGGTGTGAAATCTGTAGCTTTACCAACTATTTAGCGGGTACCCGTACGCACAATCATTTGTAATAATTATTGTTTCATCGCAATGTTAACGGATCTTAATGTTTAATTTTCATTTTAATAATATTTTATAATCAGTAAAATAACATCAAATTATTTATTTATTATCTTGCGACCTTCATAAATTACGGTATACACTCTTACGTTTTAGTGCGGTTATTGTTTATAATACGTAATTAAATTTAATTCCGTTTTTTTTATTACAGTTATAATTATACCTAAACATATTTTGAAAATATTTGTACGTTAAGTTACCTAGTTACAATTTAAATAACTTCAAAAGTAATTACAACACAAGAAGAATGCTGTCTTCTTCGCAGTTTATTACAATGAAAAATAAATTTGGTTTATTTAAAACAGTAACGTGTAAATAATTTAAATATTCAAAAAAATAATTAATTGATCATAGGTCAAATTAAATGAGTTCTCTCGATTTAGATATATAAAGTTTAATGATATTGATTTTAAATGTATTTATTCCACATTAAATTAAAATTAATATTTAAAAAAAAGTTATTCCTTAGTTTTGTTCGTACATCCGTTTTAGTTTTTCTAGAACTTTGCACAATTGTTGCTTGCACGTGGGTAAAGGCTTTTGTCGTCATTGATACTTACTATATAAAAAATAAAAAGGTTGCGCGTGTTATGTATTAATTGTACGTAATACTTCAAATTTTAAACTATTCTTTTATTTGCAGATAATGCTGAATTCTTTACACAAATATGAACCTCGTGTACATCTAGTGAAAGTTGGCACCGATCTTCGCCGTATCATGACATATCCATTTCCTGAGACACAATTCATAGCTGTAACTGCCTATCAGAACGAAGAAGTAACGTCGTTGAAAATTAAGTATAACCCATTTGCCAAGGCTTTTCTGGATGCAAAAGAGAGACCTGAAGGTTATTACCAAAGGGATTTCGTTGGGACGCATTATCCGCAACAAAGCTCCTCACCACATCAATACCCACAATGTAAGTTTATATAAAGTATATAAAAAATAATAATATATTTAAAACGAATAGAATACTGATTTCATTCTAATTTAGTAATAGTATTATTATAATTATTAATGGACGCATTAAACTGACTAAGATAAATGATATCTTCAGGATTACTTCTAATGTAAGCAAATCATATTTTATTTTTAGTTGGTGGATGGTTTGTAACATCACAATCGTTATATGGAAACAGCAATTCAGCATCAAGGAGACCAGCGCCGTACCCACCTCGGCCTCCTTCACGGCCTCGGACCTTATCACCACCATGTAATTTTATTTTTAATTTAGATTTCTTATAGACTATTATCATTTCAAGCTACTAAGAAGCTACTAAGAGTAGGTACCTACCTACTGTTGGCCTGTATAAGGTTAATAGACCTTATTGGCATAAGGTTGGGAGATTATTGAGACTCAGCCTAATAAATATATAAGATTTAATTTAAAAGGTTGCTTACGTTTTATCTATAATGGTCCATCAATGGCATTTGTTTAAAACACCTCCAAAGTTATATATAGAATTATGTCTTATATTTTTATAACTGCTTATTTATTTCTTATATTTTTAGTAGAAAACTAAGACACCGGTCTACGGGGTCGTTCGTTTCGATCTTAGCTCAAGTGAATCAATTTCAATTCAATTCTTTCCTAATGGCAAAATGATTGTCGTTCATATTTAAAGTCAAAACAAAATTGGAAATAATAATAACGCTGAGATGTTACGGAGGTTCGATTCCGATTCCGAAAGTTCAGAACTTCCGATTAATTTTGCACCTTCGATTCCGATAAATCTAATCGGAGCCTTCGTTGCACAGCGGCGGCGGCGACCGCGATCAGCGCGTACAAACAAGTTTATACTTGTCGTGCGGGGAAACTCCCTCAACCCATGCTTTCTGTTGATTACTCTTTTACTAGGCATGGGATATATCGCCTTCAGGCCATAATGAACCGAATCTATGTACCGGTTTTGAATATCAGATATCGTATCTATATATTTTAATATCAATATATTGGATTGGATCTATGGTACTCTGAAATCGAATCAGGTACTTTAAACTAAAAGTAAAAAGTATAGTAAGGTAGAGCTTTGTGCAAGCTCGTCTGGGTAGATACCACCCACTTATCAGATATTCTACCGCAAAACAGCAGTACTTGGTATTTTTGTGTTCTGGTTTGAAAATTGAGTGAGCCATTGTAATTACAGGCACAAGGGACATAACATCTTAGTTCCCAAGGTTGGTGGCGCATTGGTGATTTAAGCGATGGTTTACATTTCTTACAATGCCAATGTCTATGGGCGTTGGTGACCACTTACCATCAGGTGGCCCATATGCTGATCCGCCTTCCTATTCCAGATATTGTAACGCAATTTATATGATTTTTATCGCTCATGCCTATCTTTAACTTGTTTTGTTTCGTATTTAGCGTGTTGTGCGTTCGCCCTTCATTAATCCGAGTTTTTGATTTGTTTTAGAAGCGTTTTAATTGAAGTGTGACTAATTTATTGGAATTGGATAAAGAAAACCAAAATCAAGTGTTATTTGGAACAAATTCCAGGAGGGACCTAACATATCTCTCTCCTGCCTCCGCCTCCGATTCCGGTTCCGATTCCGATATACCATATTTAAATACTCCACGTTCGAATTCGGTTCCGATATAACCACTTTCGTAACATCCTTATAATAACGTCTTAAGGAAACGGCCGATTTTTGCAATGATAATTCTCGATAAGCTCGGCAACTCTATAGATTCATTTTAACGTTAATTTTACATAATTTAAAGTAACTAACTTTACCATTATTAAATTCTTACAATGAAGTGTAATGATACTTAATAATAAACACAATTATGGAAACAAAATTACTATTTTTGCTTATAATTTACATATTTTTATTTCAGCAACTTATAGCAATTCAGAACGATCTACAGCAGCCGCAGCAAATGGTACTGGAAGCTACACTTGGGCGAGTAGCAGCAGCTACTGGAGCTCACCTCAAGGAAACAGTTCTCCTCAACCAAACGCGTCACCAGCTCCATATCGTACTCCACCTCATGCGTATCCCGCTCCTATCGAGTACACGCCGGCACCTCCAACCAATACTGCTTCACCCGCAACAGCACCTGCGCCGCTGTATCCCTTGCAATACGAAGCTCCAGCACAACACCATTCCCCGTACTACCAGCATACTTATGCGCCTTACGCTCACCATACGATCGAAGACATTTCATACTGGCCTAATAGGTAAATAATAACTATATATTATTATAATATAATTAATTAATATAATTATTATCGTATTTATTTATCACCATATGGTGTTATTATATGTAAATATATGTTTTCTTTTAAAGAAAACAAACGACTACTTTCACAATAATATTTCATAATAATTGAATGATTCTTAGATATATTAAGGCCTAATCAAATTTAAATAATCTTAGTATATTTTTGTTCGAAAAAAATAAATAAAATAAAATTTATTTTCCAGCTTAAATAGTTACGGTTATCAACCTTCAGAGTATGTAGGAACAGGGGATGTTGCTTATAGCACTGAAGGAATGCCATTCGGATCAACTGGTTCTCCCCTTGAAGCTACTTCAAATCAAGATGGCCGAACTACGCCTTCCGGATCTGAACATCAAACAGGCGAAAGAGAATATAAGTATAATACGGAAGAAGAACGTCACTCTCCCTGTGAAGAATCCAACCTTCCGCCACGCTCTCCAACCCAGTGACCGATACAAAAATTAGTAAATTTCTATTGGAACGTCACCTGATTAGTAATTTTTAGATATTAAAGTAAATTATATATATTTATATATATAAATGGACGCTAAATATATACATGGAAGTAATAGTAAAAAAATTGTGTTATTAATTACATAAAATAAAACGGTGTACTTTTTGTAATTTTACAATTAATTTGGTTTCTTTTGTAACAATTTCTTAGTTGAATATTAATCATATTTAAAATTAAAATTAACAGTATTAATAAATCGTTCAACTAATATAATACATAATGTTACAATTATTTATCAATCATGAAATATGATGAAACGTTTTAAATGTAAAACGCTTGCACTGAGCGTGTGCATGCTTGCACCTATATAATTAAGCTTGCTTTATATAACTACAATATTTTATTTACGTCAAACTTTTAGTCGGTATGGATCAAATCTTTTAAATGAATTTTAAACCAGGCCTACTTAACCGATTGAACTCAAATATTCCCGCACTTTTAATGCTATTAATACAATATACTAATTAAAAAGTTTTACAAAAAGGCTGCCAAATGAAAACTTGTTTTATACTTATTACACTAAAGATTATTTATGAGGAAATGTTTTAAATATTTTATCAATAACCTATTTTTTAGAAAACGGAATTATTGTTAATATTTATATGAATGTATGGAAACGACATTAAGTGATTGTATAAAGGGTTAAGTCGAATAGTATTCAAATTGTTTCTAAAAATAATAAAAGGATAATTATTGTAGAGAAACAAACTTATAATGTTATGAAAAGATTTTAGGTACCCACATATATCCTTAGTATGTCACGTCATGTAGTTTTGGTTTCAAAGTTTCTCTTCATTTCATTTTTAAATTTTCAGCTATGGCTTTCTGCTTCTTTGTAGTGTAAGATAATTTTCACTTTATTTTATTATATACATATTTTTGTGCAACATACTCTGGCAGGCTAACTTCGATATTATTAATAGACTATTCTCTGTAAATAATTAATTATTGCCTAATGTAAGAATTTAGCTGTAATTATTTACTTAAATATAGTAAATATAGTAATATAGTAAATATTGTACTTCGTGTTATAGTTTTATCAACACAGAATAAAATAATGTTTTTGTTATTTAATCTTTGTTTTATGAATAAGGTGGGTTATATTTTTTTTCATTTTTATTGATTTAAGAAGTATTGATAAAGGTGTCCGATTCGGTGGAGAGATACCTATGTTATTTTTGAACAATTATTGCTGAAATTTAAGTGTAAAACCACTGGTTATTCGCCTATTATAGAGAAGTTTTAAAGGGATTTCCCCTATACTGTTTCAGTGGGTGGATGGATATACATAAATGTGATCGTATTCGAAATTAATTAAGAATAAGCAGATTAAATAATATATTCCGCAATTTTCAATTAAAATTCTTGAGTTTTGTTTACCGAGCTAAGCTTGGATGGCATAAAATAAAGAGAATAGTACGGCAAACAAAAAGTACTGCCTCATTTTTGTAGTTACTGTTTCATAATATTTCAAATCTTAAGGTTCTAGGTTCAAAGCTCTGGCCGAGCCTATAAAAAGTTACTGGGGTTGTCCGTCAAGAAATTTTTAGTAGCAGCTCTCGAGTTGGCAATTTGGCATTTTTGATATTTTAGTGCCTCCAAAATCACGTAAAACCAATGTGCCTACGCCTAAATTCTCTCCAGTCGTGTCGGATTGCCGTACCATCAGAGTGAGGAAATAGAGACTGCAGCTGTATTTGCGGACTGTATTGTACGTAGGAGATATCCTCCGCAGTTGGCTAGTCACTGTTATGAATGGCCGTTATAATCGAAATTATATCGTTTTAACGGAAGGCATCGTAGTTAAAGTTAAATAATATATCCTGTTTTGAAGGAGATTGTTAAAAATTGTTAAGACCTCTGACCTTCATTGTACAGAAATATTTAAGTCTGTTAGTAGATACAGATTTTATTTATAAATAATAGAACATTGCATATAAATATGATATTATGCATTAAAATTATGAAGAAAAAGATTTTGTTTTTGACACTCGGTTTTCATCGTGATTTATATTCTGATATTCGGGGCGAATATATTATTGTCTTTATAAATGTCTTTTCCTATTGAAATTATTGTCGTAAACAGACCTTAATAGTTAGGCAAGTTTCATTTGGAGGTTGCTGTTTGAGCATATTCATCTGCATAGTCAGGATTTTCAATAGCTTTGTCAAAAGGGATTTTTAAGATATATATTTATTTTATCCTAAAATCTTTCATTGTGTGTGAAAGCACTTTTCGAGTTTGCGGGAATGAGAGACTGTACTTTTCTACTACAATTCAATGAATTGATGGGCGGTGTGTCCAATCCGATACAGACAAGTTTTTTTTTTCGCATTGTGTATTACTGGCCTTTACAGCGTCACCGGGCGGAATGGGCGAGTTGAACTCAGCCGGATGTTGGGAGCCACACGAGGGCTCAATAAAGACGGACTTCCTAAGGGTGAGGCCGGACCTTGGCTTAGGACGCCGTTGAAATCGGGAGGGAGGGACGTGTGCATTATAAACGCCGTCATACGCATAAGCGTTGACGGGACGTCCACGGACGGGACCGCCGGCGGGATCGGTGTGTGTTATTTGTGTTCCCTAACAAGTGCATGTTGGCAGCGGTGAGTACATCGACGGGATCGAGTAGGACGTGCTTAGGTCGCCTACGAGTCGATTTAGGTAGCTCTAAGGGGCTATACATGGTCGCCTTAGAGATGAGCGGGTTTGCGTGTTGCGACGCTTTATCGAAATATCTTATTGAGGTTTTTAAATAGTCTGGCTATTGATTCTATTTTGAAATCTTTATGTAGATCAACGTTACGCATATACCACGGGCAACAAAAGATTTGGCACTGAATCAATGTCTTCAATTTTAATGGCTGGAATAAAAATTATTAACTACGCTACTTGTAATACCATATTTTTGACATTAAGCCTAGGTTGTTTTACCTTACTATATTATTAAGTCGAATAAAATCATAAACATGAACTACAAAAACAAATACTTGATGATCAACCAAGGTGAGAGATCTAGATTCCGAAATTCTGTATCTCTTTGTATGTTTGATTGGTTTACCACAACCATAACAATTTTCAAGTTGCTTTTACCTTGAATTAGTTGTGAGACATCTTGCTATTTGTATCATAGCAGGTGCCGCAGACAGCTATGAGGAGAAAACTAAGTTTTTATGTAAAAGGTTAACAAAATATTTAAAGATCAATGGCGTGGGAGGGGAACGCATTAGAAATTCGCATCTAGAATTTGGGGTTTATAAGGGTTGTTTTTATACGGGTTGGTTGCGGAGATGCTCATGTTGTTGATGTTTTTTATATGAGTTTGAAGTTATACCAATGTTTTAGTATATTTTTTTATAATTATATAAGAGTATAATAAGAGAACTAGACGTGCCTTCCACTAGTGAAATAATAAAATCAACATGTAAATTGTCAGCCATTTTTATTAACACGTGCAAAGTTGCAAACTAAGCAACAGCAAAACATTGCGGTGCACCATACATGGCAGCTCCGCACCGTACATATGGGGTCACGCCCTATGACAAATTCAAACCGTTTTCAGCAAAAAGTAAACAATCACTGTTTAGTTTTTTTTTCTTTATTCTTATTAGTATAAGTTTACTTACAATTACATATTTGCCGTTTGAGCTTTTGATGTTATGATTTTTGTAAGTAATGCCATTGTCAATTTGTCAGTGCCTAGGTGGAGGTGGAGGTGGCCATGTACAATATCAGGCCTTGGTCCGAAAAATATAAGTTAAAATAGTCATTGCCGTCAATTTTTTATAATATTATATTTAGTTAATATATGTTATATGTGTATTTTTTTAATATAAAAATATATATATATATATATAAAAAATATATAAGCTCCAAACCTTCTCCTCAAAAAAGGGAGAGGAGGCCTTAGCCCAGCAGTGGGACATTTACAGGCTGTTACTGTATATGTGTATATTATATATTATTGTAATAATAACTTATATTAAAGCCTTAAATAAATACAAATAAAATTAAAAAAAGTTACTGTACAAATCGTGACCGCACGGAATGGTAGCAAGAATGCCAGCAGCATTTCCTTTTTGAATGGCAATTCCGATTCTCTGGGCGAAAAATGACCCAGCCCTCCTGTCACCAGTAGAGACAATAAGAAGGGGTATCATATTTTTTGTAATATTTATGCTGTTGTTAATTCATTAATTAAAATAATCTATTTTGTGAATTGTGAGTATTTCATTTTTGATTGATTTGAAAAGTGCGGAAAAGGGTTATTGGTCTCATGTCTTTGCCCTATAAAGAGGAAATAATTAAACAAAAGATTAATGTCAATGTCATTATGTCACTTGTCAGATATCAGTTCAGATCACGTTTAAAATTGAATCTATAACTATTTCCTATAGGTACTTCTTAAATATGGACTAATTTTAAAATATGTTGTAGCTGTTATATTTAAACAAAGTATTTAAGAATTTGAATGAAGATCTTCTTCTATCTAAGATCAAAACTGCTTACTGTCATTCTATAAATGCTATTTGTCTTATGCCAATATTAAAGAAAAACAAAATTATTTCAAGATTTTGTATACAATGGAATCAACTACCTCAGTTTCTAAGGTAATATGAAAGTTTTATGGATAGATTTATTTACTTATAAGTTATAGTTTACTTATAAGTAAGTCTCATTTACAGGGTGTATTTTTATTTTCAAATGGATTTAAAAAAACAAAACATTCGAAAAAGAAACCGAAACGCAATATATTTGAAAGTTTGTCCGAAGACTCCTGGTATAAAACATTCAAATATAACTGGAATTTGGTTGAAAATCAATTAAAGGTAGGCTCAAATTTTATACTTTCGCTGTAGGTAATACCTTATTAACATCAAATTGTATATTTACTTAGGAACTTCATGAGCAAACATATAGCATTCTATTGAATGATATTGTAAGTTATGTCAAGTTAGTGAATCAACAGCACGAGTACAGTACATTAGAGGGAATCATACCTAGTGCCACACTATTGACTGGGGTCAATCAGCCAGACTATGTCAATCAGTTTCTAGCCCTTATATATAGAATTAGGTAAGTCTAATCTTTTTATTCTTTATATATTACAATAAGTGCAACTCTGTGCAAACATATGTAGAATTATTGCTGTTGTCTCATTCAGCTTGAATTATTTCTAAGATTTACTGATTCATTATATTTGACTGCATTTTTTTTTAAACATCTCTTCTATATGTCAGATATAATGACACAAAAAAATAAGTTATTTGAGCATTTGTTTATAAACAAATAATAGTTATAAATAAACATAATCATTAGTTTACATAGTTGTTTTGGAGATGAAATATTTGCTATTAAATAAAATTAAAATTATATTTCAGGGAAAATGTAACTCCACATGTTGCTTTGATAAATTCTCAAGATGCTCAAACTGTTAAACATTTGGTGGAAAGTGCTGTTTGGCAGTTAATACATGGACAGGATGTCCTGGTAAGTTAATAATAATATGTAGGAATGAGTTGCTTTCATTTATTATATTTTAAGTGAAAACTTGGATGTAACCCACTCTTCACATATTCTACTGCTACAACAGCAATACTAGTTAGTGGTAGTTGTAGGTGAGCTATTGTAACTAAAATAGCACAAGGGACATAACATCATAGTTCCTAGAATTAGTGGTGTATTGGTGATGTAAGGATTACTTAATATTTCTCACAGTACCAATATCTATAGATGGGTGTCCTCTTGCCGTAACAGCCTGTGAATGTCCCACTGCTGGGCTAAAGGCCTCCTCTCCTATTTTTGAGGAGAAGGTTTGGAGTTTATTCCACCACGCTGCTCCAATGCGGGTTGGTAGAATTCACATATGGCAGAATTTCAGTGAAATTAGACACATGCAGGTTTCCTCACGATGTTTTCCTTCACCGTAAAGCACGAGATGAATTATAATCACAAATTAAGCACATGAAAATTCAGTGGTGCTTGCCCGGGTTTGAACCCACGATCATCGGTTAAGATTCACGCGTTCTTACCACAGGGCCATCTCGGCTGTCCTCTTACCTATGTATATTTCAATAAAAAGATCCCATAGAGTATTATACAATATCATCCAACTGACCAATGGCTAGATGTAAGGCCGCAGACCCGGAAGACTTTTACTTAGTTTTTCTGTCAAAAAATTTTCAATAGCAGCCCAAAGCCCAGAGCTTGGAAATTGTATACTCTCATGCCGTGGAAAGTATGTAAAGCCATTGGTCCTGTGCCTGAACTCTTTCCAGTTGTGTCGGATTGCCGTCCAATTGGATTATGAGAGTTAGGGAATAGAGAGGGCACATATGTTTGTGCATACACTAGAGCACTATGATATTTCCTTCGCAGTTGGCTAATCACTCTTGAGATTGGCCAACATTTTTTTGTTAAAATAGGATTCACATTGTGACAGGAATTAATAGTGACATGAAAATTATAAACTTTAACCAAATTGTACATTTTTAAGCCAAATTAAGGGATATAAGTTTTTAAGTGAAATCTCTTAAAACTCTATTTTCATCGATTTGACCAAATTAGATCCATTTTGCTATTGTTTTTTTTTTAATAATAAATAATAATTAGTATAGGGACTTAAGCTGTTATATTTAATATAAATGCTACTTTCAGGATAACTCTGCTGATGAAAGTTTTGAAAATGACCCAAGTCATAAAGTTAAATTAAAGAAAAATCAATGTACTATAAAAACTTTACTTAATTGGTATCAAGCAAAATATGCAAAACAATCGCCAAAGAAATATAAGCCTGTAGCAAGAAAGGCTTTAGTTATAATAATGCCAGATTTTGAGAGCTTCAATTGTAGTATATTGCAAGATTTTGTAATGATTATTAGGTAAGGAGGAGTTATAATATTTGAATATCTATTAGATCCATACTTTCATCCATTAAATATTTAAAGTATTGTGTGTTGAATCATTTTAACACATAATACCTTATATATCGAAACTCTTTTATGCTAGAGGTTCATTACTAAATTATGAAATCAAATAAAATAAATAAATAAAATTAAAAAGGAAAATTAAAATAGTAATTTCATAAACATATTGAAGCATTTCATGGTTAAAATATGTTAAAATTAGCATCATTCTCAATTAAAACATGTAAGCTGCTTAGAGTACAAGTTTCAATTATAGTAAGTTTTAATAATACTGTAGATAGTAAAGGTCAAATTATTTTTTTATTTTCTTTTATATATTTTATCACAGTTTTTTTTGTATTTATATACATAATATATATAAATGCAAACATTAAATTTCAGTAAGCTTACATATATAGCCTACAAAAGTTTAATAAATTCTATAATTTTCAAAACAAAATAGTATTTTTGAAAACACAAAATATTTATTAAAATATGTTCCAAATTAAAACATTTTTGTTTTCAGTTCCTATGTGCGATCATTGCCAATAGTATTAATATTTGGAGTAGCGACATCGGTTTCAGCTCTACATAAATCATTTCCTTACCATGTCTCATCGAAGTTGCTAATCAAAGTGTTCCATTCTCATCCATCACATGTTTATATGAATCAAGTAAGTATTCAAATATTAGTTTTAAAATTCATAAATTATGAGATGTGTTGTAGGAGAAGGAAGCATTTCTATTTAGGAAATGTTTAAACAAGTTTAATTTTTCCATTCAAGTCTTATATATATAATCAGTTTTGATCAATATTATTACACTCATAATATAAAATTTCATAAAAGTATACTCTGTTCATTTGGATTTTCACTTTTTGACAAACGGAACATAACATAATAATTTTGACAATCGATTTGATTGATATAGTACTATCAAATATCAATTTTTGCTGTTGAATAAAAAAACTAGTTTGAATAAAAGTTTATATTGTTTTATGTCTTATGTATATTTTTACTAAATACGAATAAATATAAATTTGGTTTGTTAACTTTATATTCTATTTTGCAAGTTTTGTAGCAAATAATAGCATAAAAATAAAGTATCCAATTGTTTATTGTATAATGAAGAAGTGTATAACCATAAATATGGGGCTTCAAATTATTAAGTCACACTAAAACTAATACTGTGCCTAATATTACATGAAAGTTTTAAAAAATCCCTTAAATATTCAGTCAAGTATAGTGAGGACTATACGATTAATATGATCAGATTGGGAAAGACTTTCGACATTAATAAATTTAGGTGATAACTTTTCAAATTTCCATGTCGGAAGTGATATATTTATTGTAATAAAACTTGTGAATGTTTATTTGTTAAATTACTATGATATAATTTCCTTAATTTTTGATAAACAAAACCCACAACTTAAAATCATTGGTTGCTTTTCAATATATGTAGTTATTTAGAAATGTTTAATATATATACATATTTTATTTAAATTTGAGTGGATACAAGGTTTTTTCCATATTAAATTTCCTTACTATAAAACGGTTATTTTCAATTAATTTAGTAATAGAATGAAATTATAATTATGACACATGAATATTATTCTAGAAAAATTAAAAAAAATGTACATATGTAGGAAGTCAGAAATTAGATAAGACATTTTAAAAATTTATTTTTACACATTTTAAAGTTTAACTTATATGTCTAGCTGGAACGGTTACTTTCTAAGGCAGATGTAAAAAAGTAAATAAACCAAAAGGACATAGTATAAATGATTATATATATATATATATAGATTTATATATATATATATATATATATATATATATATATAAATCTATATATATATATATATATATATATATATATATATATATAAATCTATATATATAGATTTTATATTAAATAGGCAAACATCAATGCAGGCAACAAGCCATGCTGCTTGTATTTATATACATTTAAACCTCCCATGTTATGTTTTTTTTAATCATTACTTATTTTATTTTAATATTTTTTATACATTTCTTTTGCTTTGTGTCCATAATTTGCAGGTTTTAGAAAACATTTTTTTATCTCACACGAGTCCATTCCACTTAAGTGGCAAAGCTTTTGAATTAATGACAGATGTATTTCTCTTTTATGATTTCTCTGTTACAGGCCTCATTCAAAGTATAAAGGTATGTTTTTAGTATTAAATCTAACAGAGATTTCTAAGCATGCCTAAAACTATGATACTATATATGTTAACAATTAATCCATTTTGTTTTTTTAGTATTGTATGATGGATCATTACTATGGAGATAATATTAAATCACTATGTTGTGTTCCGGACAAACTTTATGAGGCAATTAATAATCTCACAAAAGATGATCTAGAAAATATAAGACAATTACTATCCTTCCGGCCCTTCTTGGAAGTACAGGATTGTGAAACGAAAATCGGTCTCTTTGAAGATGATAATTTTTTCAGAGAAATTTTGTCTAAAGAAATGAATAAGCTTCATGACTATGTACATAGTTTTTACTTGTGCATACGATTGCTTTCCACGTTCGTGAAGGATCTACCAAAGAATACACTCGGAAAAAGTGTATGTATATTTTAGTAGTGTTATCAAAATTAATGTTTAGTTTTACTATGCAGATCGTCCATTATACTTTTTTTATATATATATATTTTAGGTTAGAGAACTTTACGCCAAATGTTCTATAGAATGTGTAACAAGTACACAACCGTATAAAGAATGCATGCAGTTATTAAATTTTCAATCACAATTAAGATTGGCAGAAACTATAAAAGCTGCACTTAAAGATATAAATGCGTCCCTACAAGTAGCCTCGCCAATAAAACCTCTACGATCAACTCCATCTAAAAATAATATTCACAACATTACTCTGAAGGACGACCTTGGGCAAGAATTTGCTAAAACAATAAAAATTCATTTATTGACGTTTTTAAGGCAAATAGAAAATGCAAGCAATGAAACCTCCGTATTTACCAATACTGATATGGATGCGGAAAATGATTTGGACAACGTTAATGTACCTGGTAATAGATATAAATTGAAAGAGGTAAAGAAATACATGATATTAATATACCTGTCTTATACCTGTGTTTCAAATTAATTTCTTACTCTACTGTAATTTAGTAAAAGCAAGCGAGCAATTTAGTGGTATACACCTCGTCCATAGACACTAAAACTGTAGAAAAGCACATCTTACACCGTTGATGCGTATGTTTTTTAAACAATATTAATTGTGTGTCTTTTAAAACAAAATTATTTTCAGAAATTGTTAAGAGCCACGAGAGTTGAAAAAATTCAATCTGAATATGAAATGATACGGACAAGATTTGTGAGTTATTTAGAGGAAGTTTTTACAAAGGGCCTGCAACCGCCGCACACGCAAACATTTCACGAAATTTTGTTCTTCAGTGACGTGGCTAATGTGAAGAAACAAATTGTGGGCTCTCCCCGAGGAGCACTGCACACAGCCCTAAGTAACCCGATGCATTATTTGCAGGTATTTGGTTGATTGTTCACTATGAATTTATTTGAAAAGTATATACTTCCTTAGCGAACGGCCTAATCTTTGCTTATATATTTTTTTTAAATTTTACTTTCAAAGTTTCGATAATAATGTTTTATTCAAACTGCCATTAATAGCGTTCCCATTTCACCATTTACCAGTAAGGTACCAGTAAGTAGGCTATGCCTGAGTCCACGGTAGCATTCGAAAGCGATCCTGTGTGATCGCTCCTCGTTAAGACGGAAAGGATACCGCTGGTTTTTTAGTGGGTATTCCGATGTTCGGGGCGCTCTCGGCGCCTTGGACACCGGCGAGCCCCACATACCCCCCCGCTGGGTTTTTCCAGCGTTAAAAAAAGGCTATTGCTGATTTATAAGGCAATGCACCATTTCGAGAAATATTTAAATAATAAAAACCAAGCAATCGCCTATTTAAAGCTATTATAATTTGATATAAATTTAGGTAACTAATCATAGTTATAAGCATTAAATGCATTCCTGAATGAAATCAGAACTAAAACTGTTACTTGCTTATTCCCTAATACCTCGTGGATATTTTTAATAACTTTAAGCAAAGCTATATAGTGGTATATCTAGTTGAATATAGCTATATTTTAAATTTATTCAAGCACCATAGAAAGAAACGGTAACATAAATTGGGCGATAGTGATTGGACAGAGAAGGATTTCAATATCAGTTTTATAGATTATGGGATAACAAGTCTTTTCACTTATTCTGGAATGTTTTTGGGGATAGGGAGTAATTAATTATATACGTGATGATGTACAATAGAGAATTAAGAATATGATATATTATATGACTTCTCTTATCACAATTGATTTAGCCTTTTATTTATTTATTTAGTGTACTGGAAACAAACAGTGAAATAATTACAATAAAATAAAAAATATAAAACAATTCTTAAACCAAAACAGTTTCCATTTATAAATTAATCATAAGTAATTACAAAACAAGACATTTTTTATATTTAATAGGTGCATGAAATTATATAATTCATTTATATAATTTAATTTAATATAAATTTAATTTTTAAATCAAGAAAACATAATTTAATAATAAATAATCAAATTATAATTAATTAATTAAAAATGCATCATTAAATTAAGGCTCTTCAGAGGAGAAATGTTTGTCTACATACTATTGAAAGTAATGACTAGGTTAGGAAAGAGGCTTTAGATACAATATCAGAACGAATTATCATTAACACAAGTGATTTATCGGGTGAAAGCGAGGAAGAGGATGTTTACGAAATGTCTAGACTTCAAGAAATTCATGATTAAAAATTACGTTTAAAAGTTTTTGTATGTTTATTTATCTGCTGAACGTCCTCTACTACAAACGTAAAGCGTCTTCAGGCTATATAAAGAACTTATAAATAAGATTTCAATTTTTTAAGTCAAGTTTTCATGTTCTAATTTCAATTTGTAAAATGAAGAACTTTTTGAATAAGTTACCCGGCTTTTACTATTAGAGATGGTTATATTATTGTAATAATCTATTTCGACCACGGCGGGCATTCTCTGCCGAGATAAGCCATTTGCGCAGGAAATCTTATAGTGCACGTAGAGTGCGCAAACACAAGTGTGCTCTGTTTCCACACTCATAAATTTCAACGGGACGGTATTCCGAAACCGCCTTTAGGCCCAAGACCAACGGCCGAATTGGAAACAAGGTACGAATAATAAATAAATAAACACTTAACAGTAACGCTCTACCAATACATAGATGGATATGCAAAGCTCACCATAAACATCGAGATAACATTTGCATTTTAATCCATTATTAACGGCCTATAATTCTTTCATTGCTAGATTAGGGCTTTCCCTTCTTAAGAGAAGTTTAGCTTACTAAACATTGCTCTAATAAGGATATAAACCTTCGGATAAAATTCATGTGTTTTATCCAATCATCTCATAGAATTCTATTTAAATTAAAATTACGTTGACTCGTCAAGCATTACCACTGGCTTGGAATGTGGATTCTACCTTGAAGAACCGGTAAGACACTCAGGCTTAGTTTTTCTTTTAAAGAAAACAAATATTTATTATTAAAGTTAATATGTTGACACATTTTAGAAAACTTGTAATCGTGAGTCGTATTTCAGTAAATTTTTTGAATATATTAGCGACTTTAAAGTCTTTATGACGCTCGTTTATAATCAATTTTATAGGATTATTTTTATTTCTTGCGAATACATTATTGACAAAATGCTACTTCTTGATATTTTGAGTTAAAAATTTTATTTTTATATACAATTATTTTGGTATAAGCACAAACACGCTTGATTTCCCATCATTTCAAGATTATGTGGTTTCTTTTTTTCCTTTTTCTGGCGTGTATCTACGCTATTTCAGCGCAAAATATTCTGCCAATGTCACGTATAAAACACATGACACGTACGTATATATCGTTTAATGATGGAAAAAGATAATGTGGATTTCATGACTTCAGATTATTCATGCAATTTATCTCTGAATAAGCCTACTATGCCTATTCATTAAATCTATTTGTATTAGAATTTTAAGTATTATTTCATTACAAATTCAAATCTATCCAGATTATTCTGATACTTTTTTTATTTTTATTTTATTTTTAATATATTTTGTATACATATCTTATTTTTGTACATATGTTTAATGTAATAATGATTTAAGATTGATTAATTTTATTCTATTTATGCAAAAAAGTTTTTTATTTACTAATCTAATGTATGCAGATACATAAAAATACAAACTTTTTACTTAATTGCTTTGGCGATTCGATATTTAATATATGACTGAAATTTAGTCTTCACTTATTATTGTTAAAGCGGTGAATATATACGTATTAAATAAGTAAACGATTTATTTACTTTCAAGCCAAAGTTATTAAGATGTCCTTGAACTTTTGTATAAATCTTTAGTCATAAGGTTGAATGTAGTGACATGTGTTAGGCAAACATTACAGAATTGAATGATATTTGTTGGCGTTAAATAAAAAAATATCTGGGTTAGGCTAACAAATTATTTATAAATAATGCGAAACACATTCATTGCTAAAATATTATATGAAGGGAAAACTAATAATTTGAATGATATAGCATAATATAAAATATATATTTAACATGCCTGCCTGCATTTGAAGATAAATAAATAATGCTTAGTATAAATAATAAATATTTTTTTTACAACTCAATTGAAAGTGATTAAACAAAGTATTTGTGTAGGCTATGCAGCCATAAACTTACATCCAAATATTTGACGAATACTTATAACTTGTTTGTACTTATATTAAAAAATGCACTTATATAAAAAGTATATAATAGTAATATGTAAGAGATAAGTAATAAGAGAATCTATAGTACATTTTTGTTAAAGAATAAACTAAATTTGTCTTCAATTTGTGTATCGTATGTATTCGTAAATCGTAGATAAAGAATTATTCGAAGAAGTTTAATTTTAGTTCCTATAAATGTAAACGGATGTCATCATTTTAGCAGCTTCTTTAATAAATGGTTATGTCAAAAGTTCAAGGTGTTTGTTTACGTTATTATTGAATATGTTATAGATAATGTATAATTTTGTGCCTGTTTTTAACTTTTATGATTGCAGTATTGTTTTGTTTTTATTTCCTGAATATTAATATGATATAATAATGAATAAATTCATTATTTTATAAAAAAAAAGTATGTTTACAATACTTTTATACATATGTCGGTTCACACAAAACTATATTTCTGACCTTACTAACAAAGAAAATTGAATTGAATAACTATTCACCCGTTAATTTGTGTAACGGGTGAATTTTAATTTAAATAATTTTAACACAACAATTTCTCTTTCATTAATTTTTGGAAGGAAAAGCACGTGTGTACGACGGTACAACCGCTTTAAAATATTTCTTAATAATTGGGTTAATATTAACGGTTATTTATAATAATTATATTATCATGTAATGATGTTTGCTCCTACTTTCGAATTGGATAAGACAGAGCAGGAATATTGTCCTTTATTTTTAAATAATAAAACCAACATTGTTCTATTTTTTATTATTAATAGGTATCAGTTTATTAAGGAGAAAGCTTTTGGCAGTAAGATATTTACAAGAATTGTTTTTCTAAAAATATAATTTTATATGTTAACTTGGATATCGCTTAAATAAATTGGTTATTGAAATTGACAGAAGTTGTTTCAGTATCCGTGATACAAATGAGATGTGAATTATTTAATTGAATTTTGCTGAAGATACTAATAATAAACATTCAATAATCAAAGCGATGTAGGCGATAAAAAAATCATTAAAATATCTTATAATTTTAAATGTCAATGTCGGGTAATATCATTTGGACTGCCCCGCGCATCTCAGAACATGTTTTTTTTGTAACCTTTTTTTTTAAAACATGATAAATATTCTTTTCTATAAGTTTTAAACAGTATTGTTAATAAATTGTAAATTTTATGTTTATTTCTTATACAAAGTAGATAATAGTAGAGTAAATAATATTTGCTATATTTCGATGCTAATTATGGGATCTTTAATGTTAAAACTTCCTATTTCTGTAAGAGCTGAATGTTATAAAACTGTGTATAAACCGAAACAGTAAAACACTCATTATCATTAATCATTACCTTCTTGGTAATGCGTTTTTGCGATAGAAAATTTAATGAGTAGAATCTATCCAGATGTGTGTAAGTAATTATTGTACATTAACAAATAAAATAGGGGATTACAAATTTTTATGTACATTATTTTTGTTTATGTTTTATCTTCAAAAGAAACAAAATGTTGTAATATTATTTTCAACTTTTGTAATTATAAATACGAGTGAAATGTTTTAAATAGAAAAAAATAAATATAGTTACAGCCTGTAAATGTCCCACTGCTTGTCTAAGGTTATCTCCTTCTTTGGAGAAGGTTTAGAGATTATTCCACCACGCTATTGCAGTGCGGGTTGCTATACTTTTGTCATTTTATTGTACCGACTTACAAGTTCCTCCTCACATTGCTTTCCACCAAAGAAGATGATAACATTAATTATAACCAAATGGAAAATTTAGTAGTAAAAAATTCATGAAATTATTTTTAAATATTAATTATAATTCGTTTTTTTAATATGTTCGTTTTTAGTGTACGTGCTGCCATTTGCCTTCAGTAGACAGCATTTCATATACATTACCTGATGTATCAATAGCGTACAAGTTACATCGTGAATGTGGCAAACATATCAACTTGTACGACTGGCTACAAGCCTTCGCTGCGGTGCTTCGACCTGATGAGGACGATGAGGATCGATACAAGGACGTTAATATTCAGTAAGTATTAGTTCCGTGGGTATAAGTCGTGTGGTTTCCGATAATGTGGGGTAGAGTCACGTCTATCCATGGGTGTTGTAAGTCTGTAAGGTGAAGTGGCTAGTTAAAAGCCGCAGATTGCGAAGTCCTGGATGCAATTCCTCGGGTGGGGCCGGTCGGGGCATTAAAAAGTTGTTGGAGTTCTCTGTCGTGAAATTCTTAGTAGCAGCTTGGAGTCTGGAACTTAACAATGTTTATACTCCCGTGTCTCGAAAAGCGCGTAAAGTCATCAACGCCTGATCTCAGTCTTTCAAATTATGAAAGTGATGGAATAAGGAAGTCTGTCTGTGAAATGTTATAATATATCTTACAATAATTATATATAATTATTATTAACTGCCCAATACAAGTTATTAAGTTTTTCGAAAATTCTCAGTAGCAGCCCAGTCTGGAAGTTAGAAGTGTGTACACTCCCGTGCCGCAGAAAGCACGTAAAGCCATTTGAACTCTTTCCGGTCAGGTCGGATTGCCGTCCCATCGGATTAGGAGAGCTAGGGAATAGAGAGTGCACCTGTGTTTGCGCACACACTTGTGCACTATGATATATCCTGCGCAGTTGGCTAATTTATCTTGAGATTGGCCGCCGTGGCCGAAATTGGTCTGGAAGGTTATTATTATTATTACTAATTATTATCATACATAATATTTGTATGATATAGTTATTTTTAGAGTCAGTGCTAGTCAATACAAATAAAACGAAACGTATGTGTGTGATTTAAAGTCATATCTAAATTTGCCTCATATTTCTTTAGCTGTCTACTTTATTTCAATATTAGTTTATCATGGTATTGTAAATATTAACAAACAGTAATCAACACATTATTTTTAAGGGTTCAGTTTTAGTGTACCAGCATTTTTTTACCTGAATAAAAACATATTTTATTCATATTTAAAACTAGCTGTCCTTCCTAGCTTCGCAGGGGTGAGCGATCCCGTGACGTCCCCCGACAAGATGGAGTGGGTACCGCTGGTTTTTAGTGGGTATTCCGGCGCCTTCAGCGCCGGCGAGTCCCACATACCCCCCCACCTTATGTGGGGGAAACACATAAATGTGTTTATCCAGCGAGAAAAAAAGGGGTAGAAAAAGGGTTTACATAATCATTTATATTATAGCACAAACATACAGGTAAAATTCTAGTCTACGCTTCTAATGACAATTTCCTTACAGAACAACGCAATCATTTTATTGTTCTGAACCAGGATCCGACATCTGCATCCGTATATTTGAAATAAAGGCTTTCGATATTGCATACATTCTAATTAAAAATATACTTAAATATTTATTTTGTTCGCAGAGTTCGATTTACGCGTGCCGTATCGGAGCTACAATTTCTTGGTTTTATAAAATCATCTAAAAGGAAGACTGACCATGTCATGCGTCTGACTTGGTGATTTTTTTTACCTTAATATCACATGCTCATGATTTTTATTTATTTTTAATTTTTAGTAATAAATAAATGAGATTCAATAAAGCATTTCTAATACGGTTCAATATTTCATTTCATCTCGTATTTTATCTTATTAATTATTCAAATATGTTTAATCATTTGTCTATTTAAAGTCTGAGTTGTTCAAAAACTTGTAATTCGCTACTATTATCCTAAACCTGTCGCATACATATTTAAGAAATTAATTTAAAAAATCGACCGTGTTTTAGTGGTTAGGGGAAAATCATTTAATACGACGTGCGTGCGCGTAAGTTAAACAAATATTGGAATAAGTTTTCATAAAATTCGATCGATATAAAGTAGACGAATATGTTACACGGTTAATACTTAACAGTCAAAGCAGTTCAAATTACACAACATTTTTTTTACTATAGACACAAGTTTTTGATTTTTAGATTAATAATTTATTGAACGGTTTTAGTCAATGGTTAACTTTATTAAAAATACTACACGGTAATTTTACACAAGCCGCAGTAATATATATTTTTTAAAACTCAAAACAAAACATAATTTCGAGAATGTGTTTTTTTTAATATAACAGTAACTTGTTTATATTTATAACTGTTCTAACTTTTTAAGGATATGTATAACGAAAGGTTTTCTTAATTTTATTAAATGGTAACTAATTAATTCGCATGTTTAAATTGTTGATTGCATATTCTTATGATTGTAAATTAGTTATATACAGATTTTATATAGAATAGGAAGGCAAGTGGTAAGTGGTCACTAACGCCCATAGACATTGACATTGTAAGAAATGTTAACCATCGCTTACATCACCAATGCGCCACCAACCTTGGGAACTAATATGTTATGTCCTTTGTGCCTGTAATTACACTGGCTCACTCACCCTTCAAACCGAAACACAACAATACCAAGTACTGCTGTTTTGCGGTAGAATATCTGATGAGTGGGTGGTATCTATCCAGACGAGCTTGCACAAAGCTCTACCACCAGTAAACGTAAAATTAGATAAAACGTAAAATCCTTAAAATAAAATAAAATTCAATGTTAATATTTCCTTAAGTAATTTTAAATTAGCTATTTAGTTATTTATAAAATCACAAATGTTGGCTAGCAATTCTGATTGTTCGACTATGCACGAAAGTCGACCAAGAAAAATTTGAGAAAACTAGTATACGCTGGATACAGTGTGGATGACCTTGAGAAGAGATTAAAAGTGATGAGACGCTTATTAGCTTTCATCGGATTTTGAGCATTTCAACGGTTGTTAAGGAAAGACGGTGTTATTAAGTATATAAAAATGTAGCCAATGTACAGTACAGTAACAGCCTGTAAATGTCCCACTGCTGGGCTAAGGCCTCCTCTCCCTTTATGAGGAGAACGTTTGGAGCTTATTCCACCACGCTGCTCCAGTGCGGGTTGGTGGAATACACATGTGGCAGAATTTCGATGAAATTAGACACATGCAGGTTTCCTCACGATGTTTTCCTTCACCGAAAAGCACGAGATGAATTATAAACAGAAATTAAGCACATGTAAATTCAGAGGTGCTTGGTGGTTTGAACCCACGTTCATCGGTTAAGATTCACGCGTTCTTACCACTGGGCCATCTCGACTTTTTTATTTTAGCCAATGTGCTTGGGGCTAAAGCAAGCATGCAAATTGCCGTGGTATATAATATTTATTAATTTAAATTAAACTCGTTTTCGTCTCGGTCGATCTTTTGTAAATAGGTAATGTGAAAATTGAAAAAAAATGTATTATTTATGTACATATGTGTAATTAAGATTTTCGTTCGAAGGGTACGATTTCTTATCCGTTTTTATATGACACTTTTTAAATTTATAAAGTATTATTTTTTAAAACGTTTCAATTGAAGTAACCTAAATTGAGATATATTAAACATACTTCAAGTTATAAAACTCATTAATCCTCTATTGGTGGAAGACCGAACTCTGATAGCGAGAGTTAATAAAAAAAGTAAACTTGACGTAAATATTTTTTATTAATGTATTTAAATTATTATCTATAAGGGTAAAGTCATATAGGATGTTTCTATGTGTCTATGTCATAGGAACGTGGTATGAAATTGGTTTCATATCTTTTCTTTAGAATTCAATTTATGAAGTTTTAGTAGATTCATGATACTACTTATTACTATATTATTTTATTCATTCTAACAAAATTATTAACATTTATTTTGATTCTTGGCACTTGACTATTTGATATATAAAAATAGAATATTTAATAACAGACATATAAAAAGCATTAATGTGACTTTGTCTTTTCTTGTTTTGTTTATTGGATTTGTATATTGCACTATAAAATACTTCAATTGGTAATAATTTCTATCACACGTAACACACATATTACACGCAAAAGTAAAAAAAGACAGCGGAGACCATAAATTGATAATTAATTTGTGACATCATAATTGTAATTATAATGATTAGTCAATAGCTTTTAAGTATAGATTGGGTACATTTTACAATAGATATTATTCAATAGACATATAAGTTTTATGATTGGTTCAAAAACTTTGATATACGTACAAGTTTGCCAAAAAAAAAACTTGCTGACCTTGAATTATAATTTCACGATACGAAATAAAGATCGAACCCGACCTCTGGAAAGGTTAAGAGCACATCACTTTTATTTGTGTCTTACATAATGACGATGCTGATTGCGGGACAAGTTTTTCTAACGCTTTGATTTTAAAATATGCAGGTCGATATATATTGTTGTTAATGATTATTATATTTTATTTGATTTTAGCTAATTTTAAATATGGTTAGCTAGTTTGTAAACTTTATCAAATAAAAAAAATATCGTTGGATAGGTATTTTTAAGCTGAACAAAAGTTGTAAATCGTAGTCCGTCTAGTGTTATGCTTTATTAAATATGGCAGTTTAAGTTTAATCATATTTTGTTTATTTTAATTTATTATACAAGAGTCAAGATATGATATAACCTATGTTAGGTTGACTGCAATAGACGACGTCGGCGTCGTCTCGGCCGTCCCACAGCCCCGACGCCCGGGGCTTAAAAGATAGGGCGTAACCCTGGGACCGTGGATGCGTGAGGTGGGGGCCTCGCGTGTCTTATTTTAGATGGCCCTGAGGAGGACGGCAGCCGGAATGGCCTGCCGTACGAACTAGCGAGGAGTGCGGGGGGGCGAGATTACCTTCTCCCTCTGAGGAGAGCTCCGTCGAGCCAGGAGCGGAGTAAGCACGGGAGAGGCCGCGGATGCGTTATATCAACACGTTCCCGCAGCCTCTCCGATCCGTGCCGAGGACGGCCATCGCAGTGGTTTTAGTGGGTAAGAATCCCACAAAACCCAATTACCCCCTCCATTGGAGTTGGGTACCTTTCTGAAGGTTTACACTGTGTGAAAAAAAAGGTTGACTGCAATAAAAAAAGTTAATGTTTCTATAAACTGGTTTATTCAATAGATTGTGAACATAATAAATTCCTAATTTGTTTAGTACCTACTGTGGCAAATATTAACATTTTGGCTTTTTGAATGCCAATTTTAATAAGCGTTCAAATTGACTAACAAACATCAATAAATCATTTATATTTACTATAGTTTTTGGTAATTGATTATAAATGGTTTATTTATTTTTTACGCATTGATAGATATATTTAAGGTACCAATAAAATGTTATTGTTGGCCGACTACTGAATAATTACCTTAATATTATTTTGTTTCTTAATAAAAAGTTATATCAACTAGTTATATATGCGTTTAAATATAAATACTTAATTTTTCGAGTTACATCTCCCTTTACTGCAGGTAAAATGCTTCAAATTTTATTATTGTATTTTGATACAAAATACCACAATTGACTTTTTATAAAATACTGTGCGGACATATTGGGACGGATTCAATCGTTCTTCTATATAAAACTAATATTATTTTTGATTCAATGTGATAAAAAAAATCAGTAATAAAATAAGTTATTAAAATAAATATTAAAATACACAGATAACACGATTGTTCTGTAAGATTTTGTTCAATTAATTATTTTGATGTACCCGCATACTCGATATCAGACTAATTCTTAAAAAAAATTATTATTAATAATACTATCTCCTGCATCGATTACTGCTAAATACTAATAGTTTGTACATATCGTAGGTACTGTTTGTCGAAGTATTGATTGCGTAGCCAAATATCTTACAAAGCTAAAAATCTATCATTTAAAAAAATATTAACATAGAAGTCAAAGTTGAACATGTACCTTGGCCTAATACATGAGTATTACATACCTACATGAGTACGTTAACGTAGATATTTTAAATTTGGTGACAAATTATTATGTAAATAGATGTGAATAAATTATTCGAATTCTGCATGAGTGCGTGTTGCACACATTGTTACATGATATCTTACGCGTTAGATGACGATCAAACATGATATTCGGGGATCTGACATATCGAAACTGTAGGTTTTTTGTCGTTTGACATTCCGTTCGAACGTAACGCCTGAATAAATGTATAAAAGATTTTGCTCCGATCGTTAAGGCATCAGTCGCTCATTTGGAATCCAAGTATACGAACCTATCTAATCAACCATGAAATTGGTACGTTAAAGAACAAAATTGGGTATTTTTCTTATTGATTGTTTAAATATATATATATATATATAGTTAATATTTGCATCTCTTTAGATCATTGTCGCCCTCGCCTTCGTGGCTGTTGTCGCCGCTGTCCCCGCTGTTGAGCAACATCCCATTGCGATTCTTCGCGCAGAATTTGAACACGATCCTAAGGGTGGCTACTTTTACAAGTAAGCATCGATTATCGTCATTTAGTCTTAACATTAACCATACTGATCATCATTATACATTTACAAAATGTATTGTTATTAATTACTATTCAACAATTTAAATATTTAGGTTAATTATAAAATTATATTTAAAAAAAATACTTCTCAATGTATTAATATATTAAAAATATGGTTTTTCGATACAATTTACAATAATATTAATTCAGTACACAATTATTACATTTCAGTTATGAAACCGAAAATGGAATCCAACGTGTCGAGCATGGTGAAGTAAAGGAAGTTGCTGACGAGGATAAAAAGATTCACCCCGTTGTAGTAGTCCGTGGTTCTTACTCATACACCGATGAAAACGGCAAGCCCGAAATCATCAACTACGTTGCTGACGAGAACGGTTACCGCCCTGAGGGAGACTCCATCCCCAAGGCCCCAACCCCATCCAAGAGATAAACAATCAATAACTTCGCTGACACTAAAACTTTCAGTGTATAATTGATTAACTATAATAATTCTTAGTCAATTATTCATGGAAAAATATAAAGAAATGTCATCTTAAATGAAGAACTTTGAGTGTTGTGGTGCAGCATCCGCCATAAAGCTCTTTCACTTCTCTCTATGATTTGATGCGCACTGCCATGTTTTGTACGTTTTTATTATTTGTTACGTTACCATGTTTTGTACAGCAAATAAAGTCCATTGATTAAGTATTCAGTATATTTTTTTTAAGTTCCTATTTCGATAATTATTTCATATGGTCTATTATCTATAGTCTGGATTCGCAAAAACGGTATTCATTTTAATCTTATCTGGAAAATGTTATACACAAAAATATATATTGATTCATGATATTACATTGCAATTAATTTAAATTTTATTATATTAGGAGTTTTTTTTATTATATTGCTATCAAGTAAAAGCAAAAATCAAACAAATAGTCAGTTCAGAGGAAGGTTGCTAAATATAACGCTTATGTAATATGAATAATTTAACGTATATTTTAGAAAAATATAGTAGAGTCGGTCTTTGTTTGTAGATTGTCTGTTTGTTGACCGTCTGCCGTAATCATAAGGCAGCGTCATCGGGAATTTATTTACAATTTAAAGCACGTGATATAATGTGTATTTTTTTATTTGGAACAACATGAAACTATATATATATATATATATATATATATATATATATATATATATATATATATATATATATATATAGTTTTTGAACTTAGTTTTTCATTATGAAAAACTAAGTTCTCGCAATACGAAAAAAAATTAAGATTTTAAGTACTAATAAAAAAATATAGACAAATAACTATATGACAATAAAAACTGTATGGAGTACAGCACAGTCATATATATATGTTTTGCTAACAGAATCAATAGATTACAAGGGCAGCATTTAAATAGCACATATCTAATTATGCTAAGATGAAACTTTTATGTTTGCTAAAGTTATTCCAACTGCTTATACTGGATACCTATATTTTACGAATCGTTATTGTACATGAGTAACCGGCCGTTTTAAGTTATTTAGTTAAAGTTACAAGTAACAAGCCGTTAAGTTAAAATGTTTTTTTTATGTCACAGACATGTTAACTTAGAAACATTTTAGGCGGACGCTTCTCAAATATGTCAAGACGACAATTCATCAACAAAACTATTATTTCTTGAATATACTAACTGGAAATTAGGTATTCTTACTTAAGATGAAAGTCTATAATATGACTGCCTCATTGGCCAAGTGGCTAAATATAAACCGGTCCTGCGCCTGAACTCTTTTTGGTCATATCGGATTGCCGTCCCATCGGATTTTTTTGAATAAAGAGTGCACCTGTGTTTGCGCACGCATATGTGCACTATAATGTGACCTGCGCAGTTGGCTTATCTCTCTTAAGATTGGCCGCCGGGGCCGAAATCGGTCCGGAGGACTTTATTATTTATTATAATATCGTATAAAGTTCTGCCTTAGTTGAAATTCAAAAGATAGAAAGGCTCCTATTTAACTTTAGTAGTAGGTAGGTGATGAATAACCTATGCTCTGAAAATTATGATTTTAAATATATTTGATTCCGAATAGTATTGCCCTAAAAGCAATATTGTGTGAACTTGTTACATGTGTACATGATAATCTTATAAGGCAATTTATATGTAATTTAAAGATTGTAACACATACATTATCAATTATTTAATTGTAGCATTCAAAATGTTTTGAGTATTGTTTACATAGACTTTATATATAACTTCGCCTTTAACGGGCTTAGAGCTACTTCATATTTTTATTTTCTGCATTTTTTTATTTCACGCAAATACAGTTAAATCGAATTTAATTAAAAATTAATAATGATCATACGATTGTACACGTCGTATTGAATGATGTTGGCTTGGAATTAGAGTTTAGGATGTCTTGAGATTTTGGAAGTCTCGGGACTCGAAATATCCTAGAAACAAAAGCACGGGACATCCTGATACTTCGAGACTTAAACTCAGATTTTTTTAGTTAGTTGTTCTTACAAAATAACCATTCAACCAATAAAAATTCAAATTTAAATGTATTTAATATTATATGATATTTATATATTTAGTGAAATTATTGTAAATGGTTTAAATAAATAAAAATATATCATTACAGTTTATCATTGGGCAGGCGAACTCTAATCAATAAATAATATAATTTATTTTTAAATAAAATATTCTAGCTATAAAATGAAGCTGAGATGGCCTAGTGGTAAGAACGCGTGAATCTTAATGATCGTAGGTTCAAAACCGGACAAGTACCACTGAATTTTCATGAATTGTGCTTATTTTGTGTTTATAATTCATCTCGTGCTTGACGGTGAAGGAAAACGTCGTGAGGAAACCTGCAAGTATCTAATTTCATTGAAATTCTGCCACATGTGTAAGCTCCAAGCCTTCTCCTCAAACGGGAGACTTTGGCCTTAGCCAGCAATAGGACATTAACAGGCTGTTACTGTTACTGTTATTGTAGCTATAAAATAGATAGATCGTCATATATATCATATCGGTAGTGTAAAATTTCTGAGTCCGCAATAACAATGGGCTAAGATTTAAGAAAATTTGGATTTAAGATATTGCTTAAGACGAGGACGCCATAAGGTTTGCAACTATATAATCTTAACTAAAAAAATACATATTTCACTTAATTTTATAAATTATCATTGCATATATTTTTCTTTTTATCATTTCGGTATTTATATATAGGTTTATACCGTACGTGCTATAACTATTGACATAACAAATATATTTGAATAATTAATAAATATTTGAAATATAATATGAAAATATAGCTAAATGTTAGCTATAACTGCGCAACTTATGTTTCGTTTATTCTTATAAAAGCAAATAGTGATCAATCGCGAAGTATTGCATCAATATTTATTGATTTTAATTTTAACTTTTTAATCTTAATTTGCACGAAGCTTATTTCTTATTATTGTAAATGCAGCTTTCATTCATTTTATAACTATTACAAAACGATACAAGTGACGCGATGCGTCCGTTGCATTACTTCTACGAACGCCGAAATCGCTTCGGAGCGCCATTATAGTAAGCACCAACAAGATAGACCAAAACTGATAAATTAAGCACAACTGTCTTACATATAAATATTTGGTATAACACGAGATATATAACGACGAATGGCGGACATCATTAATCACCTTTTGAATAAATTGCGATAACCCGATACTTTTGACCTTTCACCTTGAGTTTTTTTAGTAGACGTAAGTTCGGTTGGGATTTTTGATATTTCTTTTGTAAAAGTATACCTAAAATCTCTACCAATTTTTAGCTTTGTAAAAATTATTATAAGCTTACCACTTTTTTTGTCTGTTTTGACCAAACTACTTGTTTGTCAGATAGTCACGAAACATTTAATAAAGTTGGGATATACCTAACTCTGTCAGAATATCAGATTTAAAATTGCACGTTAACTTTTTTTGCAGTGCATTATGTTACATAGGTATTAAAACTAAATGGTTAAGTGAAGTAGACCCCAAAGCCCCGGGTCGCCCGGCCCTTAAGCTGGAACCGTACGTATAAAATAGAGTTTTTAGGGGTTTAAGTTGTTGATATAGGTATTACATTCCTTATTTTTATAATGTCAGCTATGGAATCTAAGATGTAGTGTGCGACTTTTTTCTAGCATACTCAATTGATTCACTCAGTCTGCTATTTCGTTACCTATAAAATAACTAGTTAGTAGAGATCATCTATACAATGTTACTATGTCATGCATTTACAGAAAAATAAAAATACCTTTCACATTATATTCAACCATTATAGTTCAAAGGTTTTTATAAGTTACGCATTATTCAAGTAATATAAGGATAACAAAAAAGTTCTTTACCTAAAGATGTTTCTGTGAAAAAAATATCACAATATTTACAACACCATTTGACATTACGTTTATTTGAGCGCAGTCGAGGCAAATGTATAAAAGGTAATATTCCGAACATTAGAGCATCAGTTACACCTTTGCTTTTGACGAAATCAAACCTAAGCAATAATCTAACAAAATGAAAATGGTAGGTTGTTAATTTCAGAATTACAACCCATTTTGAAATTAACGTTTATACGTTAATAATAATTAATACAATATTTTGCTTATGATTTATATTAAAATAAACATTGATATAAAACATTTTTTATTATACTTACATAACTATTGTAGATCATTATTGCCCTCGCTATCGTGGCCGTCGTTGCCGCCGCACCTGTTGAGAAGGAGACCCTACAGCCCAAAATCCTTCGCAGTGAATTTGACCAACTCCTCGATGGCAGTTATAGTTACAGGTAAATTGATTTTTGAATATTTATTAATAATTTAAGTCTAATAAAATATTCTAGTCTATAAGTACAATTAGCTGTTTTAATTTATAAAAAAATTAGTTTGTTATTATTATTTCTAAACATGTTTTTTTAAATATTACAGCTATGAAACCGAAAATGGTATAAACCTACAAGAAAAGGGTGAACTTAAAGAAACTATAGATGAAGATAACAAACCACACAGCGTCGTGGTAGTCCGTGGATCCTTCTCCTACACCAACGACCAAGGCAAATTGGAAACCATCACCTACTACGCTGATGAAACCGGCTTCCACCCTGAAGGAGACTCAATCCCTAAGGTGCCTGCATCCAGGAGATAAATAATAACTACCAAGGAAATTAACTATGAAAAGAAAATCGATTAAATAATTATTTTATTTAGTCGGTTAAAGTATATGAGTAAAACAATAAGTAATCTCAGTGCCATATATTTGTACATTTTGTTGTCAACGTTAACTTGTGGTATTCTTAAAGCGAATAAATATTACTGACTTTTTAACTTATATATTTTATTGAGTGACCATTTCATATTAGAATTGGGATAATTAATATTCTTTTACATTTAACGTATAGTGTTAGATTAGAAACTGTTTTAATAGTCATAAAGGGAAGATCTACATAATTCTTTAAACAAATATTTCGTCATTTCAAACTTATTGCGAATAATATATCTATATACATTTTAAAAAGAAATTCTGCCCTCCTTGATCAGAGCATAAAATCTGCGAAGATATTGTTTTCGATGTCTATTATGTAAATTTGGGTGGTCTTATTATTTATTTTGTTCGACTATTAACGCAATATTCATAGACTTTTGGGACTATTAAGAAATACTAAGTAAACATTACGTAACTACGTAAATTTATATACCACTACACGTGACCTTAAAGAGTTCAGACAACGTCTAATCATCTCGTATTCAAAGCAGATTTATCTGAATGCCGTTTGTAGATATGTTGGTATTCTGTGTCCATAATAGTTAAGCTAAATGTCAAATGTCTTAATTTTTTTTAGCAAGTATTTAAACGTTAGTTGCGAATTAAGACAAATTTATTTTAAATTGTTATGAAATAATTATGTAGATAATTTCTACAGAATTTATTATCTGGCTACAGTAGAGATAGGCGGAGAGAAGAGATTAAAGCAGAGATAGGTGCAGAGAAAATAACGATTTGAATATTTGTAATTTTTATTTGAATATATACATACTTATTTAAGTCCTCAATGTAAGTAATTACTACGTTAATTCTTTAAAAATGAAGGTTTTAGATTTTATGTTACAACGCTGCTCCAATATTTGTTGGTGAATTATTTTTTGTGACAGATTTTCACGCAGGTTTTCAAGATCTTCAGTTCAGTTAAGATTCCCTAGTTCTTACTAAGTTCTTCTATATATAAAATAAGAATTTAATTTCCATATTTTTTTTCCTCTTAGGTGCAGATACGTTACTTCTGTTCTCTTCTCCAATCGTGAAGTTAAAACTAAAGACTCATAACATGTATTTTTTTAATAAAATATATTTGTCCTGTCTTAGTAGTATTTACATACCGTGTATTAGTATCGTTGCGGTGCGTTGCTACTTTACAATAACACGTTTTTTAAGTCTATTGTTAAAAACAAGTGTCACGTTTAATGATGTGGATAATCTCGTTCCCTACTTTATTATTTAAAGATACACCGAGCATAGCTCGAGTAATAGCAAACTGAGTAATCTTGAATTTTTGGACTAGTCCCGCAGTTACTTAGTTTTGGCATAGTATGGCAGGTAAGGCACATTGGGTAAAAACTTTTGTTTTCAAAGAAAGCCCGCGCTAATTTTGGTACATTATTCTAGCTACTCTGCAAAGATGACGGTACCTTTGGCAAATCGAAGGTGATTGTTTTACTTGAAGTTTACATTGACTCAATATTCAGTCCGATCTAGCGACTTGAAGACCTATTTCATTCCATTGCGCGGCTGAATCGCTTTCGTCTTACTGTCCTTGACTTAGAGAGTTGACACATACATGTGACTTTGAAACATCCGAAGCATTTTTAAAAGAACGCTCAATTAAGCCACGAAGAAAATTTTACTGTCCCTAAGCAAAACTAATCGTTTCTTTGATTAGCTCATAACCGGATATTAGATATGTTTACTTGAGACGGGAGAGTCATTAATGTAGAATAAAGTTCTGACCTAATGAAACTTTAAAATAAATAAATAATAAAAAATATTATATTTCAGGCGATAAAAGTAAATCCGTTAGTAAACTAAAGCATATTTAACTGGTTACATGTGAAAGACAATTCTCTGCTAGGTCATTGATATTTTATAATTGGCAGTGTAAGAGCATCAAATCATCGGAGAGTCCCACCTGCTTATCGGTGTGTTCAGAATGCTGTTGCTCCTGCGACGTAAGCGCTTTAAAAGCGAAGCGCAACGCTTTATAATGATGGCGTGAAAACAATCAGTATGCGCCTCCACAAACATCTCCGAGAGGCTTCATCAGCACTCTGAATTCATTACTATGTTGTACACCAGTTAAACTTTAGTGGTACGTCATAAATAGCCTTATACTGTAAATATATGATTTAAAAAATATTTGATTTAGAATAACATTATCACAAACTAAGTTATCAAAGTGTGAACTTGGTAGTTTCTCATGTATGTGAAGTTACTATTATTTTATTAATCACTTATATACTTCCATGAAATATTACATCAATACTTCTTCATTTTAATTTGAATATCATTTGCACGGAGCTTATTTCTTATTTTTATAAATACAGGTTTCATTTATTTCTCATTTACCCGTATCACAAAACAACTGCTGTACGTGCATTGAGTTGCGTCTGCGTGCGATAATTATGAACGAATAAGAGATTAAAAATTACTTTTAATAATTTAATAAACTTTACTTTACTTTACTTTAATATTTTTATTGTACATCACACTACAAAGAGAAAAATACAAAACATGTATATTGCCTAAATAAATGTACAATTATGGCGACCTTATCGCTACACAGCGATCTCTTCCAGGTAACCGAGTGTAAGTAATTACAGATAGGATATGGGGTAGGTGGTGGTATGAATAAAATAATATTAATATTTAATTAAAATAAAACTAACTATTAAATGTAAATATAAAATACACATACTATACATATATCCATAAATAAATTATATTATCAGTACATACAAAATTATAAGTATATGATATAAATACATACTATATACAGCAACAACGAATAAAACGATAAGTCCTCAAACATAACAAAAAAGAAAAAAGAAAAGCAGATGACTAATACAAGAAATACTGAAATAAAAGAAATTATTGTTGATAAGGCATTTGAGACAAAAAGTGATCTTTCACAAGTTTTTTAAAAATATTTATAGATTTGGCCTCCCGAATATTTATAGGAAGATCGTTCCAGAGTTTAATAGCCTGAATTGTAAAAGAATTATTATAAAATGATAATTTATGTTCGGGCACCTTTAAAATCCATCTCTTCACCGAACGAACTACTTTTCCAGGATTTCCTAAAAATAAAAATTTCTCCTTCAAGTAAGGGACTCCCCCTTACTTGAAGGAGAAATTTTTATATAAGGGTGAAACAACACACATAGACAGGATGTGCATATTCCGGCGAAGTCGAATGGGTATCCAATTCAGACGAGAACGAAATTGTGAAATGTGGTCATATTTGCGTTATCCAAATATAAACCGAATAAATATATTTTGAAGTCTCTCAAGCTTAGTTAATTGGTCTTTGGTCAAGTCAACAAAGCTTGTGTCAGCATAATCAAGAATAGGAAGGAGTAGACTCTATGCGAGCATAATTTTAATAGGAATTGGAAGAAAATGTCGAAGACGACGCAAAGACCTCAGCGCAACAAACACCTTCCTGCTGATCTCATTTACATGGCGAGTCCAGTTAAGAGTATTATCAAGCAAAACTCCCAAGTTTTTAACACAATCGCAATAAGGGATGGCAATATTGTCAAACATTATTGATGGCAAGGAAGACCAGTCAACTTTTGATATGTTTCCGGCTGCCAATTATTATGGCTTGAGATTTGCTAGGATTAACATTAAGATCAAAAGATTTACTCCACTCAAGAATGGTATTGAGGTCGTTATTCATCCTTGCGATAGCCAACGGAAGATTCTCCAAAGTCGACTGGGTGTAAATCTGGACATCGTCTGCATACATGTGGTAGAGAGAGGATAGGTTATGAGTAATCGAATTGATGAAAATAGAGAAGAGTAACGGAGACAACACACCGCCCTGCGGTACGCTAGCAGAAATATCGCGCCATGATGAGTAAGTATCATCAGTGCGAATACGCTGCCGACGACCACGAAGGTAACTGTTAAACAAGTCAATGACTGCAGGAGATACGTTAAGAGAACGCAGCTGACTAAGTAGGACATCAAAATCAACACTATTAAAAGCATTGCTGAAATCCAACAAAGTCATAATGGTGAGTTGCTTATTGTCCATACCCCATCGAATGTCATCAGTAACTTTTATAAGGGCAGTAACCGTACTATGTCCGGGGCGAAAGCCAGATTGGCAGGGATTGAGCAAATTGTTCTTGTTTAGGAAGAGATTTAATTGAAAGTGAATTAGTTTTTCAAGAACTTTCGAAAGGAAAGGTAAAATAGAGATAGGACGAAAATCAGAAAAGGAACAGGATTAGCTTTCTTTGGAAGAGGTATAATATTAGCGCTCTTCCAAGCTTCAGGAAATATACAGCAAGAGACACATTCATTTAGAATATGTGTGATCACGGGAGCGATAATATCAAGAAGAGGAATGATCATAGTACGACTCACATTATCGCTGCCGATGGCATTGGATGAGACGGACAGAATGTTCTTCTTAACATCACACACAGTAAACTGACTTAACGCGAACGGAGGATAAAGAGGAGTCGAAGTCGTAGAAAGTGAGTGAAGAGTACGTGATTTAGTTGAACTATCAAATGAGTTTGATGGAGCAGAAAAATACTGATTTAAGAGTTCTGTATCTACATTAAGAACAGATGAGTTCTGAGATGATTTACCAACTCCAACAGTCTCAATAAATTTCCAAACTCTGTGAGAGTCGCCGTTCTCGACTGATGTATGAATATAGCGTCGTTGTGCATCCCTACATAATGTGTTGCAGCGATTCCTAGCTTTATGATACTTCCTTCGATTTTCTTCAGAGTTATTTAATTTATATTTTGTTTTAGCAACGTTTTTTTTTTTTTTTTTTTTTTTTTTTTTATAGAATAGGAAGGCGGACGAGCATATGGGCCACCTGATGGTAAGTGGTCACCAACGCTCTTAGACATTGGCATTGTAAGAAATGTCAACCATCGCTTACATATCCAATGCGCCACCAACCTTGGGAACTAAGATTTTATGTCCCTTGTGCCTGTAATTACACTGGCTCACTCACCCTTCAAACCGGAACACAACAATATCAAGTATTGCTGTTTTGCGGTAGAATATCTGATGAGTGGGTGGTACCTACCCAGACGAGCTTGCACAAAGCCCTACCACCAGTGAAAAAAGTTTTTCCTGTGTATACTATTTTTGATGTCTTTAGTTAGCCAGTGAGCAGGAAGGTGTTTCAACTTGACTGGGTGAATCGGAGCATGAACGTCATAAAGTTGAGAGAGCAACGAACAAAAAACATCAACCTTATGTTCAATACAAGACGCCGACTCCACTGCTGACCAATCAATATTGCGGGCATCAGCACAAAGTCGTTCGCCATCCATTCCAGCAAAATTACGCCGCAGAAGTATCTTAGGCTTAACTTTTGGAGGGCGCAGTTTATACGAAAAAAAAATTAAATCATAGTAGGAAAAAGCATCGGCATGACACTGACCGTGCTTGGAAACGAGATCAGGAGAAGACAAATTTATAAGGTCAAGAAGAGAAGGGGTGGTATTTGGAAATCTGTGGGTCGCCGTAAGGGGTAGTATATGTATATTACACGCTTCACATATAGATATAAGCCTATTAGCCCTATTGTCATCCTTCAGTAGACATGTATTGAAGTCGCCCATTAATATGTTGTGACTATAATTTGGGACAAACGTTTCTACAAGGGCTTCAAAAGAGAAAAAGAAATTCGTTAGTAGAGAGGGACAATAAAACACGCCAAGCAAAATTTTTGTCTGGTTTAGAGAAACTTCAACCAGTAAGTGTTCAGCAGAATGAACAGGAGGTGGCTGACACGACGAACTTACAATTTTAAAAGGAATGTAGGATCTAAGATAGATCGCCACACCACCACCAGTCCTGTTGTTACGATCATTACGAATGAGATGGAACCCTGGCAAAGAATACGATGTAGACGGCAAACAGGGCTTGAGCCATGATTCCGATACTAAAATGGCGTGAATATTACGGGACTCAAAAGACGCAAGCATGTCAGGATAATGAGCCGGAATACTTTGGGCATTTATGTGAACTACGTTGAAATTTTTCACACAGTCAGAGAAGAGAGAATTGAGGTTGGCGTTAAGTGGAAGGGAAGAATTTGCATCTTGCGGGCCGGCAAGGCGAAGGCGGCTAGTGCAGAACGTTTTTCCCGTCTGTACTGGCCGTCGTCGCGTTTGGACTCTACTGCCACTTACCATCAGGTGGAGTAGTCATTTGCCCTCCCGGCGAATATAAAAAAAAAAAAAAAAAGTGGCATCGGTGTGAGAAAAATTTCAAGTGTTGCCCTTCCAGCTTTTTTTCCTTCTGTACACAGCATAAAAATTAAACGGTTTGTTCCTATTGGTCATATAAACATCAAATACAATCTTGATATTATTTGGAAACCAATTCGCACAAAAATTAAGTAATCATTCTTTCAAGAACGAATCAAAACTTTAATTTATTCTACAAATTAATTACATTTTTATAACTTTTGTCATTACAAGTAAATTAAGTTATAATAATATTGATAAAATTCGTGTATTTAATTATTTTAAACCTTGAGCTGTATCTATTAAAATTGCCGAACAAACATTTTTATTTTTAATTAGTATTATCGTTACAGAATCAAAAATAATTGGTATGTGAACTAACTATAATTTATTGTTTTTACAAACATTTTTTATCTCAAATCTCGGGTCAAATGAAAGTTGTGAAATAATTGAAATTTATTTAATACTAATGTGGGAAGTTTTTAGGGGAAAATTCATATTGTTTGGAAACTAAATATTAAATAATAGTAATGTAACTTATAAGTAATATAATAAAATATGAGCTTCAACAACTTCCTAATTTTAGCGAAGTTTTTTTATATGGTAACATCTAGGCGACATTGACTGTTGCTTCAAAAGTTAATGTTACGTTAAGGGCTGGTAAAATATGACCCACAGAATGTACGCACGAATATTAATCGAAGATTTATTCGAAATAAAGAAGTTTAAATTCAGGTACGCTCTATTTTTGTACTTACAATTCATATTGTGATCAAACATCTCGAAAAAATTCATACTATCCTACTATTCCTTGGGATAGCATATGTGCGCTTATGTCGGATTATTTATACGTAAAAGCCTGTCAATGTCCCACTGCCGGGCTAAGGCCTCCTATCCTTTTTGAGGAGAAGGTTTGGAGCTTATTCCACCACGCTGCTCCAATGCGGATTGGTAGAATACATGTGTCATAATTTCAATAAAATTAGACACAACCTGCATGTGTTCACCTCACGATGTTTTCCTTCATCGTCAAGCACGAGATAAATTATGAATACAAAATAAGCACATAAAAATTTAGCGCTTCTTGCCCGGGTTTGAACCCACGATCATCGGTTAAGATTCATGCGTTCTAACCACTCTAACCATCTACCGTTCTAACCATCTCTGCTACATGATGTACATACATGCGGAAATAATAAAATTAAAATACGTGCCTAATTATTATCAGATTATCATTTAACATCACTAACTTAATGTATTCCTATTAAGCTGTAAATCTTTCCCCATAACAAGATCAGTGACGGTGAAAGCGGAATGGAAGCAGGTGGAATGTCCAAAAGAACGTTACATTATTTTAAGCTAGATAAACATAAGAAATAATCATCAAAACTAAATGTATTTCTACAGTGTGACAGTATTTTTAATTAAATGTATAGCATAGTTTCTTATTGTGAACTTAGGTTTATGGAAAAACCAATTGCTCTCCTCGTATCATTCCGTCGTTATTTGATATTCACGATTCTTCCATGACTACACTGTTTGGTATTCAATTCGTCTGTTCTGACAGTAGTTTAAAAACGCATACGTTGAACTTATTTTAAGCTACATGATATATATTTTTTTCTACAGCTAAGTTATAGTCAATAAATAAGGGCTACTAGATTTTGGATGTTAATTGACAATTAGATTATTATCGTTATTGTTAGAAGCGAAGTTAATGAATTGTTTGAACTTTTTTAAAGAGAATAATGAATGCTTCCCGTTTATCTCTTATATACTTTTTGTTTTACCAATAATTGTTTCGATAAAAAATAATCAATATATTTTTTAAATCTTCGACAATCGACAATCGAAGAAGGTCTATAGCAACGTCTGTTAATCCATTTTGCTGTAAACTGATATGGAGGTATCAAAAAAATAACTAATTTTTATGCCCAAATAGAAATGACATAATGACCCAATTACTTCAATCTTAATGCCACCGCCTGCTCATGAGCAATCGTGATATCATGCAACTCATTATTATTATTTTATAGAATAAGAAGGTGGACGAGCATATGGGCCACCTGATGGTAAGTGGTCACCAAACGCCCTTAGACATTGGCATTGTAAGAAATGTCAACCATCGCTTATAGCCAATGCGCCACCAACCTTGGGAACTAAGATTTTATGTCCCTTGTGCCTGTAATTACACTGGCTCACTCACCCTTCAAACCGGAACACAACAATATCAAGTATTGCTGTTTTGCGGTAGAATATATGATGAATGGGTGGTACCTACCCAGACGAGCTTGCACAAAGCCCTGCCACCAGTATATTAAGTATTATTAAAATAATAAGAAAAAGTAAAAATACTTGCAACTATCCTTTACCTTACAGATGTCATTCCTCACACATTCCTACTATTCTTTCTTCTGCCTTATTCGCTATTTGCATTTATTCCGGAGACCTTCTTGTAATACGACTTTGACGTTATATATCTACACCACAATGATTGATTTACTCTCACGCTTTTCTTATTAATAAATTCAAAGAATTTGGAATTCAGGCTTATAACGTCAATATTTTTAAGCGCGTGAAACTAAGAAGCGCAGCTTCTTAAACTATATATATATATATATAATATTATTATATAAGTTTTCTCCGAAGCGAGCTGTACCTTCTGGTCTGTTTTAGTTTTATGTATATTTATTTAGCAATTTTTTTTCAATAAGGCATTACAAAAAACGTCTGCTTAAATTTTTTGGTACATGCAAAAATAGTTCGCATAAATTTGTAATTAAGTTGCTTGATTTAAATTAGTTAATTGTGGAATTTTTCGTAGTCTATACTTTATTTAGTTGGATTACGTGAAGCATGTACTTACGTCATTGTAGTTTACTAGTTAAATCATCGAAATGTTCTCTTTTTGCCGCGATCGTTGGTTAATTCGAGTATAATGCGGTAAACTACAATAGGTAGATAATAGGGGCGTGTGTAAACCTCATGTTTGAGGAGTGATGGATTAAACAACAAATATTAGTTACTGAGCAACCCTGCCTATAAATGGTTCATTCGAATCCCACGCTAACAGTATCAAAGTGAGTACATTAAGTGTAGTTAGTCTAATAATATAGTAAGGTAAATAAATGTATACTTAATAAATGTATTAATAGTAATTATAGAATTAGTGTTAGTAATTAGGTATATTACTGCAGAACTTGTTAGTTCTTTGCTTCCGAAACTAGACGTGAATGTTAAAATTAGTACTTCTGTTTATTATCATTGGTTCTTATTACTAATATTGATCGATATTAAGTAATTTATTTACGTTGCACTGAATTCAATTTTGTTGCTTCTGTAACTTCTTTCTTTCAGATGAATCTCTTTGTTGGTATTTGGGGACTAGTTTTTGTAATATGTAAAGTCCGTGGAGATGGACCATATATTGAGCCAGGAGTATCTGCGCCTTTTAATCCATATTTTGCTAATCGCAATCCAGTTGCAGCTGGATACAACCCTAATTATAACTTCGAAAAGACTCGAGTTCCCATTTTGAGTTACTCAAGCAATCAAGGAATTGGTGGAAGCTATTCATTTGGGTATGTATTTCCTTATATTTATGAATAAATTTTACAAAATATACAAATTAATTGTAGTCAAAGTTGTTCTGTTCGGCAATATGACTATTTTTGTACGGTAGTTTTAAATTAAAAAAAAAAACGTAGGAAAACAAATATATTCAGCGTTTTAATTTTGTATTATACATAATAGTATGCGCACGACTTTGTTATTGTGAACAATAATTAAAGCAATCCTCGTATAGAAATTATTTTATTTTTGTCGTTAAATAAAACTTGTTTTGATTAAATTCAACCGTTGGCATAAATATATTATTTATTGTAATAAATAAATATATTATATATTTTATGTATTAAGAAAAAAAAAACATAAAACAATAAAAGTTACACGTATTATGTTAAAAACTTATTCGAATATAAATAAATTTATGTTGTCTTTATATAAAACTTATGTTACATACATACATATAGTTTTTTGCACAACTCACAAAAAACTAGATAAAACTGAGACGATTGTTCTTTTTAATTAAGTTTTTTTAAAGGTTTTTATTAAAGACGGTAAGTACTGTATACAATTTTATGAAAAAAAAAACTTCTTTATTGTCGAACATTCGAATATGTATCAGGCATTTACAGAGATACACTTAAATTATACGAAGCATTTTTCGAGCCTGGTACCTAATTTCAATAGTAAAATACAGGAGCTGGAACAAGTTCCCTTAGAATGATGGACAATCATTTCAATTGCAAATCAAAAAGTTAATTTAATTCTTATTATTATTATACTATATCATTTTAAAATTTGAAAAATGTAGATGACATTACGTCCTTAATTAAAGTTTCGAGTTCCGCCGGTTTATCTGTTTATATGTTAGCCATCGCATCTTTATTTTTAGTATTAATTTAAAAGTAATTAATTAAATTTCCCATAAATATGTAGACATTACTGTCCTGTCACTAAAACCAACGCCATTTTGTTTGTCTTGGTTTGTATTAAAAATGTAGGCTTGCACTCAATTGGTGTTTGTTTAGAATACCGGTAGTTGTTACAAAAAAATAGCCAGTTGCATTTCTACTTATTTGTAAAACTGATTTATTTTAAAGTAATATACAAAACCAAAAAATATTGGTCAATTATGATTTCAGTTATTCAACGGGCAACGGTATAAAAGCTCAAGAGAACGGGTTTTTGAAGGATACTTTCATTGACAATACGGGTGCTCCTCACGGAACTCAGGCTAGTATTTATAAAATTAATACAATATTAAATGTTGTATTAGTAAAAACCTATTCAAGAAAACGATTAGCAACTTTATGTTTTAAGTTAAACACTGACTTCATTCTTTCTGTTATCATTGATTTGACATTCGAAAGAAGAAGGATACAGCGTTGTTTACTAACCACATCCAAAACAGAATTTATAGAAAAACCAAAATATAACAGTTTTCTGAAATAATGTATATAATAAATATTTTTTATTATTTAAAATAGTAATAAAAATAATTTCAATAGTTTGAAAAAAAAATTGTCGCTTAAAAGTTTTAGTCATATCGACAATCCGAAACTTTATTTGCAGTAATTATCTTCATAATCGGATTGGGGTTATAGTTGTCCTCTAAGTTAAGTCTTTTTTAAGCGTTTATCGGCGGATTCTAAGTGAATAAGTTCCTAATTTCGTTTTCTAAGCCTCGACTCTTCGACTACACTACTTCGACTTCGAAACCTACAATATAATAAATATTGTAGGTTTTTCAAATACAGTAACAACGTGAGAAAACATTATTATCGGGTTTATTTTTTGTTTAAATAAAATCACTCATCAGGTTAAGGAAGGCAGTTTCGCCTACGTATCTCCTGAAGGCACGCCTATTCAAGTTAGCTATGTTGCCGATGAAAATGGTAAGATGATTTTTATACTAAATATTAAAGTATGTGACATAAGCACGCACACGCATACTTACACGCACATGCAAATGCACACGCACAGGCACACGGTATGATATTTTTTAATACTACTCTTTCAAAGATTATCTATTAAGTAAAAACTGGTATATAACGCGAGCTATAAAATAATGTCCTCATGACCGATTCCGGCCACGGTGGCTAAATCCAACAAAGACTAACTGACTGTGCCGGCCATATCATAATGCGCCATCACACACTCACAATTCATACGAGACTTCCGTTGTAGCACTGAAGGCTTTACGAGTTTTTCGAGGCAAGAGATCTATTATGCTAAAAACTTCTTGACAGAAACCTAAAAAACTTTTATAATCCCGACCCTGGATTTGACAGACTTTCAGACAGAAGAGGTCCTGACGTCATGAGATAAAAATATACCATTATATTCAGATAAAATTTATAACCATGTTGTTTTAGGGTTTAGACCTGCTGGCATCCATATATCATCTGATGGAAGGGTTGTTTTACCGGCGCCATTGCTTGACGGAGTGAAGGGATCCCAAATTTACGACCCTCGCTCTACCCTGTACGACCCTTATAACCGCAACCGTGTTGTTGGACAATACAACACATTCAAACCATATGATCCCAGATACCCTTATGAGCAATGACATAATATCTTTAACCCGTACAGAGCTGAATTGAATAATAATCTCGTTAAGGACGAAGATCAGAAGGAAAAAGTATAAGTGTAGAATTAAAATTGTATTTATTTTGTTTTCTTAATTTCAGTGGAAAATTGGCCTCCCTTGATAATTCCTTTATTGATAATGAAAGTGTAATAATAAAATATATAAGTAAAAAATGTTAAATAATGTTTTCTTTTCTCAGTAATTGCATCTTTATTTCGCCATGGCACAAAATTACCCGGACTTACAAAATTGCTTACCTTCTTTGGAGTATTTTTATTTGTTGTTTGTATACATAATTAAGAATTAAGAATATAACGAACAAATTGGAATTATATGTTTATAATAATGGCTTTTAAATTTTCCTTATACACAATTGATTGGGAGTGATTATTGAAACAGTCATGTTTTGGTTGTAGACAAAATATTGGAAATTTGAATGGTTTTTGGCTTAATTCTAGAAATACTTTTACAGAAAAAAAGGGCATATCCTCCCGCTATGGTCGGTTTCTCGGTGTATGTAAAATATTTTTATATGTTAAATGGGGTAGTGTTTATTTTTCCTATGCTTGTAATATATATAATTTATTATTTTGCCTAATTACACGTTCATTTAATTTACACTATGGTAGCTGGAATAAATCTCTTAAAAAGATAAGCTTTAATTTGTAAAACTATTTTTGTTTATGTTATATATTATTAAGAACAATAATAGGACAAACGATATATTGATAGTCTTTAAGTTTTAAAACCCGACGCTATTTTAGTATACTAATTGTAGAGTATTCTGTGTGGCTCACGAGGGCTTCAAGCTGATCGTCAGTGATCCTGTGAAACAACTTAAATCTTGGGGATGTAAGCCATTCTTCAATCCACAAGATCTAAGGTGCTTCATTACAAATGTTCTACATTACAAATGTTTTGGGTGGAGTGGACCACTCACCATGTCCGTGGTCGATTTGCAAATATACTTCGTATTCATAATAATATTAGATTTTCTTTACAAGAATATTTTTTACATAAAGTATGTATAACGTGATTGCAATATATAATGTTGTATATAAAGGCCAGTCATTGTCGATAATCTTTTGTTTATTTAATTTGATATCAATTATTGGTACAGATTTTTTTATCGTATCAAGATAAAAGTGAATACCCGTTAAAGGATAATATTTTATTATTATGTATGACAGCTCGATGAAGCAAGATCAATAAATTTTTATTTTAAAAAACCTTGTTGAAGTGTGTCATACATTCTTGTAACAGGTTTTCACAGATGCCTGTACTGATGCACCTACGAGTTAAGGCTAAATTCGAAAAAATCTCTTTCATAATCTACACGCTTCGTTGTCATATCCGAGATCTTCAAATATAAACATTAAAAAAAAAGAAAGAGATATGAGTAATAAAACAGTATAAGGACACGCGGCGGTTTAAGTATTTATATTTTAAATCGAAGCTGATAAACGATGTTTTTTATTTTTCGATAGCCAAGACCTTATTTATGCTGTTTCTTAATAAAACAAAATAGATGACTTTTGACATTTTAGCAAATATGCGGTTGGATGTATTAGAAGGTTTATACTTCCATGCTATGTTTATTTTTTACTTTGTCTGCTTATTTAAATTAAGAATGGTATGTACACTGATAAAAATTTGTTTTGTTTGTCTTATAAGGTCTCATTTTTATTCTTGATATTTTTAGAGAGGATATCTATATTTTTGTGTAAATTATTTATTATATATCACGTTTTTTTAAGTTTTATTATGAGGTACAGTGTTTTTATTCAGGCACTGACACATAACGTACACATTTTTAGTAATAATTTTAAAATACCGCGTCTGGTGTACTATTACAAACATTTCGCAGGTAATCTGATATGATCAAAACGTGATGCAAAATGTTGTAGGAATCCAACTTTAACTGGGTTGAAATAAACGAAAGAGAAATTATGCCTACAACATTAAAAAAAATATATCCATGATTTTTTTTTCCTTAAACGAAAATTGCTTTGTAAGGTTTGATCCCTTTATATAATACAAAAAGTATCGTGTCAAGCTATTTTTTCTTCCGTACTGTGCTAGTAAATGTTACGGTTCGTATCAATATTTAAAATTTTAACAACTTTTTGACTAAAGTAGTATAGTATAGTATAAGTACACGTAGTTTCATAGTCAAGAGTAGGTAATTTACGGTCATATATTTTAATGACAGTGGTGCGTTTCTACACGTAACCGCATACATAATAAGGGACGTCTTGCAGTACTTATCCTTTGTCAAGAACTGTCATAAAATATGAACTTTGAATCTGTGCCGGTGCGTAATGCAACAAAAAATCGTATAAATACGCGGGGTTAATCTACAGGGCATCATTCCTCACTTTGTTTTTTGTAAGTTCAACTTGCACCTTTACTGGATTCAACATGAAATATTTTGTAAGTTTTTAAAATAAATCAATTCATTACATTACAAACCTAGCTTTGCATTAAAAAAAAACAGTTATTTTATTTTTGTAACAAAACCAAAAACAACTTAATTAACCATAAGTTAATAATATTAGAATCTAGTTTCACTTATGTTATATATCTAGTTATGACTACGGAAGCGATTAAATCACGTCGCTGGTGACGTTGGGATGTGTCTGTTCCATGATGATGAGAGCCGTAGTCTTCTCGAAACTTGTCGAGTATTCCTCGATATAAAACCGAAACACTTCATTTTTATATTTCTTTCTTAGTTCACTTTGTAAAACCAGATTATATATAATAATAATATAACTAACTTTAAAACTTAGTTTTTAATTAATGGTAATTTCAATTAACATTTTCAGATTATATTGATATTAGCTGCTACAGCTGTAGCTGCGGATGTCAGCAGCATACAGCCATTTTTTTATCAACAACAACAACAACAACAGCAGCAGCAGCTTTACACGACTGAGCCCATCCCAATCATACGACAGGAACACATCATCAACCCAGATGGATCTTATAAATGGAAGTCAGTATAATACATGCTGATTGGTATTATAAGAAAGTTATGCCAATAATTGAAATCATAACTGATTCAGGAACTGTTTGAGTCGTTTAGTTTAAAGTAGAGTGAATTCATGATGTTTCAAAAACATCACAAATTCATTCACCATAGACAATTTGTTTTCATTATATATTTATGTTTGTTTTATGAGTTTTGGAATTTATTCGCTATTTGTTTGCCAAGTCATTTGTCAAGAGTCAAAATTATTATTATCAATTTTTATTATACGACGTTTTTAAATATCTTGAATATATATTAGTATATAAATGTTTATAGCATTGTCAGGGCTTCGTTCAGGCCCTTCTGGATGTGTATCACTCATTGGCAATTTTGATTATGAGTCAGTGGAATTACATGCACAAGGTACTTAACATCTAAGATAGTTGACGCTATAAGGACTACTTAGTATATACTTCTAACACTTACCTACTAGCAGGTGCTCAATTAGCTCGTCGGCCTACATAAAACAAAAAAAAAGAAAATGTCGTGATTAAATGACATGACAAAGTCAAATTTAAATATTTATATATATGCATCTTCCGTGATGAAGTCACTATTAAATCTAGTTAATTTCATTATATAACAACATGTTGCATATTCATGCAAAAGTGTAAGGACATTTTTTTCGAAACGTTTTTCTGACATTTAATATATTCTTGAAGAAAAAATTACAAACACAATTTCATATATCATTAACTATTATTTAAAATTCGTGCCCAATTTAGTGTCTAATTTCTTAAATATTTTAAAAAGCTACAAATCTCAACAATGTTTATTTTAGTGTTTTTTTTTTATAGTTATGAAACTGGTAATGGAATTAGCGCTGAAGAGGCTGGTTATACAAAGAACTTAGGTGTTCCTGAACAAGAGGCTCAGATTGCACAAGGACAGTACAAATACACAGCTCCGGATGGCCAGGTATTGATTATTTTAAGATTTGAATACATAATATTTTTATATTTTTTTATTAATGTTCTATATTATAGGTATACTATTGCCTTCAATAATCTAAAAATAGTTATGTTTATATTGTATACATATATATCTGAAATGTAATATTGATGTTCATTGATTTAATATTTTGTTTTTTATGATAAACGCCTGTTTAATTTTACAAACAACATTTTCTGTTGCAATAAAATGCTTCAAAACCCTAGGCGCTTCGCTTTCTTAAATACATATTACACGGTTTTAGGTATTGTTTATATTTTTAGACTTTTTCCTAATTTATAAGAATATTATTAATATTGAATATGTATGATCATATATTTTTATTTTAAATTCATAAGGTAATCCAACTACAGTATGTCGCCGACGAGAATGGTTTCCAGCCTCAAGGTTCTCATCTGCCAACATCTCCACCGATTCCAGTTGAAATTCAAAAGGCCCTCGATCATTTAGCTACTCTTCCTCCACAAACACCTGAACAAAATCAATACAAACTTATTTAAAAAAATATTACAAAGAAAGCTGTAAGAGGCTAGTGTGGCTCGAAGATATGAAAAATGTTAAAAAAATGGCAAGTTTATAATTTAGTGTTATTATTACTGTATAAAACTTATTTAATTTTGTTGAGATATTTTAAATGACGTCGATTAAAATACCATCAAGTAATATTAATGTTTTATTACGCTATAAAAGTTTGAATTTTTGAAAATAAAAAATTCAACTAAGGTTAACTTAAGAAATATTTTTAGTAATAGTAATAAAAGTGTAAAATAACTAAGGAAACAGTGAGCTTTTCGTTCAAAACGAAAAGTAAAAGTTTAGCAATTACCCTTTACAAAAAATATCGAAACAAATTGACTTGTATTAAGCTAATATATTTGTGGAATTTTAAATAAAAAGTGCCAGACGAGCGTGTGTACTTACTTGCGTGTGCGCAGGCGTGAATCTTTCATGACGACCTCAGTTGCCCAACGACCCGTTAGTTTACTTTCCTGAGCGTGTCAAGGTTGCTAGCCATCACCATAAACTTTACATAGTCAAAGCTCACTAATCATATTATATCGTAAATAATTCGACTTATTATAAATCGTATATTATTTCTGCTTTACAAAAGTCCAAATGTAAGTACATTATTTTGTTATAATGCAGGAATACCGAGGGGAACCCAGTCAACAAAGATACTTAGATATCTTTTACCAGGCGTTTAGCTTTGTTCATTTGTTTTTAATTTATTCTCGTATAAATATGTCACAGTTACCAAATATAGCATTAGTAAAAACTCTACAATTAATGGTAAGCAGCGCGATTGTCTTATTGTCAAAATAAGTCAACACTTTTAATATTTCCGATGGTTCAAAATTATAAAGTGAACTTTACAGTTGTCATGAAAATATGTTTGAAATATCGTACATAAAAAACTTGTTGGAACATAGGCTGAGATATAATTTAGCATGGTTTGCGAAAGACTATTATTATGATATATTAGTTATGACAAGCGGTTGGCAAATAAGTTTATATAGCGCAACTTAAGTTTTAAGTACCAATTTCAATTTACTAATTAATATATGAAAACATTATGTTGTTTTCGACATCTTTTAAATCATGAAGTAATTGTAACAGAGAGGTCGGTAAGTGGTCCAGTGGATCCCTTGGATAGCTTTGTGCCAGTGATCGTCTGGTGCATATTAGATTTTAATAAAGGAGTTTATTAAAAAACCTTTTTTCTATTATTAGACAGTTAGAAGTTGGTTTTTTGTCAGAGATATTATTAATTAAAACGAATTTTAAGTACATGAATTTGTTATAAGCCTATCAAATAGAGATAGATATGTATTCTGTCAGATTATCTAATTGTCCACGAACTATTTCTGAATTTATTACGTGTATGTGAATAATATCCATGAGTATGAAAACAATTTGTCACGAATATCTTTAAAAAAATATTTGTAAGCATTGTCCATTACGATGAATATACGTTGCAAAACATTTTCTGAAATCTATTATCACCTGACGTATCATGCTTTGTTCAATAGCTGCTAGCTCCGCTTGAATTACTCTTGAGGTCAGGGAAAGTTTTATGCGGATGTTTGTAAAAATTCGCTTTAAAGTTTTTTTTTATATATGTAGATAAACTGGCAAGTGTGCAATCTGGTAGTAAATGGTCACCACCGCCCATATACATTGGCACTGTAAGAAAAATTTACCGTGAGATACATCACCAATGCGTTACCAACCTTTGGTACTTTGGTCCTTTGTGCCTATTGTTACACTGGCTTATTTATCCTTCAAACCAAAACACAACAGTACTAAGTATTGCTGATTTGCAGTAGAATATGTGATGAGTAAATAAGTGAGAGATAAAAGGTATAAAAATAAAAATATTTGAGATGAGATATGTTGAACAGCTTGCATAACGAGGATTTATAGTTAAAACTAATAATCAGATTTCGGAAAAAAACAGTCTTTCAATATCTTCATGGTTATCGCAGAGGTGTATGCTGAGACGCCATATTTTTGGATCCACACATCACGGTTCTAAGTTATAAGTTGAATCAGCAATATCTGTAAGCAGTTCTTATTGACAATCTGTATTAATACGTTTATTACGTTTCTGTTGTAAAGCCTGAGCACTACTTAAGCATACGTTTATATTATTGACGCGACAATGGTGATTTTCATGTTCTTGACATTTATAAGTTAAATGACTCTGTATTTTGGCGCTTATATCACATTACCTAATTTACCATTTTTTAGTAATAAGTTTAATAAAAAAGTTTTTATGCTATATTTTTTTATTCGCTTTTAAAAATAAGTTTTAGTAATGTCATGAAGTCAATTTTATAATATATATAATTTATTTAGTCACAATTAATTTAATCAGTACCTTCATCTTCAATATCTACATATTATCTTTGAAATTGATTTCTCAGTCCCATTCAAAAAAATCAATAAGCCTAAATATTAATAGAATAAAAAATACTCCTAAATGTACTCGTAACATATTATTATAAAAAAGAAAAGACGCTTTAGGTAATATTGATCTACTGGTCGCATAAGCGTGGACGAGTCGAACGAGTTAGTTTTGAACTCTCCTGCTTCTTGCTTGGTCCCATTTAATTTGCTTGCAGGTGTGTTCGCAGCTTTATTACACAAAGAAAAATAATATTAGGCTGCATAAAAAGTTGCTCGCCTTGTAGAAGTTACGTATGTAGGGGGATTGAAACGAAACATCGGTACTCGGTTATTAATCACATTAAAATATTTCATGCCTAACATTTATAATATTTTTCGATATATCGCTATTAAGAAATATATAAAACGTGGTTAACTATTGAGGTCAATTGCTTAGTTTTTATTTATTGTATATATATTATTTTCATGTAAAAACTATTAATTTATATATTTATGTTTGTACATCGTTATTTTATAAATTAAAATAGATTGCAAAATATGAAATATCATTGATCATTCATAAACAATAACAGTACACAAACAATTATATTTGTCTTCAAATTACACATCAATCATATCACATTAAGGTAAATGCTCGATGAAGTTCATAAGTTTATTTAATGTGTCATACTTGCCCTTTAGTTTGTAGCCGAATCAAACTCATGACAACGTGTGACAGTGTTCTTCTGACCCATTTGGCAACAACGGCTATTCTTTAGGAAGGACTAGCCAACGACAAGGTGCATGAACATAGAATAGGATGGCGGACGAGCATATAGGCTACCTGATGGTAAGTGGTCACCAACGCCCATAGACATTGGCATTGTAAGAAATGTTAACCATCGCTTACATCACTAATGCGCCACCAAACTTGGGAACTAAGATGTTATGTCCCTTGTACCTGTAATTACACTGGCTCACACACCCTTCAAACCGGAACATAACAATACCAAGTACTGCTGTTTTGTGTTAGAATATTTGATGAGTGGGTGGTACCTACCCAGACGACATGTGTGCACTCTGGATGCAAAATCTCCTTCGAAATATGAAACCGATGGCTTTACGTGCATTCCGAGGCACGGCTTTTAAAGCATTCTAAACTTCCTTATCTGGGGCTGCTAAGCCCAATAATTTTTACTGGGCCAAAACGAAGTGTTTTAAGTACCTGGATTATGTTTGTCATACTAAAAGTAAATTTCATGACTTATTTGGGCCTGATTCAGAATACAATGGTTATAAGCAGTCGTATTATTAACGTTTGCAATTTATGAAACATTTCTTATTGTTATTTGATGCAATTTGTGGATAAATCTCATTAGTGAAGATGATTAACTTTAATGTTTTAATTGTGTCATCTTGCATTGCAAAACATTATTCTATATAAAATTGAGAATTTCGTGCGATTGTGTCTTATTTTATTTATAATCACTAATAATTTAAATTGGAACACGAACGCATGATAAAGAACAGAGTGAGATCTTTATATTATTATGTACCGGCTTTTATATTATAAAATATAATTAACAATAATTTAAAAGCAATACCAAAAAAAAACACAAACTTATAACCTAATCTAGAAAAGTAAAATCGCGTAGACGTTTTTATTTTTATATTTGGTTACTAACAAAATATTTTGATCAATTAATATACAGTCTGTGCTAGCCCTAATGTCGCCTTTGATTGTTCAAGGCCTAGAATGAAGAACACGTGCATTACACGTGTTAAAATAACTTAATCCATTATAACACATTTATTTTTGTATATTTTAAGGCTAATGCGAAATTAAGTTATAGAGTTGTATTCATTAATATTCATATGAACAAGTAGACGTTTTTTGTAATGTCTAAATAACTACTAAGACAATGTACACAAAATTTATACCAGAAGATGCAGCACGCTTTGGAGAAGGCTTAACAATAAATATTATTATATTATAAGTTGTGCTTAGCAGACTCACCCGCTTTAAATTTAGATTATTGGCGCAACAAGAGACTTATATAAATATAAATGAATATATATTATAATAAATTAGTTAATATAGGCATATAAATGAATTAATAGTCTAATTTATTTCTATACATTACGTCAGCTCATTCACATCATTCAGTAACAGTCACTCCCAATAAATCTAAGTTAATACAAATTTCGCCTGAAGTCATTCTGTTGAGTGCACAATACATAGTCATTTACATAACCGATATAAGAGAAATCCTTTGTTGTCTGAATACCTATTCATCATACCTATTATGATGTTACATAATGTTGTAGACATCAATACATACATATGCGTGCACTTTTGATTTGTATAGAATAAATAAATTTGGCAAGTTCATGTCGAATAAAGCACATAGTGTTCCGTAGATGTACAAAATTAAATTATTGCATTGTCGCACACATGGGGACAGGCTTTTAAGAGGAAGGTTTGAAGCTAACTCCACCACGCTGCTTTTATGCGGGTTGAACTATCTGTGTACATGTGGTAGTTCATGAAGATTTCTTCCCTTTATTTTTCACCTCAAGCAAAGCATGAGACTAAGCAAATAATTTCTCAATGGTGTCAGTGGTGCTTTAAAGATTTGCAGCTGCAATCTTTGGTTAAGATACAATAATTTAAACCAAAAATTCCATCTACTACTAATCTACTAAACCATCACAATCATCAGTCAAATTATTATTATTTTTTAAAGAAAATTTCTTTTTTTTTTAATTTGTAGTAACTAAATAAAGAAAACAATACGACAATAATAAGAGTAGAAGTAAAAGTAGAGTAAAGTAAAATCTTATTAAGGAACACTAAAATTATGTTGTAATCACGTGTATAAAGATTAAAAAACAGTTTCTATCGATACTAGATCTACATCTTTAAGGATGACTCTAAGTTGTATGAATAAATTTGTCGTTATTTTAAACGCCTACATTTACGATCGCTCAAATATTTTTCCAGATATAGATAATAATAAACAATAAATATAAAACTAAACATAAACAATTTAATTGATTGTAGAGCTTTGAGCTTGACCTTTTTATTTGAGCACATTTGTCTACCTATAAAATTTCAACGTACATAAAAAAAGAAATTACGACATACGTATTTACTTTACATTAATTTTACGATAGCCTTATAATATATTAAATAGTTAAACACTATAATTAACTTTGTTTTAAATAACTGTTCAGACGGACGAATGATTTAACTGCGTTGTACAAAACATATTATGATCTATGTGTTAAGAGTATAATTACTAGGTCCATCTTGACTTAAAATTAAATCATATTCACTGTTTATATAACAGTTTTTTTTCTGTGTTTCTCTTTATTATGGTTTTGTACTATGATGAGACTCATGCAAGTGCAAGTTACGGGAGAGTGCTGGAGACATACATTAATTTGTTTTCGTGGTCATTTACTGTGTGGGTAACAATTAACTACCAATTTTATATACCGACCGTAATATTATCACTTTAGTAATTTATAAAGTTTATTTCTTTTTTAATGTCGAAACAGGATTCGTTTTTTGACAAAACGCAATCTATGTATCCAATTTGAAAATGGAACTCACATATTAATATTTTTTTAATTGGTTCAAAAGCAATATTTATATTCTATATTTATCACGCGACATAACGGCTGAAAGAACATTCGAAACATCAGATCAACGATTAAAGAGAAAATTCCAATTCCCAGCATTTTTGACAATTATTCACACAATCACGCATAATATACATGTATAAAAAATCGTCTTATTATACTTGGATGAAACTAAGTTGGATTTCGTTCACGTTAGTTGAATCAAGGTTGACTAAAATGTTTATTTTTTGAATCCGTGAAGGTAATAATCATGCACAACGCAAATTGTCTTTAAATTAGAGCTGCATAAGAAATATGTTTCTTTAAGCTGTTGAAATTTATGATGATGAATTAATGATAATAGCTTTGTGTAACTAAGTACGTACTAATAAATTGTGTGATAAACTTGTGAAAAACAGTGTTACACCGTGGGTGTAAACACACGCATGCGCTAAGGTCAATACTGAACAAATGACAATCCGTTAGGTTTGTTGACAGGCGTTACGTCGGCACTACGATGACATACAAGCCTCGAGGTAATGCATCTGTTGTTTACTTATTTCATAGATTTTGCGAAATCGGTAAAGACGAAACTAGGAATGCAAGGAGGTGGTTACAGAGATCCAACTATAAATACTCAAATTACTACATCATAACAGCATCAGTTATTTACAGTATCTTCACTCGATACATTGACATCCAATCATTCTAAAATGAAATCTTTTGTAAGTGTTCCTTTGAATGTTGCTAATTTGTGCAAGTGACAGTGAAGTGATAAAAATATGAGTGTGCAAATGTTGTATATGTGAATAATAAAAAGTACATTTTATACTTTCATTTCAGGCATTCATTGCTCTATTCGTCGCAGTGGCATTCGCTGCTCCTCAAGCTCCGGCAGAGCCTATTCCCATCGTACGTCAGGACAGCCAGATCAATGGTGACGGCTCTTACCAGTATGCTTTTGAAACAGGCAACGGTATCAGTGCTGATGAAAAAGGAGAATTGAAGAAAGTTGGTGACGTCGAAACTTTAGCGGTTTCGGGACAATTCCAATACCCCAGTCAAGATGGTCAAAATATTCAGTTGACTTACATTGCTGATGAGAACGGTTTCCAACCTCAAGGCGCTCATCTGCCTACAGCTCCTCCAGTACCAGAGGCTATTCAGCGCTCTCTAGCCTTCCTCGCCACCGCCCCACCTCAAGCAGAATAATAAAATACCGTTTCAAGTTTCTCGCTTTAAAAAAATAAATAGCTAGAAACATGTAATTTGATACAATGACCATCACTACAATTAGTGAATACATACCATAGTAACTTATAACATATATTTTGTATTTTTGTAGACCAAATAAAGTTTTTGATAGTTAAACGTTTTTCTTAATTGTATTCTACGAATTTCAATTTTAATATCCAGTAAATGTACTCGTATTTCTTGCTTTCTTTTTTTGTATTCCAAATTATCTTAAATTGCTAAAGATATGTATGTACACATATATTGACAAGCCTCAAAGATATTCTAAATTTTCAAAATATCACATAATAATAATATTAATAATACATTTGTCTCTTAATTTTACGTAACGTAAGTCTATTAGCATGGGTGTTACATAATTTGCTTAACAAAAATTAGAATTTACAAAACTAATTACATAACTTTATAATTTTTTTGCTTAATAGTTTATTCTTTGATCATTACAAAGTGTTTGCTGTTAAATTTTTTATTTTTCTATTATGGGTCAACAAAATATTATTATTGTAATAAGTGTAAATTTATTTACGCGTCCACTCAATGAAGATTAAGATAACATTTAAGAATTGCTCAATAAATAATGGACATTAATAATTAATATTAATTATATATATATTCCTGCTTCCCCCTTCCTTCTTAAGTCCACGCGAGCTGGTTCTCGATGCCACCGCCTAACTGTGACATCAATTCCATCGCGAACAAAGAAATTTGGCAACTCCTTTCTTTGTCGCACTTCCAAAAAATGGAATTCCTTACCAGCTCACGTGTTCCCCTCCTCTTACAACCCGGGTTCCTTCAAACGAGGCGTGAAGAGGCATCTTGCGGGCCGGCAAGGCGAAGGCGGCTAGTGCAGAACGTTTTTCCCGACTGTACTGGCCGTCGTCGCGTTTGGACTCTACTACCACTTACCATCAGGTGGAGTAGAGTCATTTGCCCTCCCGGCGAATATAAAAAATATATATAATTTACTTTTATTACGTAATTACAACATTTTAAAATTTCAGTATATTTTTCTAATTCACGAAATATGTATGGCCACTTAACATTCAAATCCAAATAGTGACATCAGCATAATGCGTTCAAAGTTAGACAGACGTGTGAAGTCTTAACGACTTACATACAACATATTGAGATTTCCGGTTATACGAGTACGTTATTTAACATTTGTCGTCATTTATCGTATGTCGTTTCTTAACTTTAACTTATTACCGATTATAACTTATTATCATGCCTAATGAATATACGTAGATATTCTTACAACAGTACTTACTGTTACATAATTGTTTTCTTCTGAAAACAAAAAAAAGAAACGATCTTTTTAATGTTCATCATGTCACTTAAACCTAAAGTTAGCACCGACTTGGAATGTGAATTCTATCATAATAATTGTGATGTTGATTGAACAATTTACAAAGATATATTGATTGTAAATATGTTTTTACCATACCATGTAAATATGTTGTAAGTATGCACAGATCGCAAACAAAATTAATTGCGACTTAAAATTCTGATGATAATATAAAATTATGTGTAACATATGTTTGTTATCGAAAGATAAAAGATCTCCTTGTTAGGGATGATGGGTGAACATTCTTTTTTTTACGCCGGAAAAACGCATTACGCGTTTCCCCCACGGGAACAGTGGGGTGGGGGTAGGTGGGGCTCGCCGAAATACCCACTAAAAAACCAGCGGTACCCTTTCCGTCTTAACGAGGAGCGCCACGGTATCGCTTGCGCATGTTACTGCGGATGAATGAACATTCTACTGAAGTGTCAAAAAAGAGTTATTCGTTATAAGTTTAAATTATATCCTTAATAAATTTTGACTTAACCTTTGTACTAAATGTAAAAATAATTAGAACACTAGTTTGTTCTTTCGCCAGGATCAATTGTAAGCACAATTTTAGCTTAATAAATTCTGTTCGAATTGGCTTTTTATTCAGTTTATAGACTTACTAACGTTAAGTTAAATACAATCTTGTAAAGAATGTTGTATCAATTACATTATAGTTTTTCAAACACATCCGGTTTTTTTTTAAATCAAATAATTTGTTATTAATATATTTTTCTTTTTCATTTGCAAGATTTAACTATAGACATACTCAAAGATCAAATTTAAGTAAATTTCAAAGTTAATATTAACTGACTGAATGTGTTTACATTACGTACGTATATAACATTGTTGGAGCATTGTTGGAGCATACGTACGTATATAACATTTTGTATTAGAGATATTTTTAAATGGTTAGTCATTTTCTGTCAACAAACTATTGCAAACATGACGTAGGTTTTTAAATAAAGTTTTTTTGTTCCGTTTCGTCCGCTCACTAATAATAAAATACTATGACAATGAAACTTGAGTAAAAAAGTTAAAACGTATACATTAAATTTTTTAGAATTAGTTATTTGAAATTAAACGTATAAGTATCTCTTGTATTGTATAGTCGTTTAGAGACAATAATAATAATTAAAATTAATAATCATTACAGTTTAAATGTAATTAAAAAAATCTTTATATATAAGTAATATAATACTTATTAAAAATATAGACTTATAAAATATATACATAGTATAAAAAACTGATACTTATGAAACACAAATAAAAAAAGTAAACTAATTAATGTGAAATCTTAACTAATATTACAAATGCGTCTAAATGTTCAACCGATCATCATTAACACCTGCCCACCCAAACACGCAGGCGAAGTTGCGGGCTGAAACTAGTATCATAAATAGATGGAAAAATTCTAAAAAAAATTTTTATAATAATTACGACGAGACAAAAGGGACGAGCTAAAATTTTACTTGGGGAAGCTACGAGGCACCCTCTAGTTTTACAACAGAGACTATATTAACATAAGCGATTAATACGTTTATGTCGAAATAATATGTTTAAATTTCGTTTAAGTTAATGAGGTGATTAGTAAGCATTCTTTATTGGTTTTCGCTCATGCAGAACCCATGTAAACATTTAGTCATATCTGTGACACACTTTTTGACTCCCCGCTTTGGAAAATTCCTATATAATCTACTTACCGGACATTACAATATTAATCATTTTTACATTTGTTGGTAGCACTGATGCAATAATAAGTTAAACTAAATTAACTGATAAGTTGTTTTCATTGTAACTTCAAAATGAAAACCATAATTAATCACTAAATTTAGTAAAACGACTATGGAAGTATTACGAACCAGACGCCGATTGCCATGACCTCGTATCGCATGAGCCCTTAACCCGTTAACAACATAATTATGAACTTAGGAATAATTTTAGATCTTGTCAAACCAGATGTGCTTTTGGCGTTAAAATAATAACAAAAAATCGAGGCCGCAATTGTATAATAATACTGTTCTGTTCAAAATCATTATTTTGAATAATACGATCAAAATTACGTGCTCATATTGCATGGAGATAGTGATTAAAATGGTGACGAGTTGTTCTTATAATATTTACGTCAACGTAGTTGAAGAGAAAACCGTCGCTTTGAGCAAATACATATAAAAAATTTTAGTTTATAAATAGAATGAGGAGTATTGTTAATTTCCAAAATGTCTAGAAAGTTCGGCGATAAAATATCCTGTTCTTATGAATATTGGTACATACATACATGACAATATTACAAGGTGTTGAAAGAACGAATAATAATAAAAATAGTTGAACGTGTGCTAAAATGTATTAGCATCAATAATAAGGTTTCGTGTACATGACACTGAAGTTGTTGCTAGGGCTTAATTTTATGAATATTGCGCTTAAGCAGCTTTCACGTACAATGTGCAAGGAACCGGTGAGTTTTTTATATGTTTAATAATTGTACGTTTACACATTATTGCAGGTTTGACTGCGGCTTCATGTAAACGAAGGCTAATTATAGAGAGATCGCCTTGTGTAATAACGCTTATTATCTATTTTGGTTTGTTTATCTCTATTTAATTAATATCTCAGGATAGAACATTAAATTTACACGTACGAAGTTGAGTGAAGTAGTACTTTTTATTGTATTGTAGTATTATATTATAGAAAAAATAATTACGAGAGAAATTATCATTAAAAAAAACTGTCATTTTGCACGTCATCTTAAAGTAACTTGATGCTTTGGAATCATTCTAGCCATAGTTATAGCTCACACAATACATAGTCAACATATTAATATATATTTCGGGTGATGTGACATGGAGTTATTACTACCACCTATATTGGGCACAAGGGACATAAAATCTTAATTCCCAAGGTTGGTTAATATTTCTTAAAGTGCCAATGACTATATATAATGGATGTGACTATTTACCAGTCTATCTACCTATTTCAAATAAAAAACACGATTACTTTAATATTACAGAAAATAAAAACAACTAAGATTCAATCTGTCATGAGTCTATTTGTTATAAACTTACATAATAATATGAAAACTTACAAAAGGTTGTTTTTACAAATATTCTATATCTGAATATGTAAACTATTATGTATGTTGAATATAAAAAAAAATAAGAATAACATGCGTTAAAGCGCGGCAAACACTTATAAGCACTGCTATTGGAAGTAACTTGAATATGACTGTACGTTATTTTTATAAAGTTAGGTAAAAAGTATGTCTATACGAGTATATATATTATAGAGAGGGTAATTGATAACATAAATACACAAATTTATTATATTTTATAACAACGATATAAATATTTTTTTAAGTTATGAAGCTTTTTTACAAATTGTCCTCAGCGAATTGTTCAAGTCAAATCACTTGAAAAACCTCACCATTTACAGTTTCAGTCATAATATTAATTAAATGTTAAAGAATAATTCAATTGCAAAAAACTATTAATATAAACTTGGAAATGATTAAAAGAAACATGAATAATAAAAAATATTTTTTAGCGATTACGACATACATAGCTCAAATTATAATTCATAAATCCGCATGGATTTTTTTCGTGCTTCTTCAGGGAATGGGTTAATTGTAGATTAAAAAAAAATAGAAGATTTTAAGACAGGTATATTTAATATTAATCTATACAAACAAATAAAATTGAAGTGCCTTTGATTTCAAAATGACTGCCGCTTTTTTTTTTGTCTGTCTATCTACCTGTTTGTCCGTAATCCGGTAATCTCCAAAACGGGGTAAATCAGTAAATAATTATAACTTATTCCATGGTACCGTTTAGTGTTTACTTCATTAACGACCTTCAAAAGTTATAAGAACTTAAGGTCACGCAGGTACGTACGTATCTTTGTCGTGCACTATTTTAGGCTTATCTATAAAAATAAATAAAATTAAAGTTTCTGTCTGTGATTCCAATATAACAGCCTCTTTTAAAGTGAATATGGATATTTAAGAGCTGCCAAAATCAAAATTGCTAATTAATTTTAATGGTAAAATTTTCCACATTTTTGCTGTTGGAACGGTTGGTTGCAAAGACGAACATAATAGTATTAATTATTTATTAATGTTAATGTAACTCAATCTGTCTGTTACCCTATCACAGTTAAACCGATTTGATTAATTTTAATATGAAGCAAGCTTGGACCCGAAGGAAGGTCAAGGACGACATTTTTCATCTAACACCTGCCTCCTCCCTCTAACCCGCGTGTGAAGCAACTGGCAAAGCAGCGGACGAAAACTAGTATAATATAAATTTATTTCTTCTTCAAGAAAGTTTTTAATAATATAATTTCAACTGATTTATTAATGAACTATCACACGCAACACATGATACTGGTAATCAATAAGATGTAGATAGTTTTATTACACGTGTATGTATGTTTTATTTACAGAAGCAACCAGTCTTAAAACTTTATGCAATAGCAGTCTATTCTCGAATTCGGTTTGTGTAACCTTTACAAAATTACTAAATAAAATTAAGTACGCTATTTAAAATATGTTTTAGAGACAAAAGTGGTTTGTAACTATTGTTGTTACTTCAGCCGAAGAGTAATGCCATTTATATATATTTGTATATATGTATTTATAGTTTATTAAATGTTTTGTTTTAGCTTATATTTGCCATTATTTTAACACATCGAATAATGCAAAATTGTCCCACCGAAACTAATAAAATAAGACTTTAGTTATATATTTTTTTAAATAATGAAATAATATAGAATGAATAATAGTTTTGTAGAAGAAAATATGTGACTAAGCTATTAATAATAATTATATTATTATTATGAATTTTATAGCATTATAACATTTTTTTGAGTATCTCATAATATAAAGTTATACATAAAGAAATAAATATGTTGTAGGTAAATTATTGTGGTTAAATGTAATCGACATCTGATGGAAATATAGTGAATTTTTAACGAAATGTTACTTTGTAATACTTTAATTAAAAAAAGCTATTTTATTATTTTTGTTTTTTTTTTTTATCACATAGAATTGAATGCACAAATAGAAGCTTTTGTTAGAGTTTAGCAATATTATATTCATTTCAGTTTGACGTAGTTGTTTGTAAAGTCATCTTAGTAACAGAACATTATTCAAAAAAAAAAAAGATGAGAAATAATTATATTAAAAAGATGTGTAAATATCTCGCAAGCGCATGAATAGGTAAGCTCTCTCATAATATTGTCGAATTACTCTGACGCAGCGTATGGTGCAATACCACCCAACGGTGGAGGCGGCAAGGTGACCACCGTATATATACCGATAACACTCTTAGATCAACATTGTCTATTGCATTCATCAATTTAGTACAACATGAAAACCTTTGTAAGTGTGATTGTGATTAAGAAAAAAGTGGCGTTTAAATATTATTGTTGAGACTAATATTGAGATCAAATGCATTCAATAAATAATCTAAATATTTATTTGCTTAAACCTTTTTAAGGACCGTGCAAGTGAACATAGTTGTAGTAGCAAAGTTGTTTATATAACACTGCAATGTTTTTTGTGTTTATTTCAGATTATCCTTTCACTTGTGGCAGTTGCCCTCGCCGCTCCTCAGGGACAGCAGGAGGTCATACCGATCCTTCGTCAAGACAGCGACTCTTCACCAGACGGTAGCTTCAGATACTTCTATGAAACCGGTAACGGTATAGTTGCTGAGGCTAATGGTGCTCTCAGAAATATCGGCGCTGAAGAACAAGCCTTACAGGTTCAAGGAAATTTCCAATACCAAAGTAAAGACGGCAGTACAATTCAACTGTCCTATATCGCTGATGAGAATGGATACCAACCCCAAGGAAGCATCCTCCCCACACCACCTCCAATCCCAGTTGAAATTCAACGTGCTTTAGAAATTCTCGCCACGGCAAAGCCCCAAACTCAATAGGAAATAAACTTTTAACAATAAATTTAAGCTTTTACATACTCAAAAATCCTATTAAATTTTAAATTATACTATAATGAACACCGTTGCCTTTATTTTAAAATAATTATTACGGCGGCGAAGCTTTGACTGATGTTACGTCTGTTAATAAAACAATAGGAAATACTAGTGTCGTAAGGCTGGCATGATGTTGTATTAATTTCTGTATAGACCTTTCTTATTTAATTTAAATAGTTTTATATCAAATATCGCATTTTGTTTTTTACTTCCTCTCGCCACAAAAAACAATTGCTAAATTAATATTTTATTCAAATTTATGAATATTTACACTATAATATATCTAAATTTTTGCAATGCATATATTAAGATTTTTATTAATACATAATATGAGAAACATGCACATTTCATGAAATAGAAATTTCAGAGTAAACCAAAACAATAAATTCAGTTATTATAATTTACTAATAATATTTAATTACCAATATTTTTTATTATATTTATATTTATTAATGATAGACAAATTACAAGGTATTTTTTATTAAATTAAAGCATTTTTTTAGAAAAGCATGGGGAAGAAATTGGTTTATTATATAGGTGCATTTGTTTTTTTTGATTAGGCCACTTAAACATGGCATAGATGTGTACAATAAGTATTTTAATTTGCACATAATGCACTAATATGCATGATAGCATGATTTCGAATGATATTCCTTTTCCGTTGAATTTTTTTTATTACATATATTGAGGTTTTAGGGCTTCGTTACATCTTACAGTAAAAAACAGTAACAGCCTGTTAATGTCCCACTGCTGGGCTAAGGCCTCCTTTCCCTTTTGAGGAGAAGGTTTGGAGCTTATTCTACCACGCTGCGCCAATGCGGGTTGGTTACATCTTATAGTATACAAATTCATTATATACATAGATATAAAATTAACGACAGTAAAGCTGTTTAATAATAATCATAAAAATAATACATGTTAGTATTTAGTTTTATTACTATGCTTATAAGATAAACACATTTAAAACGTACGATATATTAGGTCCTTACATATGAAATTAGCGTTTCGTCGTACTGACCACTTTGATCTGAAATATCTCCTCTTTGGTTAAGAATTCCAAATTCAAATTTATAAATTCATTTAGCTGGTACATCTGAGTTTTGAAAACAGTCATTCATTTGTATTTTTCTCATTATTTTTTTCTTTGGCGTCGCTTATTACCGCACAATGGAAAACATGAAATATCGGTATATTTACGAGTACGAGTTCTACCGCGGCACCAGTGCTGCAGAAACAGCTAGAAGGATTAATGATGTGTACGGCGCTGGTGTTGCAAAACAAGCACAGTACGTTTTTGGTTTCAACGTTTTCGTTCTGGAAATTTCGACCTTCAGAACCAACCCCGTAGACGGCCGGAGACCAAAATGAAAAATGAAGAATAAAAGGCTATTGTGGAAGCGGAACCATCACAAAGTACTTCACAGATAGCTGCAGGCTTCGAGGTAAGTTATAAAACTGTATTACTCCACTTGGCGTAAATCGGGAAAGTAAAAAAACTTGAGCGATGGGTACCTCATGAATTGAGTGAATCGAACTTGCAACCACGCATCAACTGCTGTGTTATTTTGCTCAACCGACACAATTATGAAGGGATTTTGAGTCGAATCATTACTTGTGATGAAAAGTGGATACTGTACGATAATCGGAAGCGCTCGTCGCAATGGCTGAACCCTGGATACCCAGCCAAATCCTGCCCTAAACGAATTGACTCAGAAAAAGTTACTTGTGTGTGTTTTTTATTGGACTAGCGCCGGTGTCGTTCACTACAGCTTTCTAAAATCTGGCCAAACGATTACAGCAGATATCTATTGTCAGCAACTTCAAACCATGAAGGAAGAACTAGCTGCTAAACAACCGAGATTGGTCAATCGCTCTAGGCCACTGCTGCTTCACAAACAACCACTAAGTTAGATGAGCTACAATTGGAATGTCTGCGACATCCACCGTACTCCCCGGACCTTGCTCCAACAGATTACCAGTTTTTCCGGAATTTGGACAACTTCTTACAAGGAAAAAAATTCAACTCCGATGCGGCAGTCCAAACCGCCTTCAAAGAGTTTATTGATTCTCGCTCCCATGATTTTTTTAGTAAAGGGATCAATGAACTACCTATGAGATAGCAAAAGTGCATAGATAACAACGGTGCATACTTTACATTTATTCACACACGGCCATCAGATCCCAAACTAAGCAGAGCTTGTAATATGGAAACCAGACAACTGATATACTACATATACTATTTTTCTTTTGTAAATGCATACTTATATAGAAAATTACACCCAGACTCAGGACAAATAGACATGTTCATGCACACAAATGTCTATTCCGGGCGGGAATCGAACCCACAACCTTCGGCGTGAAAGGCAGGTATCTACCAACACGCCAAAAGGCTCGTCACTCGTCAGCTCGTTAATTAAATATATTTTACAAAAAAAAAAATGAATTTATATTCCTCCCGTACAAAACGCCAATTTCATATGTAAGGACCTAATATTTTGATGTGCATTACGTATTACTTACTATATATATACTTCTAATTCGTAATCGTCTACTTTTTAAATGAATTTTGACTAAGTTATTTATATGCATCTATAAGAATTAGACTCCTATAAGTTTCAGCCGTTCAAAATTAATGCTTAGTATGCAATTTCAATATTTAAATTTTAATAATAGATAAATAAATTATAAATAGAAATGAGGTTTCATAATTTGGATTACATATGTCAAACATTACGTTACGATTGGATCATTACCTTATTTAATCATTCTTGATAAAGTGTGCATTTTAAAGAGCTGTGTTATGAGAATGTAGCCTATATTTATAGTAACCTGAGCAACCTCTAGGGAGGTGGTAATAATAGTTGTTGACATTTAACGAAACGAAACTAGTTTTAGAGGCCTGCGGGTGCGAACATCTTCAATACAGCTTCGGCGCTTTTATTGACAAGATTTGGTGATTTATGTCTAGCTGTTTAAATGGAGGTCGACAAGGATGTTTCAACGACTAACATCCGTTTAGGTTTACATACTATTATTTACCACGTTTATTATAAAAAAAACATATAGATTGATGAAACATAGAGAGACATTACGCAGAATTTTGTAAATAATTATGTCGCAGGTATTCAAACCAATAACTAACTAAAAAAGTAAAACTCAATTTTAGCTTTTTAATATATATCATAAATTATCTTTAAAAAATAACACTTTCGTTTTCATAAAGTAACGGATTAATAAAATTAGCGGTCCAGATTATTCTCAAAGTAAAAAAATCAAAACATTAAGTAAATAATAATATTAATAGCAACAATTAAGTTGAGTAAAATAAATAGCTATAAAGTCTTTGGGGGGCTTTGCACGGGTAGAATAAGGGCTTACATAAAATGTTTATATAGAAGGACAAACATACAAAGATAAAATCTTGTGATTTTTTTGGGCCAAGAGCCTCGTTGTTGGTTCATAGAAGAAATTTTCACACAACATATAAAAAATTGAACACCCTAAGAAGAACTGACAAAAGAAACCACCTAACTGTGACATCAATTCCATCGCGTACAAAGAAATTTGGCAACTCCTTTCTTTGTCGCACTTCCAAAAAATGGAATTCTTTACCAGCTCTCGTGTTCCCCTCCTCTTACAACCCGGGTTCCTTCAAACGAGGCGTGAAGAGATCATTCTTCTCGATTGTACTGGCCGTCGTTGCGTTTGGACTCTACTACCACTTACAATAAAATGAATAATATTATATTTTTATTTGAACTGGCCTGCAAGCGACCCTTTCATTCTCAATATACCCGTCTAAGAATTCATTGCTTTTTACAGTTTTAACAGTCCACAAAAATGTTACTTAAAGAATAAATAAATACATTTTACAGTTGAATATTTTTGAACTTTTTTATCGGATCTTGTTGTTAACGCATATACCACAAAAGAGTTACTGACTACGTTCATTTGTGTACGTGTTTTTATTATATAATATATATTGAGAAACTATAGTTAATATTTTAATTTACTTGGTATTAAGTCTATAGAGCCCCGATCGGTTCAATCGGATACCTTCTGCAAAAATCGCGCTTGTATCAGCTGTATTACCTCTGAATAAATTAATACTAATACACAAGGCAAGCCATAAAAATTTACTTTAGTAAGATTTATTTTTAGTGAAAATGCTGCAGAGCGGATTCTAAACGCTACTCTATACGTCTATAACGTCTATAATAAATATTCATTAAAAACAATGATTTATTTGTAGGCGAAAAATATTATACATAATAAATAAGCTATTCTAATGGCAAGGTTGACCATATTCTTAAAAATGTGTTTACTTATTAATATAAAATTAAATATACCTTAATGTATAGCTTCCTATTGGATATGATATTCTCTGTAAATTAAAAAAAAACACATTTATGTTCCCACTATTAATTTCAGAAATAACGGAGTGATTAATTGCAATATAGTTCAAATAATTAAAAAAAAGTACCTTGTCAATATCATTAAATAGATTTAATTTTGAACTGTTTACTTATTAAATAGATATATTTATTTATGTAAGAGGGGGTAAACGAGCAGGAGGCTCACCTGATGGAAAGTGACACCAGCAACACCCGAGGGTTAGCAATTGCGTTGATGAATTTAGTGTACAACATAAATATTAATTAGCATCAAAAGCGTCTGCAAAAATACAGATGAATCAGTTTTGTAAACTAAAAACTACGAGTATATTTAAATATTTATATATAAATTTATTGTTATACTAGCGCATCGCCCGGTTTCACCTACGCATAATCGCTAATAAATCTAGTTAAACGGGATAAAAAGGTCAAAATATGTTATATATGTCATATTTTAGTTGTGATAAAGCGTAAAGAAATAAAAAATACTCATAACAAAGACAACCTTTCGTTTTATGATATTAGTGCGGTTATTATTATTCTAGTAGTTAAGGAAAAATTGATATACTGAATTTTTTGTAATGCCTCCTTATATACTATATTAAGTGGCAGTATTTCTATTCGCTAAGACAACAATAACTATGGTATGACTTACGTAAACACGCTACATATAGCCCATGAGTAAAGTAGCAGCAAGTAATAGAAAAAATTACAATAATACTTCTAATCTAATTAAACTATAAATATGGATAGAACTAAATAATTTAATGTAAACTTTATTAAACGCTACAACTAAGTAATAATTAACCTTAAAAGTAAAAACTAAAACGTAATAATTTAGAAAATTCAAAACAAAAATATTCACTTAAGACGCATAGAACAAAATTGCAAACCGAGCTAATAATTGCAACCTAATGCCATATTTTTTTAAATTATCAATGTAATGATGATATTAAGTAATGATAATACCTAAAACAAAAACGTAATAATTTAGAAAATTCAAAACAAAAATATTCACTTAAGACGCATAGAACAAAATTGCAAACCGAGCTAATAATTGCAACCTAATGCCATATTTTTTTAAATTATCAATGTAATGATGATATTAAGTAATGATAATACCTAAAACAATCAAATGCAACAACGACAACACACACGAATCCTAATATGTATGGCTGATCTTAGGAAAATCTGGACACCGAGATTGAGAAATGACGTATAAAGCACACCAATATCTATGGACTAATGGCCAAAACATATATTATAACAACAAAAATATGTACGTAAACTTTAACTTTTGACAGAATCGACCGATTTTGATGAAAAAAAGACTAAACGGTACCATGGCAAAGCACTGGTGGTAGGGCTTTATGCAAGCTCGTCTGGGTAGGTACCATCCACTCATCAGATATTCTACCGCAAAACAGCAGTATTTGGTATTGTTTTGTTCCGGTTTGAAGGGTTAGTGAGCCAGTGTAATTACAGGCACAAAGGACATAACATCTTAGTTCCCAAGGTTGGTGGTGCATTGGCGTTGTAAGCGATGGTTTACATTTCTTACAATGCTAATGTCTATAGGCGTGGGTGACCACTTACCTATTCTGTAAAAAAAAACCTTGAAATATTTTTCATAATAATTCAATTATTTCAATTTGCAGTCTTTAGCCGTTGTGAAGATTAACCCGGACAAACAGACAGACAAAAATATAAATAAAATGTTATGGTTTTGGTAATTTAGAAATAGCTATATTAACTTTAAAGAGGCAGTTATTTTAAAATCACAGACTTAATTTTTTTTTATATAGGTTAATTAATTAATCAAAGAACACGTATAAGTTTATTTGGATACGTCACAACTTAAATTTTAATGTATGTTTTTGTTTACAACATTACAGTCATTGTTAGAGATTGTTAAATTAATCTTGACACTTGCGCTTATATAATATAGCCGTTTGCATTTACATATGCACATTACGTAGATCGAGATTGGCTTTAATTTTACTTTGACCGTTAACTATACTATATTCACAATTACTTAATTGTAGTGGCGGTTTTTTATAAGTAAGAAACTCACGAAGATTAAATTTTAATACATTAAGATATATATCTAATAAATATATTTAATTTGTTTCAAATTAAATATTTATTCAAATAAAAATCATTTACATTTTAACATTAGAATAATTAATCCATTTTCATTTAGATCAATTTGTATTGAGTGGTTTTACGATTTTTTAACATAATAACAATAGTAATAAGTTCTTTTCTTTAGGTATTTAGTTGTACTCCAATACATTTTTTTTTCAATTGTACTCCTGATGCACTTGGCATAGCAAACTGTTCAATAAAATAATTTATTTAATATTATTAAAGGCGTCAAAAACTATTTTAATATTTCCATACAATATATTTTATTATACATATTTTACAGGAAAATAAAAATATAATAAGTAAAATACTAAAAGATTATTTATAAATTTATATTAAACAATATGTCTCGCACCTAATGCAATAAGACTAACTTGAAAACTAATTGAAAAAAACGGTTAATTTTAATTATGTAAGAGATATATAATAAATATAACATATAACCATATATAATATATATGTAGTTGATATCGAAATCCGTTTAAGCGGACAACGTTTAGATTTTATTGGTGACTTGCTACATTTACTAAATAAAACAATTTCCTCAAAATTTTTGTGAAGATATTACTTTATAGTTCCTTAAATATCTATTCAATTCAATCAACAGCCAATCCTTGTCCACTGCTGAACATAGGCCTCTTCCAAGGTGCGCCAAAGCTCCCTGTCCTCCACCTTCCGCATCCAGTTGGTGCCCGCCACCTTCTTATGGTCGTAGATCCACCTGGCTGGAGGGCACGACATGCCTATTGAACATGACCTTGGTCTTGTCCAAGTTCATACCGAGACCGACACACCGGGAAGACTCGCCTAGGCTACGCAGCATTTCGGTGAGTTGTTCCAGCGACTCTGCTATGATGACGATATCGTCGGCAAATCGAAGGTTTGAGATGTACTCGCCGTTTACATTGACTCCATACTCAGTCTAATCCAGCGTCTTGAAAACGTTTTCCAATGCGTTGGTGAACAGTTTCGGGGATATTACATCCCCCTGTCTTACCCCTCTGCGCAGATGGATCGCCTTCGTCTTACAGTCCTGGATGTGGACAGTCATTGTAGCGGCGTTGTACAGACATCTCAGTACCTCGATATATCTCCATTCTTCTCTGTAATGAGTCGAGCACTGCCCAGGTTTCGATGGAGTTAAAGGCTTTCTCGTAATCCACAAAAGCCATACACAGCGGCTGATTGTACTCTTCGGTCTTCTTCACAATCTGCCGAACAGTATGGATGTGGTCTACGGTGCTGTAGCCTGATCGAAAACCGGCTTGCTCTGGGGGCTGTAACTCGTCAAGTCGTCTGGCGAGACGGTTCGTGACGACTCTTGAGAACAGCTTATACACGTGACTCAGGAGGGAGATTGGTCTGTAGTTTTTCAAGAGGGTTTTATCACCTTTCTTGAAAAACAGTACCACCTCACTCCCACTCCACGTTTCCGGGGTCTTGCCATGTTGGATGATGGAATTAAAGAGGCTTGCTAGCTCTTTCAGAACCGGAGTCCCGCCTGCCTTAAGCAACTCTGTTGTGATTCCGTCATCTCCCGGAGCTTTGTTGTTTTTAAGCTGTTCTAGAGCCGCCCTAATCTCGCCTTGGTCGACGACCGGGAGCTCCTCGGAGTAATGGCGCGTAAGAGGGGCGCGCTGGTCATCAATACTGATTCCCACGGGTTTATCCGATCTTGAAGAGAACAACTGCCCATAAAACTTCTCTACTTCTCCGATAATCTCAGGCCTAGAGGTAACGACCCCACCATTTTCAGTTTTAAGTTTTGTCAGACGCGTCCTCCCAAACTTGCGAGCGAACACTTTCGATCCCCGATTTTGCTCAATCGCAGCCTTGATGGCACGGGTATCGGAGCGTCGGAGACCCCGTCGCGGCAGCGTTTTTATTGTTCGGTTTAAGGCAAACGTCTTCTGACAAAAACGATGGTAGTTCTCGTCGTTTTCTCATGAGCTCGAGTGTCTCAGCAGAGAGTTTTGGTGCGTTGTCTCTTCTCTGTGGCGGAAAACACTTGCGGGATGTGTTTTGCAGTATTTTGACCAGCGTGTCGGTTTTCACATCAATGCTGCTTACGGTTTCCAAACGCGGAGAATTGATTTTGAAGTTCCATTTGGAACTTTTCGGAGCCTTGAGCAGCTTTGAGCATGGTAGGTCGGAGAGTAGACCTCATCATTCTCGATCTTTCGGCTTTGAAGTCGATATTTAGAGTGCCTCGAACCAAACGGTGATCACTTCCGGTATTAAACCTGTTGATCACTGAAACATCTTTAAATATGTGCCTTTTATTCGAAATGATAAAGTCTATCTCGTTCCTTGTCACGTCATCGCATCTTCGCTAGGTCCGCCTCCTCTTTTTTTTTTATAGAATAGGAAGGTGGACGAGCATATGGGCCACCTGATGGTAAGTGGTCACCAAACGCCCTTAGACATTGGCATTGTAAGAAATGTCAACCATCGCCTATAGCCAATGCGCCACCAACCTTGGGAACTAAGATTTGATGTCCCTTGTGCCTGTAATTACACTGCCTCACTCTGCTGCTAATGAGATCCTTTTTGACTAGAAAACCGACACCACCCTGGGAGAGGTTATCACCTTCGCGGAAGTAGAGTAAGTTACCGGACTCTAGAGTTATCGTGTCCTCCCCCTGTCTTCGGACTTCAGATAACGCCAGTATATGCCAGTTTATATGACTTAACTCTACTTCTAATTCGGCGAGGTGATGGTCCAGCCTCATCGAGCGTCCATTGTACGTTGCCATGTGAAGTCGTTTTATATGGTAGCCTGCCGTGAACCGGTGATTCTTAGCACCCCCTGCTCTGCCGATACCGCGACCGCTACCTTGGTCGGGCCTAGCGGGCTTGCCGGTAACTGGGGGCCTTTTTTTGGGCGCATCTGCCATTAAGGAGGGTTTTCCCATACTCGCCGCGCTGGGCAGGCGTGTTGGCGAGCGCAGTAGGGGGGTAAAATGTTTATGGGGGGGGACGCTGCTGCCCATCCCCCCTTTTCCCCGTCCCTCAGTCGCCTCTTACAACACCCACGGGATGAGATTGGGGGAGTACTATTCTAAGCCGGTACTCCACGGCAACACGGTATCGAACTAATTTCGAACGCAAACCTTGCGCTTAACGAATTGTTTGCGTATATCGTTTTGAAGCGTTCGTCCACTGTATGCCAATGGTCTCGCATTGCATAATTTGAATGATGTTCGTACCCTCAGTTCGGAGGCGTCTTCTATAAATGCCTAGCGTCGATGATCACCTTAATTTATTGGTTTAGATAAATATATTTTAGATCTAGGCCTATAGATGGAAGATTGAAGTGGAAGCGGAACTTACTCACACCCAACACAAATTAAAGATCGTATTAGTAGGCTGCCTGTATAGTCAGCTTACTAATGCGCTACATAATGATACCACACAACGACTAATGGTTTTTGAATCGTATAGGCAAGAGGATGTAGATCTTTCCGTTACAGCGTACATTATTGTCCTGGTATCCTTATATTTCTTGCGTGTGTTTGGTGTTGTGTGATTTTAAAGACGTTTCACGTCATATTCGTCTCTTTTTATTTCTGTTGCAATGTACTTTTTCCCTAAACCTTAGCTTTCTAACCAATACATAGATTTGATCAGGCTTAAGTAAAATTACGACTAAATAATTTTGCAAATCTCTCCTGCAAGAAATGCGTACATCACTCACAATAGCTTTGTTACGTAAGAGTTTGTGTCGGGGTCGTAATAATAAATGTGCTTTGTTTGTTAGTAACAATTACATGTAAATGGCGGTGTAGCTTTGTTACCGCTTTTATTGCAATTTAATCTATTCATGTTCTTATTACGTACGTATGTATGTATTATTAAATTAAAAAAAAAGTTTTTGGACGTACTATTTTGTAACTCTCTCTTGTATCTCTATGACTTATGAGATGATGGTAGTAATTATTAGTTTAAAACTTTTATAACGAATTATATAATGAAGCAAATTTAATAATTGTACGATTTAAAGATTGTCAATTTTCAATCTTTAAATAATACAAGTTTGTTGAATGTTAATTACTCAAAAAACACAATTGAACACATTCAACAAATCACTAAAACCGCTCAAATAATTAATGAATGGCTTGGATTGAAATTGTTTTTTTTCTTTACAACGCTATTGTAGATATAAAGGAATTTTGTAACTGGATACATTATTTTATGTTCTATGTGTAAAATCATCCGTGTATAATTACTAAACGTTTTCAAAATATTTATTTATTTTCAATATTCAGTCTCTATAATATATTTTATTGACAATAACATAATGGCCATTATCTTTAATTTAAAAGATAAAATACTTTTTAGATTTTGATTGTTTAAAATAAATATCGAACGATGATATAGTGGACATAATGAATTCAACTAATTCAGAAATTGCTTAATTACATTCAAAATTTTAAGAAGAAGCGTCTTTGCTTAATCTTGTTTATGCGTTAATTGCGCTACGGATATTTGCTTAAGAAATTTAAATATTTTTTATTATATATGCAAATGTCATTATATAAATTTAAATTATCATTCGTACTATCCACCTATGAATATTAAATGGAAAATTAAGAATTTGTGCACCCAGTTCAGCACACTCGATGCTAGAATGCGTTGTTTTATGTGTGTGTATATAAGGAAGAATAATGAACTTGGTGTGTTTTGTCAGTTCAAGATAAACTTAGATTTACTCATTAAAAAAACACGAGAGCAGACAGATAAATTAGTCACCCTATGGTCATGGACACAGTCAATGCACCGTTAGCTATAGCATTAGATATTGTCTCTTTTCCCTGTAAAATTACCCTGGCTCACTCCACCTCCAAGCTGGGACAAAACATATTGATATTTAGTTGAGTAACTAATTTAAGTTAATAAAATTAAAGTTAATTTAATTTAACTTAAATGATATGTAATACATATAATAGTTTTTAGCTGAAATTTAAAAAAAATATAATATAATATATTTTAATATAAAATATAATACGAAGTGGCTCTAACGATTTGGCTCAAATTCAAGACAACCTAATCTAGAAGGAGATTTTAACTTATGATATCGGTAGGTGGTAACAGTAATACATAAAAATTAGCAGAAATTGAAATATATATTATTATTATAGAGTAATAAAAATTTCAAAAGCTATTTTATAGTAAAAATCAAGTTTTGAGATAGTCATTTTTCATGTTATTAATTGTTCGTGCAATTCATATGCATTTGAAATAACTATGAATACAAAACTTATTTATCCACGTTATATCATATAATTTCTTTAGGTCGGATTAATATCAATTTATAGTATTTGCTATATTTTATAATCGATTTATACATAATATTTACAATTAAAGCTACCAAAAAATATATATTTCAAATTGGAATAAATAAGATCTACAAGACCCGAATCAGCCAAGTAATTCGAACGCGTGAATCTTAATCGATGATCGCGGGTACCAACCCCAAGTAAGCACCGCTGAATTTTTATGTGCTTAATTTATGTTCATTGTGCTCGTGCTCGGCGGTGAAGACATCGTAAGGAATCCTGCATGTATTTAATTTCACTGCAATTCTGCCACATTTGTTGGATACACAATAACATTCAAGCCGCATTGGGGCATCTTAGAATAAGCTCTAAACCTTCTCCTCAGATGGAGAGGAGGCCTTAGCCCAGCAGTGGGACATAACATAAATTGACATAACGTATCAGCTGGTCTTTTTACAAAAAAATAATAAATATTTAGAACTACCCGAGTATTTCTTAGTAAAGTAACTAAGTGTAAATATTGTTAGGAATGTCTTCCGACAGGGCGTGGCCTAGCGGCGCGACTTGATCAGGTGATGATCATCATAGAGGGGACTAGTCCTGCCGAGCTCATCGGCCGGCCAGGCTGGCTTTAGGACACTTCTGCTTGGACTCTCGGTGACAGATATCTCATAAATAATATTTCAGTTAAATAATGTTTCAGTTTCTCAGTTTTGATTCCTTTGTTCTATTTTTGTGTGTAAATTGTACGTGTCGATATACGTTTACTTTATTGTTGTATAGTTATTTTGATTTATCTCTTTTTAAAAATTCTATCTTTATTTCTAATAATATTATAACTGTCAAATGCAAACCCTACCTTTTTTTTTTCAAGGACGAAAGGCATTTACGCCTCCCGCCCGGACACGACCGGGACGGGTATGTGGGACTCACGGGGCAGAAGGCTACCGTCCTACCCACTAAAACCTCCTCGTTTCCGTCTCACCGCATGGTGGTGGGGTTACGGGAACGCGTTAGCTTACCACCGCGACCCCGCCTGCGGCCATCGCTTTGGGTGAGCGACCTACCGGTTATTTTTTATTGAGGTTGTCTCCTCTTGGCCCGGCCGGTGAAGGCAAGGCCCTCGGTCCCACCACAGGCTGACGCCTGGATGGGGAAACGAGTTTGAGAAGGCGGTGACCGAAGTCTGTCCACCCAGCATCGACACCGAAACTGGGCGAACCCGCCTCTCCCTTCTTCTTCTTCTACTCCTCCTCCTGTCTCCGGCAGCCCGAAAGGACTCCGGAGACCAACTCCTCTTCTCTCTCTCCGGCGGCCCATAAGGAACCCGGAGTCCTCCTATTTGCCACGAAGCCGCTCGCTGGTCCACTCTGCGCAACAGAGAAGTACCAGGAGTGGCCCCCGACACTTCCGCCGCGTCAGTCTCAGCTGCGATCGACAAGCAATCCGGAAAAAAACATCGGATTGCTGGTCGACCCCGTTACTCGGGGTGCACCATGTGGAGGTGACTGACATGCACCCCATGCAAACTTTTACCTAGGCTTAGTGAAGTCAACAATGTCCAAAATAATAAAGCAAACTTAAATGTTACGATTTTGTACTTTTATATTTAATTTGTTATTTTTATTATGATAAAACGGAAGTAAGTTATATGCAATTTGATATTGCTTAGAACTCTCAACTCAACTCTCAACTCATTATTAAATTTCTACAATTACCGTTTTTTGAAAATTAAGTGAATCCGAACACAGTGAGTTAAAAGAACTTCTTCCAGGAAAAGCTAACTATTATATATAACTATGAATTGAAGTCAATTATATTTTTTAATGCCGTGGAGTACCGGCTTAGAATAGTACTCCCCCAATCTCATCCCGTGGGTGTCGTAAGAGGCGACTGAGGGACGGGGAAAAGGGGGGATGGGCAGCAGCGTCCCCCCTCCCATAAACATCTTACCCCCTACTGCGCTCGCCAACACGCCTGCCCAGCGCGGCGAGTATGGGCAAACCCCTCCCTAAATGGCAGATGCGCCCAAAAAAAGGCCCCCAGTTGCCGGCAAGCCCGCTAGGCCCGACCAAGGTAGCGGTCGCGGTATCGGCAGGGCAGGGGGTGCTAAGAATCACCGGTTCACGGCAGGCTACCATATAAAGCGACTGAAAATGGCAACGTATAATGGACGCTCGATGAGGCTGGACCATCACCTCGCCGAATTAGAAGTAGAGTTAAGTCATATAAACTGGCATATACTGGGGTTATCTGAAGTCCGAAGACAGGGGGAGGACACGATAACTCTAGAGTCCGGTAACTTACTCTACTTCCGCGAAGGTGATAACCTCTCCCAGGGTGGTGTCGGTTTTCTAGTCAAAAAGGATCTCATTAGCAGCATTGTGGAAATCAGTAGTGTGTCGAACCGGGTAGCGTACCTTGTCCTAAAACTTTCCGACAGGTACTCCCTGAAGGTTGTACAGGTATATGCGCCAACTTCGACATACTCTGATGATGTGGTCGAAGCGATGTACGAGGACATCGCAAAGGCCCTCAACGACACCTCGAGGGCCCACTACAATGTTGTTATGGGAGACTTTAATGCTAAAGTGGGAGTACAAGATAGCGGTGAATCGAAAGTCGGACCTTACGGCTTGGGCTGCAGAAATCACAGGGGGCAAATGCTGGTAAACTTTCTCGAAGCGCAGGGGCTTTTTTTGATGAATTCTTTCTTTCAAAAGAAGCCTCAGAGGAGGTGGACCTGGCGAAGCCCCGATAACGTGACAAGGAACGAGATAGACTTTATTATTTCGAATAAAAGGCACATATTTAGAGATGTTTCAGTGATCAACAGGTTTAATACCGGAAGTGATCACCGCTTGGTTCGAGGCACTCTAAATATCAACTTAAAAGCCGAAAGATCGAGAATGATGAGGTCTACTCTCCGACCTACCATGCTCCAAGCTGCTCAAGGCTCCGAAAAGTTCCAAATGGAACTTCAAAATCAATTCACCGTGTTGGAAACCATAAGCAGCATTGATGAGAGAACCGACACGCTGGTCAAAATACTGCAAAACACATCCCGCAAGTGTTTTCCGCCACAGAGAAGAGACAACGCACCAAAACTCTCTGCTGAGACACTCGAGCTCATGAGAAAACGACGAGAACTACCATCGTTTTTGTCAGATAAGGCCTTAAACCGAACAATAAAAACGCTGACGCGACGCGATCTCCGACGCTCCAATACCCGTGCCATCATGGCTGCGATTGAGCAAAATCGGGGATCGAAAGTGTTCGCTCGCAAGTTTGGGAGGCCGCGTCTGACAAAACTTAAAACTGAAAATGGTGGGGTCGTTACCTCTAGGCCTGAGATTATCGGAGAAGTAGAGAGGTTTTATGGGCAGTTGTTCTCTTCAAGATCGGATAAACCCGTGGGAATCAGTATTGATGACCAGCGCGCCCCTCTTATGCGCCATTACTCCGAGGAGCTCCCGGTCGTTGACCAAGGAGAGATTAGGGCGGCTCTAGAACAGCTTAAAAACAACAAAGCTCCGGGAGATGACGGAATCACAACAGAGTTGCTTAAGGCAGGCGGGACCCCGGTCCTGAAAGAGCTAGCAAGCCTCTTTAATTCCGTCATCCAACATGGCAAGACCCCGGAAACGTGGAGCGGGAGTGAGGTGGTACTGTTTTTCAAGAAAGGTGATAAAACCCTCTTGAAAAACTACAGACCAATCTCCCTCCTGAGTCACGTGTATAAGCTGTTCTCAAGAGTCGTCACGAACCGTCTCGCCAGACGACTTGACGAGTTCCAGCCCCCAGAGCAAGCCGGCTTTCGATCAGGCTACAGCACCGTGGACCACATCCATACTGTTCGGCAGATTGTGCAGAAGACCGAAGAGTACAATCAGCCGCTGTGTATGGCATTTGTGGACTACGAGAAAGCCTTCGACTCCATCGAAACCTGGGCAGTGCTCGACTCATTGCAGAGATGTCATATCGATTGGAGATATATCGAGGTACTGAGATGTCTGTACAACGCCGCTACAATGACTGTCCACATCCAGGACTGTAAGACGAAGGCGATCCAACTGCGCAGAGGGGTGAGACAGGGGGATGTAATATCCCCGAAACTGTTCACCAACGCGTTGGAAGACGTTTTCAAAACGCTGGATTGGACTAGGTATGGAGTCAATGTAAACGGCGAGTACATCTCACACCTTCGATTTGCCGACGATATCGTCATCATAGCAGAGTCGCTGGAACAACTCACCGAAATGCTGCGTAGCCTAGGCGAGTCTTCCCGGTGTGTCGGTCTCGGTATGAACTTGGACAAGACCAAGGTCATGTTCAATAGGCATGTCGTGCCGGGACCGATATACGTCGAGGGGAAACCTCTCGAAGTTGTTAGTGAATATACCTACCTAGGACAGATAATACAAGTCGGTAGGAACAACTTCGAGAAGGAAGCCGATCGAAGAATTCGCTTGGGATGGGCAGCATTTGGCAACCTTCGTCAAGTCCTCAAGTCGTCTATACCGCAATGTTTGAAGACGAAAGTCTTCAACCAATGCGTCTTACCTGCCATGACATACGGTGCCGAAACGTGGACACTAACTGCGGGACTAGTCCACAAATTCAAAGTCGCTCAGCGTGCTATAGAGCGAGCTATGCTCGGAGTATCTTTGAAGGATAAGATCAGAAATGAGATTATCCGGAAAAGAACCGGAGTCACCGACATAGCTTGCAAAATTAGCAGGCTGAAGTGGCAGTGGGCTGGTCACGTATGTCGTAGGACCGATGGCCGTTGGAGCAGACGAGTCCTAGAGTGGAGACCGCGAATCGGCAAGCGCAGCGTAGGGCGCCCTCCAGCCAGGTGGACCGACGACCTTAAGAAGGTGGCGGGCACCAACTGGATGCGGAAGGCGGAGGACAGGGAGCTTTGGCGCACCTTGGGAGAGGCCTATGTTCAGCAGTGGACAACGATTGGCTGTTGATTGATTGATTGATTGATATTTTTTAATTATGTTTATAAAATTATTTTTTTATTAAACCTATTTTTATGTGTTATTGATTTATAAATATCTTCAGAATACTTGAATACGAAAATTCTAAATAAATTCACCATTCAACTTTAAAAATAAAGAACTTATTTGTTAAAAAAAAAAACGAAACGGACATTGCCCTATCGAAACTAAACATATTCTTAATATGGCTGTCAAATTTGTGCTGTCGAATTATATGTTATCTGTACGGTTACACGAGATTAATGAACATTGAAAATTTTTAATTTGCATATTTATTCGGTAGTGTATTATTTGATGCGATTCTTCTCACGATATGTGACTTTCCTTTGGGCTAGTTTTTGCAACGGAAATGCGTATTAGAATCGAGTATTATTGAATTAATTATTTTTATTTAAACTTGGCAAGTCAGACTGGAAAATAGACCACCCGAAGGTAAGTGATCACCACCAACTAGTCATCGGCACAATAAGAAATATTAACCATACCTTACATCGTTAATGCGCCACCCTTGCACTTGTTATTGCACTGGTTCACTGACCTTTATATCGTAACAAAACATTTTTTTTTTTTTTTTTTTTTATAGAATAGGAAGGAGGACGAGCATATGGGCCACCTGATGGTAAGTGGTCACCAAACGCCCTTAGACATTGGCATTGTAAGAAATGTCAACCATCGCTTATAGCCAATGCGCCACCAACCTTGAGAACTAAGATTTTATGTCCCTTGTGCCTGTAATTACACTGGCTCACTCACCCTTCAAACCGGAACACAACAATATCAAGTATTACTGTTTTGCGGTAGAATATCTGATGAATGGGTGGTACCTACCCAGACGAGCTTGCACAAAGCCCTACCACCAGTAGTTTTCATACTACATACATAAACATCGGTGTTTAGCGGTAAAATTTATGAATTCAGTTAAATATCACACCAAAATGATGTTAATGATGACCACTAGATCTTTGTTTTATATGAATGATTAGGCACAAAATGGCCCCCAAGCCTAAAGCAAAAAGAGTGCGACGTTTCACTACGTAACGTTAGTTAATAGTTTCTGAAGATTTTTATGTCTAAATGCCAGAGGTGGTACCAAAGGTAAATTATGATCTCACTTAAATCCTCTAAAATATCCAAACCAAAAATAGGTATTGTTATATATGTTTATCTGTGTATATTACAGACATATAATTGGAGCTACTAAATAGATTTGCTGATTTTGTTTTAGTTAGTTTTATTTCATTTAGTTCTTTTTTTGTTAGAAAGGTAACTTGATGAGAAGTTTCTTAGCTATTAAAAAAATCTATTCAGCTGTTTGAAGATCGTCAGCTCTTTTCTAGTTGTTGAATGGATGTGAGCAACCCTAACTGGTTAGACATAAAATGTGTTATCCTGTGCCTTCAATAATAATATAATAACATAGTAGATAATTTGATCTGATGCTGCAGTATCATCTGGAATTAATAGAATACCCAACTCCTAAGTTTTATTTTTAAGGGTTTTTTATTTTTAAGTTTCATAATCATAGCATTATATTCATAAATTTCTCATGAGTTTTTAGGTAATGAAAGTCTATTTTAACTTAATAACTTAATAATTAAATGTCATACTTGTCACGTGTATTGAGTTGCATATATATTATTTATTCGGTACACGATACGTTAAGAACGGTAGTGAATTATTTTGTAGAGTAAAATAGTCATTGTAGAATAATATAAGTTATTCAATTGATTACTTTTATGTGAGGATTAACATAGAAAATCATAGAAACACGGATATAGTTTTCAAAGAGCAGGAATTCTACATTAAAGAAATACTACAGATAATTGCCGCGAATAATAAAAATTCCATCTTATTTGTTTCCAATGCGTCGTTTACAACGTCAGTGGTAATATAATCATAAAATTAATATTTTATTTAAATTTTATAAGCATCATACTAGTTATGTGTCTGCAATTGTTAAAATAAGTGATGACTACGTGTACCTACACCTACACAATACTATACAATGAGTTCTTTGCCTTTGTAAGCTTCAGTTGTTTGCGATATTGCTAACTTTCATTTATGATAATGTTTTTGCGCAATAATACTAATAATATTATCAGACGATTAGATAGTTCGTTCGTTTTTTAATATCAAGATCAATTAAAATCTAATTATACTTTATTCAAGACTGCTTTTAGATGGCTGCTTCGGTAAGTACCTGCGCAAGATAGCACGGCGGGAGGTATCACCTTCCTGCCACGAGTGTGGTGCGCCAATCAACACGGCGTAACACACCATAACGGAGTGTGCTTCAGAGGTATTCTCTGGCCGCGGTTGTCAGCGGAGACTTCTCCTTGCCGAGCATCATCAACGCGATGCTCGGAAGCGAGGAGTGCTGGTCGGAAATGGTTAAAAATACATTGAATCCAAAGCTAAAACTGCTGGCAAAAAACTTGGCATCCTCAATAAGGTCAAGCAGTACTTCACACCGGAATAGCTTCTGACTTTATATCAAGCCCAAGTCAGATCGTGTATAGAGTACTGCAGCCATTTATGAGACGGCTCTGCTAAGTATCAGTTTGAAGCACCGCTGCAGACCTGCTCCGTCTAAGAAGCAATAGACGTCGCCGGGACTAGGGGGGTCTCAGTACCCTGGTAATATCCCCTAGAGAATGGAAGCCTACATAGGCTGGCCGTCCGTCAGAGCGTCATGGTAGCATGCGCAAGTGATCCCGTGGCGCTCCTCGTTAAGACGGAAAGGGCACCGCTGGTTTTGTAGTGGGTATTCCGATGTTCGGGGCGCACACGGCGCCTCGGACACCGGCGAGCCCCACATAGCCCCCACTGATCCCGTAGGGGAAACGCGTAATGCGTTTTTCCAGCGTAAAAAAGTGCTTTTCAGATGTAATTTTGAATTGTCATTGTACAACTTATAAGCTTATATATATAGGCTTATATTATATGTTAAGCTACTACCGGTTCGGAATGTAGATTCTACGTAGAAGAACCGAGAAGTAACACAGTAGTTACAGAGTTATGTCTATTAAAAATTATTTATCACCTGTATAATGTTGTTTTAAGTGACATGTCTTAATTATTAATGTTTTTTTAAAACACATTAATTTATATATTAAATTGTATATTTATTTGAACGACAGAGCCTTTGATTATTGAAAATTCTTATAAATATTAATATACAACGCATCGGCAAACATAATAGTTCCAAAAGATATTAGCTTCTATTACAATAATAATATATTAAAAGATTGAAAAATTGGTGTAGACATTGCCCTCCTACAGTTTTATTATGATTTTATTATGCCTATCAATTACGTAAACGTAGGCAAATTTATTTTTTTATTAATTGAATGAACTCAGAAAACAAATGAGAAACTTTATAACTTATTATAAACTAGCTCATTTGTTTGTTTAGAAATATTGAGGTTATCTCAATATACATATATATGAATGTTTGTTTATTTGTTTGTGTCGTACGTTCCAAAACTGATTAATTTGAAAGGTTTTATTGTAACATTAGGCATAGTCCAGTCACTACAGTGGTTGAATCTTCTGATGATAAGAAACTGAAAATTTATGAACCTTTATTTTGACACTTTCTAATTTCTGTAAGTATAATTAAATTAGTATTTGCTTATTGTAGGGCTAATTATAATTAAATTATGTTATTAATTAACTAATATTAATTATTTATTGAAGAACTAATATGATGAGCATCGTACTCGGGCTAGATATAGTTCCTAAAAGCTTTGGCAGTAATCCCACTAGCCCAGACATACTAAGCTTAATAGTTTTTATTATCTAAGATGTCACTAGTAATATTTCGCTATCGGTAAAATGACAATATATGTGACAATGAAAATGCCTTTGACTATTAAAAAAATCTTCCTTGCGTATTACAGTAGTATTATAGAATAGAATGTTGGAATATGTTGTGAAACTTTATCAAAATAAAAAGTCTAGTAATTTAAATTTTCTGCATGGCTCTTTTATTTGGCTTCATTTAATAATGGTTTGATGCGTATAAAATTATGTATGAAATATGTTTTCAAAATCGTTTTCCGATGATATCTCGATGGAAAAATATTTATTAACAGTCAGTTGTTTTTCCGGTTTTAAGATATCTATAATATATATATTATTATTTATATATGTTTACTGGTGGTAGAGCTTTGTGCAAGCTCATCTAGGTAGGTACCACCCACTCATCAGATATTCTACCGCAAAACAGCAGTACTTGTTATTGTTGTGTTCCGGTTTGAAGGGTGAGTTGAGCCAGTGTAATTACAAGCACAAGGGACATAAAATCTTAGTTCCCAAGGTTGGTGGCGCATTGGCTATGTAAGCGATGGTTGACATTTCTTACAATGCCAATGTCTAAGGGCGTTTGGTGACCACTTACCATCAGGTGGCCCGTATGCTCGTCCGCCTTCCTATTCTATATATATAAAAATGTATGCATACATCTGCAAGCTGCATGCATGCTACATTAATGAGATGCAGCGTAGCGCACTGAACTCAATACTAGAGAGCGTACTACATGGAATGGGGATGCGAAGGGTCTTATAAATATATGTCTCTTCTTCCTTATTCAAATTATTGCAAGCAAAAACCTGATGTGACCTGTTTGTATCTGTCGATTACTTATAAAAATCTTGGTGTGGCAGTACTTCATAACGGCTCAACACCTAAAACTTTACAAGGCTAAAATTTGGCTCCACATAGAGTACTGCTCTTATCTCTGGGCTCCCGCCCAGTACCAGCTTCTTCTATCTACCGCATTTAATATACAAAGCGGCATGAATTATCGACGACCAAGCTTTTTTCGACCAACTCTATCCTTTGGCTCTGTGTAGAGATGTTGGATCACTGTGCATCTTCTACCGCATCTTTCATGGGGATATAAAATCTCTATTAAAATATTAGTTTCGGTATCGGAAGTCACGATACAATTCCAAATTCCATCCACATCAACATATTTTCCTATGGTTTCCACCAGTGGACCGAGCGATTCATTGGGAAGGTTAAGGTGTATAATTAATTACAGTTTTGGGTAAATTGGCTAAAATATGACGATAATTGCTAAAAATGTGAGAACAAATAATGCCGAGGGAGCTTTATTGATGTGTGTCACGTAAATAAATAGAGTCATACGTATAATATTACGATATGAACGTTTTATTTTATGTATGTCCCGTAAAGAGCCTACTATTAATAAAAAAAAACTATTTAAATATATCAAAGACGTTTAAACGAAAACCAAACATAGTTTTATATTATATTCAATAAAGTACATATTATAATTTTTAATAGATATAAAGAATCTTATAACGTTAAAATTAGTTCTTGACACGCTATAAATAAATGTAATTTGCATGACTAATTTAATTATACTCGGTTTTCTCACCTATTAGCGAAATTTCAAATGTAAAAGATTGCTGTCAAGTTGTCAATTAAAAACTACCATCGACTTGAGTATCACTTTTTTTATATAAAATTATATAAATGTTTAACTATTTATAAAATTGTACAAGCCGACGCATTTTCCTTGATACGAAATATTCAAATTTATTGAATGTAAATATTTTAACACTGTAAGCTTTTGGAGAAGGTATACCTTTTCTTCAAAAAAGGAAGAGGAGGCCTTAGCAGTGGGACATACACAGGCTATTAGTTTGTAAACTTTTGATGTATCAATAATAATGATAAGCGTTAGTAATTTTCCTGATTTTATGACTGTTACAATTTTATTTAACGTAAAGTTTATAATATTTATTTTATAATATCCTTGTCCATATATGTATAGTATATATGTGTTGGGCTAACATTCTAAATTATATATTACAAAATGAATACTTTATACGTAATAGTCTTGATAAAACACCAAAAAAGTTATAACTTAAAATGTACTTAACATATATTTAGATTTTTTATGGAAATTATATTTAAATATACAATATAATTTACATTTAAGCATATAGTAGGTACGTGATTTATTCTCGGGGTCTATATCCGTCACATTAATAGTTATAGACTCATTTAACGATCAACACTTAACATATTAGACATATTATAAGTTTTATTTTTTATTTTTAAATAAAATTATTGTAAATAGATACGTTAAGGTAAACTTATTTTCTCTAATCGGGATACACACACAACGCAGTATTGAAATTTTCATTCGTTTTAAAAATATTATTGAAAATTTATGTAATTTTATATGAATTTGCACGTCTCAAAAATATTTTTTTTCTATTCTTATTTTCATTTATTTCTTTCAGCTTTCTTCATGATGGCTTACTTTATGACAGAGCACAAGATGAATTAAATACAAAATAAAATTGAACTCAATCTACCACTGAACAACTTCGTCTCTTTTACTTGTAGTATGTATGTTTCATAAACAGTGTAAGACATATAGTTGCTGAATTTGAATATTTTTCAATTGTAACATTTTGATTAAGTGCTTACTTCTTCGAGATTATTCTTAATTATGTATGAAACGAGTAACTGGTTTTGATAAAAGTTTACATTGAAATATAATGTGCTCTAATTTATTTAAATTAATTAGTTTTTGTTACATATTTTAACATCTAATCTAAACCCGTAAATAAATTTACAACCCGGATTTAAAAAGTAAAGAGTTATGCTTAAACATAATATTATGTGTTCCAGATGTTTATATTTTAAGCTACTTTAACTCATTCAATTCAAAAAGGCGACATAAAATAGAAGGTGCTTATCCAACGTAAATATGTATATATAAATGAAAAATATTACGGTGTTTGTCTATACATTAAAACATATATCCAATTATTGTATGGTTATATTTTTCAAATATTAACAAATAAAAAATATTGACGACTCCACATGTTTCCAGTACTTTCTGTCAAATTTTGGCCACCGCGGCTTTTATATATTTATATATGTAGGTGACAGGACTTGTGATAACACTTGTGTTATTATACAAGTCCCTCAATGTTATAGTTTGATGGGAGGGCAACCGACACCACCTGAACCAAACTCATATCACTACCTATTCCAGACTGCTACTGAAAATGTTCTGACGCTGAAACTCATTAACATTATAATTTGAATTTAGGAGTTTGATCTGCAGCCATTATATCTCTGATCTGACGATGTCCTCCTGATTGATTTCGGTCACGGCGGCCAATCTTCAGAGAGGTTAGTCAACTTCTCAGGATACATTATAATTCACAAGTAGGTACGCAAGCACAGTTAAATTCTCGTTTCCCCCACTCTCATAATACGAAGGGGCGGCAAACCGACACGACTGGAAAGAGTTCAGAAAACCGCTTTACGTGCTTTCCGAGGCATAGACTTCGGGCTTCTAACTGGGAATAATTTAAACACATGCCTATAGGTAGCAAACATTGCTTGTATTTGATGGAATAACACAATATTTTTGTTAATATATATATGTAATAAATCTTTCTATAAATACATTTTGCGTTATACTACACTTTAAAATAAATTTAACACAATCGTCGTTTTATATTGAATAAATTAAATTTATTAATAACTCTATAAATTATGAAATATAATTACTTTATGAATATTTCTTTTTTTTAAATGTTTACTTAAGAAATAAAATGTTTAAAGTTACTTGGAATCGCTTTATTAATGAATAAAATATAATCATATTATAATTAGGTAGGTAATTCTAGATGACATTTCCAAACAAAATCAGAGTCATAAACAAATCTTATATCGTAAGGTCTATAAAGTTATGACGCCTTAAGGTTTAATGTTATCTACATATGGCCTGTATCTGAGATCAGTGTACTTGACCAGCTGTAGACATTATATGGCAGAATATATATACACGTCATTGTGTACGTAATTTTTACTAGTTATCCTTTTAATTCATTAATAGTAATTACTTGATGTTCACTACTGTTCACTTATTATATTGCTAAACAGCAATACTTAGTTTCGTTGTGTTCGGTTTGTAGGGTGAGTAAGTCAGTGTAACTACAGGTACAAGGATCATAGCTTTTTAGGTCCCAAGGTTTGCGGCGTATTAGCGGTGTTAGGTATTATTAATATTTCTTACAGCGCCAAAGTTTATAAGAGGCGGTGACTACTTACTTAATCAAGAAATATAAATAATAAGAAAAATGATCGCTTGAACTATCGAACGCTCGAACTATCGAAGTAACTCGGAAGCTAATACAAAATATAAAATTAATCGTTTATGTAACTACCAAGGTGAGATTTTTTTAAAGATCAAATAAAATGACTTAATTCTTTAGTTATTCTATAATTTTATAATAGGACAGGTAAGCTTAAATATATTGAATTAAAATAATTGTTTATTTGTTTATTCTTAATCATAATGAATTGTCAAAATATATCAATATTTGAACTTTGATTCAAACATAATTTATATAAGAAGTTGATATTATATTCATATTAGATGCATTTATGCATTTATATATATGTATGAAAAATAATCATAATAAGTGCCTACATGTACCTATACACCATACCGGGATTTTGTCCGTTTTTTTCCGTATATTAAATATAATAATAAGTCATAGTAATCAATAAAAATTTAGAAAATTATCGGTCAGGATTTACTTCCGATTCAAATGATTTCATACACAAATCAGTTTGTTAACTTTAATTTCGACTTGTTAGTTCGAACAAATTAACTGAATTGTTTATTTATTATTAAATTGTTTTTATAATTTAACGTTACCTTTGTACTAAAGTATTATACAAAAGTGTATGTTCTCTTGATCATGTTTTGGGGTTAAGACAAACCTTGCAAGATCTCTGACAATGATAATTACTCGTAAGCTTCTCAAACTGTTAACGTGCGTGCCGACTGCCTCTCAACTCTAATTTATTAAGATACTTCAATGTATTGTGTATTTTCTTTCTTTTGTTATATATGTTTGTACAAGACCATTAAATTAGCATAATTATGTTTATGCAATCAAAAGGTTAAAAGTTCATTATGATATCCTAATATTTAATGCATTTAACGTCTTTACAAGCGCGAATTTAATTTTTTATAACACTTTTAGTATTTCTTAATTAAAAACATTATAATTTATTATGATTTAAATGGTTATATAATAAATATAAAGAATTTAAGATCAACTTATTATTTTGACCTATAGAACCAATTTTTGATAGATGATGAGATATATTTGATTATAATCTCAAAAATGAATTAATAAAATATTAGTTTTCGGATAAGTATAAACATTTTTCGGAAGTCTGTTTGTAAAATTCTAAAAGCCTTTTGAAATATGATTGAAATCAGAATAATATTTAAGAAGGATATATAGGAACAAAAGCGATGCTATGTTGCCAATCTCAATTAAATCTTTTAGACCATTTTTTGTAAAAGATAGATATTAATTATAAAACGTTATCTTATCAAATCTTCGGTAACAGTCGGTCTGTGAAAATATTAATGAATGTATATCATTTGTTGAACCAGTTTTTAATTTGGATCATTTAATCAATTTCCAGTTGATGGAATATAAATTATAACCACGATCCTTGAACTATAAGAAAATCATCATCAATGATCTCATTTGACATACGCTGGCTTTGTATAATAATTAATATTTGTATAATAATTATATTGACGAGCCGGTTGGCGTGGTTGGTAGACCTTTCACGCCGAAGGTTGTGGGTTCGATTCCCACCCAGGACAGACATTTGTGTGCATGAACATGTCTGTTTGTCTTGAGTCTGAGTGTAATTATCTATATAAGTATGTATTTACAAAAAGAAAAGTAGTATATGTAGTATATCAGTTGTCTGGTTTTCATAGCACAAGCTTTGTACAAGCTTAATTTGGGATCAGATGGCCGTGTGTGAAAAATGTCCCAGGATATTATTATTATTATTATTATTTTATCAAATCAAATCTTTATCATGAAGGACATAAGCACATTACCTCAAAATGTACTATGACAACGTTTTAAGTTTTAGCTTTTTCTTGTAATCTCGTATTTTATTTATTTATATACTACTAGCTGCCAATCCCGGTTCCATGCGGTTAGAATAAGAGTCCAAATAAAAGTTTTACACATAATAAAGGACAAACATACTGAGTAAATTCGTGTTGTTTTTGGGCCAGGAACCAACACAGGCTTACGCAGAATAACTCACAAATTATATCAGAATCGGCTGACTATACGTATAGCGGACAAACAAAAAAACATACAAATATCATTTTAAGCAATTTAATTTATAAGAAATTATATTATTGATATGTATTTTGTTTTGTTTCGGATAATAAATCATACTAATCCGATTTATGTTGTATTTTTATATTAATATGTTTATAGGCGTAGGATAAACAAAGCTTAAGATAAGATTTCCGCAAGTGGAACTAGCCAAGTTTATACTATATAACGCAATTGTTTTAACAAAAAAAAACAATATATAAGTTCACTCTCTACTCTTTCATGCACACATTCCGATAAGTCGGTATACTGAAACAACTGCAAAGTTCACGCACTGACCAATGGATCTAAGCGTCAGGATCTGCAGCTATTTACTCAAGGACGTAGTTATGCCAGGAATGTATATGGAATATTTATGTGTTGTTTATAAGATTGTGTTAGAAGACATTTGAAAAAAAGCATAAGAAATAACGTGTGCGTTAAAATGTACTGATCATTGTAGTACCGACTACGGACGGAGATAGCTTGGTATGAAACTGATTATTTTTATATATTTGTATTTACATAATAGCTGTTCCGCTGCTGATTATAATATTTTTGTTTTCCTGGGTAGCTAACCTTGCCAACGCAACGAAATTAATGCCTTTCATGAAAAAAAAACAAAACAATTCTATATTATTTATTAATAACAATACTACATGTTTACTAAATAAAAGAGAGAATACAAATAACTACTAAATTTCTTAGAATTAAAAATATATTATATTTTGGAAAATGTATTGTTACTTTAACAGTTTCGCACCTTAAACGAATAAAAATAAATAATTAATCAATAGAATAAAGTTTGAGAAACATTGCTAATGAATAACTAATATCGAACACATTATAAATGAGACGAACTGGCTAGGAGAATCATATTATAAAATTAGATGAAAAAAAGGTATATAAAGGCATAGATCTTAGAAGCGACAACATTCAAGTTCATAAGCCGTGAAGATAATAACAGCAATGCGTGTTCTTTTGGTGCGTAGAACTTATTACATTTTTAATTACCTAATATTTAATAATATTTTTGCAGGATAAAATTATTAATAAAAAATCTTATTCGATAATTTATAATTGTATTGTACGATTAGCTTAATTTTTTACTTTTCATTTACAGGTACTTTCCTTGGCGCTGGTCGCTGCTTACGCAGCTGAAACCTTCAGGTGGGTTACGACAATAGTTTTTAATTGGGTGGTTGGTTATATAGTTTTGATTGGTTTTAAAAAAATACATCAAGTAATGAATATTAACAGCAATTGTTAAAACCTTTATTTTTTATAGTGTTATTTTTATTTGTTTTAAGATATATAAATATAATATAAATAATTGCAAGACACCCACCCACACAAGCTTTCATGAAGTACATACATAAGTAATCGAATTAAATTTATATTATATTATATATGGATCACAAATATGGTTTAATAATAATTTGGGTAATATTATTTTGCAGCCCTAGCACGACTCCCTACCCAGTGACTCGTGCTTCAGCTACCGCATCAGTGAGCACCTACAACCCCTCCCGATACTATACCGGCAGAGTCACAAACGCACCCACATACAACAACCCCGGTCGCTACGAAGCTGGTCGTTACGACCCCGGCCGCTACGACCCTGGCCGTTACAACCCTGGCAAATACGACAGTTCAGGCCGTTACATCCCTGACAACTCTGGTGCCTACAAGTAAGATAATCTTTTGATTTTCAATTTAGTACGACTTTTGTACTCATGAAAGTTGAAAAGGGAACAGAGCTAGTAGGTTATAAAAAAATAAAAATTATGAACTTTGATACACCAAACGCTTAACATGTAAATAGCATTGAATAAATTGACGCATCTATTTACTACTTAACCACTCCTTGCATATTAATTTCATGTGACATAATATTATCTTTCATTTATATATTTAATAAAACAATAAAATAAACTACTGGACAATTTAATTGATAAGAATGACAGAGGATAACATTGTAGTAGCTTTTATGTTTTTTCATTTATATACGACATAAGTATTCAATATAAAGTAAATTTGTTTTTTCAGCGGAGACCGTGGTGACCGTGGTGGTGCTGGTGGCTTCTACTCCGGCTCATCTGACAAGGGAGGTCCCGGCGGTCCCGGTGGTTTCTACAGCGGCTCCTCTGACAAGGGAGGTCCCGGTGGCGCTTACGTCGGAAACAACGACGATGCAGGCAAAGGCGGAAATGCTGGAGGGTAATATTTCTTTTAAATTAAAAAAAAAATTATTTATTTATATATAAAAATATTTAAAAGTGTGGTAACTCTTTTAGTATTTATTTTAAAATAAATGTAATTTAAGTCACTTGTAAGGTCCTGTGATATTACTAATACTCCTATTTAGAAATTGACAATAAATTTATTTTCAAATCATTAATAAAGGAATAAATAATAAAAGTGTGTAAGAGTATTTAAAAATAATTATTATACTTTAATATTTTTACAAGATTAAGTAAAACCTGTTATTTGGAAGTTTTATTCCTCTCGTAAATAACGACACAACACATAGTCCAAAATTATATAAATAGCTAATAAACAATCAGAAGCAGTTTTAATTAAAAATATAGAACGTTTTTCACTTAACAAGTTTTTACATTACAAGTTATAGAAAAGTTTTTTATTATGTAATTAGCATAGGTGAAAACGTACTTTATAACATACGATTATTGCTTTTTATAACAAAGTAGTATGTAAGAAAATTAATTTTCAATGCCTTTCATTTGATGACACTAATTAAAAAAAAAATAAGTTTATTTTACTTTCAGAATTGCTCCCGTCGTTGTTGAAGAAGAGAAGAAGACCCCAGAGGTCGTCGTCATCTCATCCACCGCAACTGTTTCCAACACCCCCGTTTACACGACCTACGTCAAGCCCACACCAGCTTACGTGCAAGTCCCAGTCAACACTGGAAACTACGATTACAAATACGGAATCATCCGTCAAGAAGGCGATGTTCTTCCCGATGGTTACCACTACCTGTACGAGACTGAAAACAAGATCCTCGCTGAGGAAGCTGGCCAAATTGAAAAGGTTGACAATGAAAGCGAAGGTATGAGGACTAAGGGTTTCTTCGAGTACGTCGGACCTGACGGTGTCACTTACAGAGTTGACTACACTGCTGACGAGAGAGGTTTCTTGCCCAGCGGCGCTCATTTGCCTTAAGATATCTAGTCTATAGTATTTACAAATGTTACAGCTACTCCGTGGTTGATATTTTCAGATTGAAAATATAAAATTAGTACAAATAACCTGGTTACATTTTATTTCTATATTAATTCCTTATTAGAAATAATATAAATGTGTGTATATGTAAAATTTTATAGAACTTTATACATATCAGATAAGCTATCGTGTTCTATAAGATTCCGATGTAATCTGAAAATATGAAGCCAAAACGCGTTTGGAAGTTTTGTGTTATTGCAATATATCTGTATCAGGCGCATTTTATTTAATTTGTATCATGTTTATGTTTATAATTCGCCTCTAATTAGGTTTTGGGATAAAAAATCGCGTTACTTGCAATTTCAATAAGTATATACTGTCTAAGTCACTGTAGTGTAATTGTGTGTGTAGAGTGGTAAAATACTTATAAATTCACCAAATGCTACAAATTATGTTCTTAACAGAAGGGAATGCCTTTGCCCAGATTAGGTAGGATTCTCCTGCTCCGAGTGCGCCGGAATACCCACTTGTAAATCAGAGATACACACTCTCACTATGGGATCGCTTACGCATGGTGGTGGCACGGTAAGCCACCCTGACGGTTGGCTTGATTTGTGTTTATAATTCATCTCATACTTGACGGAGAAGTAAATCATGGCGAGAAAACCTGTGTCTAATATTACTGAAATTCTACCACATGTGTATTCCACCAACCCTCATTGGAGTATGGTTAAACATGACAATTATTGTCTTGCTTAAAAGCTTATGGTTAAGACTTAAAAGTTAGTATATGTTATGCTTTGATTTTTTTATTAACAAAAATATGGTAAAATTGATAATAGAGTAACAGCCTGGTTATGCCCTACTGCTTGGCTAAGGCCTCTTTTACCCTTGACGAGAAGTTTTTAAACTTATTCCACCACCCTATTCGAATGGAGGTTGGTGGATACAAATTTGGCAGATATACATTCGAAGCAAGTTTGATTCTCACGATGTTTTCATTCACCAACAAACTCGAGATGAATTATACACAAAAATTAAGCATATAAAAGTTCAGTGCTTGTCTGGGTTCAAACCCGCAATCTTCGCTTAAGACTCACTTTTTCTAACCACTGAGCCATCTCGGCTTGGAACTGATATGATTCTTACATGTATACTATAATTACATTTTCTCATTCATTACCTAATTCTTTTTTTTATTGAATTTTCATATCACAATAATCTCTCTATTTGAGATTTTATTATTAATCTATATTTAGTCTTAATTTGATATTAGAGACGAACTTCTTAGCATTCCATGGATTCGCGGGGTACATGTAAATTTATTTTAAAGTAACTAATCAAGATGCATTTTTATCTTTTTAAACTTTTATAATGATTTTGCGTCTATAACATATATCAGTAAATTATTATATATTTTAGCTCCTTCAAAATCGAACCTTGTATTGTGTTTGTTAGTACTCGATCTAGGTGCCAGTAGGCTTCTATTATGCTAGTATCTGGTATGACATTTGTGAGATTTTTTTTCGAATGCTGTTAGTATTAAGTGTTTTAATTAGTTAAGTGTTATAATTGTTTTATATCATTAACGGCACTCACTAGAGAGAGAACTGCCGTTAGTGATATTTTTTTAAATAAATAAACAAGTGTGATAAGAAACTAGAATTAACAATTAACAGTTGTAATTTATCAATTTTGTTAATCATTCATTATTGCTTTTATTACCAATTTACAATTTTTTGACATAGCGCTTAAAATATATTATACTTATACTTTATACTTTATTGTACACCACAAAGAGAAGAAAAAAAAATACAAAACATGGATTCAGCCTAAATAAAAGTAACATACAATTTTGGCGACCTTATCGCTACATAGCGATCTCTTCCAGGCAACAACGGATTAAGTGATAACTCATAGGGTATGAGGTAGGTGGTGCTCCAACAATAAATAAGATAACATTAATTTATGATTAAACAAACTAATAAATAAATGCAAATATAAAACACACATAATATATATCAATAAATAAATTATATTATCAATACATACAAAATTACAAGTATACAATATAAATACATACTATAAACAATAAGAACGAACGAAACACTATAACGTTAAGTCCTCAAACATAATGATCTTTTACAAGTAAGTTTTTTAAAAATATCTATGGATTTGGGCTCCCGAATATTTAAAGGAATGTCGTTCCAGAGCTTAATAGCTGTAAAAGAATTATTATAAAAAGATGACTTATGTTCAGGCACTCTTAATTCTTCACAGAAAGAAGACCTTCTCCAGGATTCCCTAAAAATAAAAACTTCTCCTTCAAGCAAGGGGGATCAGAGTGAAACAACACACAGTACATAATAGACAGGATGTGCAATGTGTCTAGCGATGCTGCTGATGATGCCGGCGAAGTCGAATGGGTAACCAATTAAGACGACAAATTAAGATCTATATAACGATGCATTTAATGTTTTCAAACCAAGGTTATGAACGTTAATCAAGCTAATTAGTAACAATGTAAGAGAGTGAGATAAAACAATAAAAATAAAAATAAAAAATTGAAAAGGCTAGGCGACTGAAAATCTGTATAAATATGTAATTATTATATAAACTAGCTATAGATGGCTATAAACCATGGGGTTTCATGTGTTTGGAATTCAATTTGTGACTAAAATTTATATTGTAGTATTTCTATTATAGATATAATATATTTAAATTATCGATTTGTACATTTTTCATTACAAAATTGTAGAACTTGCACACAGATCTTTATATCCAATTTTACACCCTTGAAGGGTGTAAAATATGCTTGTGTCCATCCTCGGGGTTCAAGCTTGCTACATACTTAATTTCATCAAAAACGGTTCCGTGGTTTAGTTGTGAAAATGTAACAGACAGACAGAGGTACTTTCGCATTTACAATATTAGTTTAGGCTAGCTGTGCCCGCGGTTTCACCAGCATATAACTTAAAGAAATCACTGTGATTTCTTACACAACATAACAATACACAACATTTTTAGTTTTATTTTCATATATTTGGTATATTAGTATTTATCGGTTTTCGCCAAACCCGGTTCTAGATAGAGCAACATACAATTGGCCATGAGAAAAACAGTATTCCCTTTAATCTATTCTAGCATACTCGAACGTTTTTCCCTGTGCTTTATTTAATGTGACTGCAAACGACGAAAATGTAAATTTGTAAATTTGTAAGTACTTATTATAAACTAACCGCCTAAGTATAAATTTAATAAAACAATTAGAAACAAATATGCGATGACGAAACGAAATACCTACCTAACCTATAAACTTTTACTTACAAAGTTATTCACAAACCGAAAACAAATATTTAAGTATGAGTATTTTTAAACAACCTACTCTATTACCTGTTGAAATATGTCAAAACTAAAAAAAGTACTAACATTTGTCTATCTACCTTTATATCGTTCATAAGAAATAATGCCTTGTTTATAAACTCTTAGAACAAATTTGATTGCCATACAACCATACTTTATAAATGGGCTATTCAACACGACATTATTTTTTCAATTCGAACCAGCAGTTCCTGAGACAAGCGCGTTCAACCAAGCAAACTCTTCAGCTTTAATATATTAGTATAGATAAATAAAGTTTTCAATGAGTTAAATATTTTTATTTAATCAGAATATTTTGGAATAAAAAAAATGTGCAGTGCTGTTTGTCTGTACCTTTCTAAGATTAGCATAATTTTAGAAAAATTAGACGCATCTTGTGCTTTATGATGAAGGAAAACATCGTGGGGAAGCCTGCATGTGTCTAATTTCCCTGAAATTCTGCCACAAGTGTATTCCAATAACCCGCATTGGAGCAGCGTGGTAGAATAAGCTCCTAACCTTCTCCTCGTAAAGGGGAGGAGGCCTAAGCCCAGCCGTGGGCCCAGCAGTGGGACATTCACAGGCTGTTACGATTAATTTTAAGTGAAGTTAGCCACAATACATTAATGAAAAAATGGTTGCAGCCAAATCAGTTAAGCCGTTTCTAAGATTAGCTTACACAAACATACAGACAAACAGCCAAACAGATAAACAAACAAACATTCTAACAATCATTAATTGGGTTCTATTGCATTGATGAAGACTCCCGACTCATATATCTTCCATGTACAGCCAGCGATAAGTTACATTTTTATTATATGTATAGCAGATATAGATTAGGTGCCTGATTGGGCTTTATAGCAAGCTGGCCGTAGCTAAGGCTGTGGATTCCAAAGTCTTAGGTTAAATCCGTCTGTTGAGCTTATAAAAAATTATAGGATTTGAAGACAGTTTTTTCTTTCTATTTTATTTTTAAACTACCGCTTGCCCCGTGGCTTCGCCCACGTCATAAATAAATAATAAAAAGGCCAATATTTGTTAATTATATTATATATTAGCTATGATAAAGTTTGAAGAAGTAACAATTATTCACAACACACACGACCTTTCGTGTTTATGATATAAGTGCGAATATTATTATTCTAGAAATTAAAGATAAATGGATATACCGATTTATGGTAATGTACTATATTAGGTGTAGTATTTCCATTTGTTAGGACAACGATATCTCTGGCAAGACTTACAGATGAACATCCTACATACAATTACCCATGTGAAAAGCAGCAGCAAGTAATACAAAGAAAATTACAATCCTTGTTATCTTATTAAACTATAAATAAGGATAAAACTACACAGTATAATGGAAACTTTATTTAATCCCACATCTAAAGATTCGGTAATCTTAAAATTCAACACAAATATTTCTTGAAAAAGTTAAGACTACAACGTTACAACCGAGTTAATAATTGCAACTTAAAGCCACAGAGTATTTAATATTATTGATGTAAATTTTAATAATCAAATCAAAGAACAATTGAAATATATCAGACAAAACGATGACTGAACAACGAAAATGTAAATTTGAACTTAATATGTAGGGCAGAAGGTCACTCTACTCCGGAAAATCTGGGACACCACGACTCAGAAATTGTCGTATTAACATATGGGCTTATGATCGCAACATACATTATAACAAAAATAGTATGTACGTTTTTATAACTTTTGATGAACAATTGATTTTGACGAAATAAAGACTAAACGGAACCTTGAAATACGTCTATAATAATTCAGTTATTCCAATTTATAATTTTTAGCCGTTTTTAAAATTACCCCGGATAAACAGACAGATAGCCAAAAAAAATTATTGTTTACGTTTTGGTATTTTAAAAATAGCTTATTATTATTAACTTCAAAGAGGCAGTTTAAGGTTTATGTCAAATAAAATTAAACTAGGTTTACAAATATTATTATTTTTATATTTATACTTGTGATACAAGCAACATTTAGAGTATTTTCATTTTCAAAAGAAATCTGCCACTGAAGCACACAAAATTCTTGTTGAGACTTACAGTGACAATGCTCTGTCGGAAACGACATGCAGAGACTGCTTTCGACGTTTCAAAGGTAATGAGTTTGAACTTGAGGATAAAGAACGGTTTGGTGCACCAAAAAAGTATGAAGACGAAGAATCGAAGGAATTGCATCATCAAGACCCATGTCAAGCACTAGCTGAACTTGGAAAATCATTACAAGTTGGGATCCAGAAGCAAGGACATTGGATGCTGTATGAGTTAAACCGAGAGAACCGAGAACCGTTTTCTTACGTGTAAACGGCAGAAAACCAAAGGTTTTTTGCATTTTATCTTGACTAGCGACGAAAAGTGGATATAGTACGACAATCCAAAGTATAGAAGATCGTGGGGTAGGCACGTCCATGTATTATCATTGACCGCAAAACCAAATATCCATGGTTCGAAGCTTCTCCTTAGCATTTGGTGGGGTCAGCAAGGCGTAATCTACTATGATCTGCTCAAACGGAATGAGACTATCACTGGAGATCGCTACCGACTTTAATTGATACATTTGAGTCAATCACTAAAGAAAAAATGGCCGCTTTATAAGCGGAGACATGACAAATTAATTTTGTTACATGACAACGCTCGACCACATGTTGCAAAACCAGTGACAACCTGAAACGCTTAAATGGGAAGTTCTGCCCCTGTTCTTCCGATTATCACTTATTTTCTTCGTTGGCACATGGTCTGGTTGAGCAGCGTTTCCATTTTTATATAGATACCAAGAAATGGGTCGATTCTTGGATAGCCTCATAAGACGTATAATTTTTTCGACATACAATTCATATACCGCCAGAAAGATGGAAGAAAGTAGTCTTTAGTGATGGACAATCCTTTAATAAATATATATATTTAACTTTTATTACAAATAAAGCATTTCATTTGTCAAAAAACAGCGAGAACTTATTCAAGGTCCTAATAATTCTGACGACGCGACGTCACATGCTTTAAAATCTGACGACGATTATTCACTTCAATCTAGACATATTCAGGACAATTACAATAATAAAAAATGTTTATTCATTTGATTTAAATTTTGACTACATAGCTACATAGCTACAGGGCTGGTAAACTCTAATAAGCTATGTAAAAAAAATAATGAAAAGAAGGGTTAACATCAGACCACATTAATTTAATAACGAATACAAAACCAGTCTACTCGTATACAGACGTGTAATCGGGGTTGTCAAAATATACTAGTCTATCATTGCGTGTGTGCTTGTACAGTAATTTATTTTGTAACCCACAAAATAGATTTTAATTTTATAAAATTTGTAAACATATTTTTTGTCTCACATCTATATATAAAAGTTTTAAGCTAGTGTTTCATGTTAAGCACAACCATAACGGATAATCATCTATTTTAAAAGAAAGCCTGTCAGGTAAGTCTTTAAATAATATATGTAGATTATTTAAGAACTAAGATTAATTTGAGGTCGATTCTTAGGTCTCCACATCATGTTATTGGAATTTTTTAGGATCATTGCCTTACATTTAACGGAATTTCGCCGTCAATATTAGATACATTATCTTACCTTATCGATTATGACGCTCCTGTCAAACTACTTAAAAATACAACATCAGCACATCTTGGTATTATAAATAAGAAATTGATTTGATACACATCTCTGTCTATTTTAATCTTAAACCGTGCAGTGTGTCTTCCAAATTGTTTGAGTTCATGATGTTTTGACATTTCAAATTATTTCGTTTTGTCTTATTTTCATTCTCGTTAAAATGTCACATGTGTACCGGATGTGAAGGCTACTGAAGTAGGTGAATTGATCTTTTATCTAACTTTTAATTATGTACTGTAGATGCATAGCCATGAAGATTGCTACTTTTATTATGTTAAATGGAGGAATATGTACAAGCGTGTCATATTAGCGTAATTAGATGAATAATTTATATGTTAATACGTAATGTAAGGTCATCAGAATGCAGCATCTCATTGCCTATAATGTTGCCTTTTATGACGGCTGATTTTTATTTTATGCAAATCGATATGTGAAGTAGCTTCTCATACATTCAAATTATGAGAATTACGACTCTCTTGTAAGTCGGTCGTCTCGAAGCTACCTGTGTCCATCGGGTATGGTTAAATTAAAAAATTGTGTCGAGTTTAATTGATATAGTGCAAAAGTTAGTGACAACAACATCAATACAATATATCGCATAGGTATTTGCTGGTAGTTGTTATAATGTCATGAGCTATGCTAATTCTTCTACCTGACCTCGTCACACTTGATTTTAGGATTCTGATCCACTTTTGGTATGTCTCGAACAAAATTTATTATACATCTAAATGTTAATGAAGGCAATGAGGAATGAAATATTTTTGATCAATATTGGCTGTTATCTGAGAAAAATACTGCTTACTTATGACACATTATGTGATCTAGTTTCAGATCCAAAACATAACCTGTCGAGTAAACAACTTGTACCGGTCGAGGCGTGAAAAAACTATTATTAGAAAAAAAAAACATTTATTGGATCTTACAGAACAATACCATTTTGGAAAAATGCAACTGGTTGGAACATTCGTAAGTATTTATTACATTACCATTTAATTAATTAAAATGCGTGCTTTTTATTTGTTGTATTATTTTCAAATAGATGTATTGTTTGTTAAAAGTTTTATCATATAATAGGATTTTATTAAAAGTCTCGTATATTTAGAATATAAATAAATAGAGTACTTTTACTCTATTTTTTAAAAAATTAATATGTTAAATGTATTTAGTTTTAATTGATTTTCATGTAATTTGGATGCTTTAATTGTATATGTATTTTTTGTATTCCAAGGTTATGTTTAGGAATCCTTTAAGTCAAGACGGGCTGTGGGAAATTTACTAGCTGATGCTTTATTTTTTTACTTTATGTAGTTATTTCAAAATATTATTTTTATTCCTACAATAATCTGATATCTTTATTATCATTATTGTCTTGCCCTTATTCAATTTACTTGAGGTTAGCGCAGTGTGTACACTGCAAGAAAAAGGGGCTCAGATTTTTCTGAAAGATGTTCTTGCTGGGTCGGCTTCCCGCCTCTAGGTCACGGGTTGTTGTGACGCTTAGTGCATGTGATATTGACGGAAGCGATTCATACATTTTCCTTTAATTGACTTACTATACTCAATGGCGACAATGGCCACCCCATTTTCACCATTGAGTGTATTCTCTATTTTACTCTACTAGAAAATATAATATAATAATCTAATTACGTTTCTCATGATATATCAAAATGAAAATGTCAAGAAAGAAATAATTCAAGTTTTAAAATATTTTTTGTAAATAGTATTATTATTTTGAGATCTTTAATTTAGAGTTTGGGACTCATATTTGGAATATCATAGAATCAAACTTTTTAAGCTTTCTCGGGTCCACTTGGTATTTTCTTTTTAGGGCTTGTTAGATACAGGCAGAATAAAAAATTACGGAGAGTTCACGTCTGGTACTTGTCACTAGATTTTGTGAGGGTTCACCGGGAGTTTATACGTATATCAATATATATTATTATTCCTGAGAACATTAATAGTCCCGTAGATTAATCTGCTATTTTTTGCACTAAATATTCAGTCTTTGTTAGTTCGTTTGCATTCATTTTATGTATGTTATTTTTGTTCTTGATTGTTCTAAATTATATTTACTAAGTAAAGTTATTATTATAACAGAAGATTAAGGAGCATCATAATTTAATTGACCTTTCATCTTTTCATTTATTTAAATGAAACGATCGTTTAGTCGATTCGTTAGGAATTTGACAGCATGAATAGTAATTTATGTATAACTCACATAAATGTGTTACCAACACAATATATTATGAAATAAAACATAATAATCAGAACAAAAATACTACGTGTCAAGTAAGTGTTGCACTTAATGTTACGAAAAAATGTGAAGACTGTATTAAATATGATTATAGAAACATATTTATGAATGTAATTTCAGGCGTTCGTGTTATCAATATGGGCAGTTGTTCAATGTTCACCATTCGACGATGGAAAATACAGACATCAAACATACGACTATTATGACGATGGAAAATATTATAGACCTTTAACCGAAGGCAAATACGTTCCAGGAGATGAAGGCAAATACACTTACATCTACCAAGAAGGCGTGTACCCTTACGATGGTACATACAAACATTTAGGACGTGGAGACTCCAATGATTATATCGGTTATCAAATATATGCTCCACGCTACCCCTTCTTACATAGCGTAATAAAAGCGCTTATTAGTAAATTTGTGTCGCCGGACAGCCTCGGTATTAAGGATGGTATACTTGGGAGCTCGAGTTTTAATGACTTTGATAAGATAAAATCTGAGAAAGATGAGAACGAAGTCGCTGTGAAGTGTAAAGTAATTGATTCCGAATCTAAAAATACTACGGAATTTGTGACGCAGTAAGTACTACCTATTACTGTTAATAGAATTTATATCCGTTAAAAAAACCCGCAAAATAGTAATATTGTGTTGGTTTAAATTGTGAAGCCACTGTATTTACAGAAACAACTGATATAACATAAATCTTAGATTTTATATTTGGTAGCGTATTGAAATATAAAATATGGTATATTTTTCTAACACCTTCCACATTGACAATTGTCTATGAACGAAAGAGAAAACTTACCATCAGATGACCTACTCACTAGTCTTCCTCATTTAAGTATTATATGAAAAAAATCTATTAATGTCATTAACTTTTTATCGAGGCTTTAACGTGGTATGCGAAATGCCCCTCTACTTTGTTGCTATCATCCGTTACTAGTTGGTTGACCTTTATATGTTCCGGTTCGAGGTCACTGTTCGAGGTTTTTTCGAAAATAAATGATAAAATAGAGCAGCATTTTTCCTATTTTTCAGATATTATGATGAATGTATATTAGACGCTTATATGTTTAATTATAACCGGTTAAAGTAAATGATCTTAGGTCCGTGTCAAAGGTATATTTATAATTAATAAAGTTTTTATTATGAAGTGAGTATAAAATATGTATCTAATTGTCATTTGCTTGAAAATGACAGATCATTTGCATGCCAATAAAAGCTATTTTCATTAATTAATTTAATATTCTATAGAACATAGAAGCGTCACGTACCGGTTTTCTATTTTGAATGCATTTCAAGCAAATTCCATAATAAAGCTTGTAGAAGGATCCTGTTGAGATTATTTTAACTAACTGATTTAATTATAAGCGAATAATATTTTCGCGGAATTCATAATAAATTATTGGAAATGTTCCAGCCGTATTCATTTTTAATTTGAATAAGGATGAAGTTAATTGTAAGTAATTATATTTCCTTGAATATAAATAATAAGAGAAGCGGGAAATGTATTTAATTAATTTATGTAGAGACGACGAAGCGAGATAGTCTAGTAGATGGTACACGTAGATCTTAACTGGACATTTCTGGTTCAAAATCAAAGAGCTTCTCAGTTTTTACGTATTAAATTTTCTTAATTTTGGTTACGGTTAATATTATATAGTACAAGTTGGAATTAGGCGAGGTGAATATCCACAATCTTTTAATAATTTAGGTTGTCTATAGCTAGTCTATCCAATACTAATTAGCAATATACCTTTACGCACGCCTATTAATGATATATTTTGAAACGATTTAAATAACAAAGGGTTTATAATATTCTATCTATATTTTTAAAGATCTATGTATGCCCTCAATTCCTTTGACTTCTATTTTGTTAAAAATGCTTACTACTTGATAAATCAATCGAGAAAACACTTGATAATTTTTACAAAATTTATTTGTAATAAAAATAGTTTCAATAAATAATAATAATATATCAAATATTTGTTGAATTTATAACACATACTGTGTTAGAGAAGCGTTTAGGTTGAGAGAAAAGTGTAATATACCTTTTTGTAAATCAGATATCTGATATCGTATTTAGCTTTATTTTAAAAACATAAACATAAACGGGAGGAATCACAGAATGCTATTCGCTTACTGTTTGATTTGATACTTTTTAATACTTTTTATACTGTTTGATACTTTTTGATTTATCTTAAACTTTTTATTGCTTAGAGCACGAAACGCGTTTGAATAAGCTGAAACTTTACATATTAAAGTTCTTGATCTCGTTGCATCATATTTAAGTTTAATAATTTAGCAAGTAATTTAATTTTTTTAAGTTTTCATTAGCGGAATTAAGAATTTTGAAAATTCGTTACACATGGATCAATTTTTTTTTAAATCAAAGGTCTTTCTTTGTTGGTAAAATTATTAGTATTTCACGTTTTTTTCCAATAAATAATATCTTAAGAACTTAAATGTTGTTAACAATAAATTGAGTATATCATGATAAAAGTAAATTTCACTATTCATAGTTACATATTTTTTTCATTATCAATGATATTTTACACGGCTACTCCGCTTCTAAACAAGACAGGAATGATCAAAAGAAACGCTCATGAAAATAACGTATCACCTTTAGTCGATTTTACTCATTTGACGAGTAAAATACGAAGTGAGCTCTTACAGCTTTCACTGCTGGAATTTCTGGTCACAAGTCAAAGTGAAAATTTAATATATTTTTTTAATAAAAATATTTTTTAACAATCAATATTAGTTTATTGGTTGTAAAAAAAGTCTTATCATACATACAGAATTGAGAGAAGAATGAAAGAAGAATTGAAGAGTTTTAATCATTCATTTAATATTGTAACGTCAAAGAAACATTGTAATTTGCTTTAGCATTTATGTAAGCTGTGTTATGTTCTGATACGTTGATATATTTAAACATTATTTAGGTAATAAATAATATTTAAAGGTTTAATTAACGGTTATACTTCAACAGTTTTACAATATACTTAACAAACAAATTATAAATTTATTTTTAATTATTTTTGTAACGTTAGTTATAATCTAATCATAAATAGTATTATTATAATATAATAGAACATATAAATTAGCACTAAATATTAATAATATAGAATATACGTAAGTCAACTATTACACTTTAATCGTCATTTATTAATTTCTTTTTTAAATTCGTCGTCGTCGTCATGTGTCAGTCGGGTCTGGGTGTTTATACTAGAAATACGCTCAAGACTCGGTAGTTACTTTGTTATTTAAATTACAATACATACATACATACATACATAATATCATTAGTGTAAAGGAAAAAGCAGCATTTTGGCAAAAGTTATAAATCACAGGATTCGGTTTTTTTGCATCGATCAATGCAGGTTTCAAACCAACCCGAGCATTTTTTGGCGCTTTGTGTAAAAATCAGAAATAACGCCTTTAGTTACTTTTAAGACACAAGTCAGTATCACTTTTTTGGGTTTTTATGCAGAATGTTTTAAATTTTTGCTTTTTGAATTTCATTGTTGATCTTTCATTGTTCACTGTTGATTTCATTGCTAATCTGTCTATTAGCTGGGATAGAAGTTTTAATATTTTTATATTCCTTATTTTCCTTACCCACCGTAACAGCCTGTGAATGTCCCACTGCTGGGCTAACTTTTCTCCTTTTTTGAGGAGAAGGTTTGGAGCTTATTCCACCACGCTGCTCCAATGCGGGTTGGTAGAATTCACATGTGGCAGATTTTCAGTGAAATTAGACACATGCAGGTTTCCTCACGATGTTTTCCTTCACCGTAAAGCACGAGATGAATTATAATCACAAATTAAGCACATGAAAATTCAGTGGTACTTGCCCGGGTTTGAACCCACGACTATCGGTTAAGATTCACGCGTTCTTACCACAGGGCCATCTCGGCTTTTACCCAATTACCTTTATTTTATTAACTTGAAAGTTAATAAAATACGGGTAATTGATTTTTAAAAAAAAATCTCTGATTTGACACGAAGGTAAAGCTAACAAAATACCTAAAACCTTAGCGTAGCATAGCTTATTTGCAACATAGAATGTAGCTAAGATGTCTATATAATAAAATAAATAACAGCATTTGACTTTGACAACTGCTTATATTCATATTTTGTATTTTGCAGTATATTTGATATTATGGAAATCCTAATTATTTACATTGTATAAAAAAATATACAGAGTGTACAATACTCATAAGTTTCGTAAGTAAATAATAAACCGAAACGAAAAATTGAATAACTTTTAAAGTTTATATTTCTCATGGCTTTAAAATCATATTGTACACGTAAAAACGTAATTTCCTTCAGTAAATCACAACAATATTTGTAATTGAAATTATTTGTAAATACAATGTTCTGAGAGGTAAGTTGTTACTAACCAATATTGAAGGGTTTTAATTGATCGTAAATTATGTGATTATTTAATATAAGCTGTTATTAAGCTAAACAAATGTTTTTCACACTTAAAATATTTAAAAAACTAACTGTTTAAATCACTTGAGTTTATAGGTATGTCTGTCATACCTACGTAATTTGTACTCTATTTTTATGTGCTTTATTTTTGTACTATAATTCATTTCGTGCTCGCGATGTTGTAATATAATCTGCATTGGAGCAGCTTGGAGGAATAAGCTGCAAACCTAATAGATATCCATATAGAGCTTCTCGTTATGTATAATTTCAAAATGGCTCCTTTGCTTTTAAATATACATAACTACGCGTATCCTGACACGAACTTATTCGAATTATTTATTTTGTATCATTTATTTCCCAAAGTTATCCGGATAATTTCCTTAGATATATAAACGTACAAGTTTATGGAGTTTTAAGAATGTGATCATCACAAATCATGAATCGTATTTATTGTATTTCATTAATAAATAAATAGAATAGTACAATTTGTATAAGTAATCATTTAACATATGAGAATATATGAATATTTCGCCAGAAACAATTTTTCAATATAAGTTATTCCTCATTTATATATTTTCCCCAGTTGCCGATGCAAGCCGATGGTATATTCCATTAGTAATGTCTCAAGAATCTCCTCTTTTTACCCTTTGCTCGCGACAACGAATTACTTTCGCGTAAACAAATATAAAATAAGGGAACTACTTCCTAGATTTTCCGTTTGCTATATCAACAATTATGCGCCTTCCATACAATATGTCGTATTTAGTAGTTAGTACTGATTTTTTTGAATAAAAATCATCCTAAGCGTTAACATCCATATTTCCGGCTTGAAAAATTATGAACTTCCAAAGAAACGTTCATCTTTTATTAAACTCTCTGAGGGGATGAATTTTCAAAAATCTTTCCTTAGTGCTTACCTTCAAATCCAATCCAGATCCAAATCGAATTTCTGTGTAAAATATCACGTGCTTCTGCATCCAAAGACTTACACTGTTTATTGTCTGACCGTCAAGTCCGTAAGTGTTCCAGTTTTATTAAGTAGATTACATACATTTTGCTACGCATCCATTTATCATATGTATATATGTAATGTGTGTGTGGCTAATATTCCTTTTCTCATAATATTTATCAAAAATATATTTTTATCTTTATGTGTTCAATGAATTTATATTAATTCATCGTTATAAGTAGGTTTCGTTCTTTTCCATTAAACAATTTAAGGTAAGCAGTTATAAAATAGCGATGATTATATGATCAAGTATCATAAAAAATATTGATAGCGACCTTGAATCCAAATCGTTAAGATATGAGTTCGTGGGACATTAGAGCAGTTTAAATTATTCCTTTTACTTTTACTACTTATTTTACGTCTCTTAATTTAATTATTAGATAATTAATATATGATTAAATATTAAGTTTGTAATAAGATAATAATTTAAATCTTATAGATAGCCCAACGGTATACGCCTAGCGATGGGAATGTTGATCGATGCGGGGATTTAAGATTATTTTACTTAGCTGCTCCAGTAAGAATTGCTGGAGCAGCTAAGTCACGACAATAGCATCGTGACTACTCTTAATACAATACAAGCTTAACTGTAATTGATAATCATTCTATTAGAAATCAGCCTCAGAATCTGAATCTTCTATTTAAAAAATAATAATATGAAAGAATTTTTGGTTCTCCATGTGAAATCAAATGCGAACGGATTAGTTTATAAAACCTAACAAAAATCATTACACTTGAATTTAAATAACATTAAATTATGTGTTTTTTACTATGCTATAACGTTATTGACAAAAAAAAACGCATTACACTTTTGATAACTCGTTCACTGTGATTTTCAATTTTCTGACTTCTCGTGTTGCTATTTTGACCCTTGACATTTTTTACTTTACGGATGCAGCGTTCAAACGATGTCTTCAAATAGGTAGGATCATAAAATAAATTATACGCTTTTTATTTTTTATTTTTTATTTTATTAATCTGAAATGGCCATTATAATTTAGTAGTTGAAATAAAACTGAGCTGTGAATTATCGTATATGTTATGTATATAAACATAACAAATTCTCAGGTCATTAGAAAATACCCACCTGATAGTAAGCGGTTAACTACATCCATAGAAACTGGCAGAAGAAGTATAAAACATTGCAAACATCGCTAATACATCGCCAACTTTCAGATTTAAGATGTTGTATCCATTGTGCCTGTAATAACACCGTATATGCGTGTTACATATAAATGAGTGGACAATGTCTTTTACAAACAAAATATTTGTTGTTCTAATATACAGCCGTATGCGGTCATAATAATAGCAAAAAAGTTCGTATAAAATCTCGTCAATATGGAAATACTCATTGGTCAATGATAGTTTGTTAATGAAATATAAATTATGATATAAAAAATCAATCTATGCCCTATTCCAATCGGAGAAGGAGTAAACAAACCTGAGATTTACAAATTGCATGCCATTTGCTAGATGTTCTGCTGTATTATGAACTATAAACAGTTCTTGATTAATTTACCTTTATTTATAATACAACATTATTCCAATTAACTAGTTAAACCCACAATAATTTAACATTTAAAGTTCCGATTACAGCTTCGCCGATATTGAAAATGCCAATTTGTTGTGAATCCATAGTGAATATTATAGAATTTTTAAGATTTCGACCAATAATATCACCCCAATTCGGTGTCATAGTTGTTTATTTGGCTTTACTCCTCTTGTGGTTGGAATAGGCTTATAGATTGACCAAGAATGTAATGTGTTTAGTTTTTTTAAGGTTTTTAATCTAAATTTGTGTTAAAAATGGCAGTTTATAAATATCTAATAAATTTGAGAATTTAAAGTAATTTTATCAAAACAAAATTAAAAATATATTTTATACGAGTAATCTATTACAAGCTTTTTTGATTGATTCCTAACTGTATTTTATAATGAGTGATAGGACAAAACATTATTATAATTATTTATAAACATTAAAATTTTCGCTTCTAAAATATTGTGAAAGTAATAAGCCTTTTCATATATTTCTGTTTTAGTTAAACTGATATCCTGATAAATTTATAAATCACAAAGTAAAACAGACAGACAATCAAATAATAAATAACAATCCTTTATTAAAAAATAAATCTATATAAACAAAATCAAAATATATAGCTAGTTTGTTATTCGTAATTATCTGAGTTTGTTTTTTCTCTTCTATATTATAATGAAATATATTCTAAATAATTCTTATGTAAATTAAAAAACCACACCAAGTAAAAGGCGTGGTTTAATTACTTGGTAGGCTTGGTAGTGGCTGGATGATGGTTTTGTTCAAGTCCGTCTGGGTACCACCAAAATGTACATACATATCAGATATTCCATCGCCAAACAGCATACTTAGTATTGTCTTGTTCCGATTTCAAGTGTGATTTATCCAGTGTAACTACATTCACAAGGGACATAACATTTTATTTCCCAAGGTTGGGGGCGCATTGAACTTTGTAAGGAATGGTTATTATTTCTTACAGTGCCAAAATCTATTGTTGGTAATGATCATTTGCTTGCACGCCAAACCATTTATATTATTGAATGTATTTTATAAACAAGAAAATACATAAAAAATATTACCGATGACTTTAATAATGAAATGTAATTTAAAATAACTACTGTAGAAATCGTGGTAAGGATGGTAGTAGGACATCCTCATTGATCCTCATATTCGATTCTCTGGACCAAAAATAAACAGATGATAGGAGGCCTCCCTGTCACCAGTAAAGGTAGTAAGATTTAGTGTGATATGTTTTACCCCAAGGGCCAGTATTTTAATTCTAAGCAGCCTAAAGATAATAATTTGGTTTAAGATTCGAATTAATTGATTTGGGTGTGATAATATATTTTTAATTTGTTTCAGATATCCACCCTACCTAAATTTAAGCAAGGGAGAAAAATTAGGAACGTTTTATAACTTCAAAGGAAGTAAAGTTTTAAGTACTGTGAAAAATTCTTTAAACAATAAATTAAAATTAGAGTATGAAGTTTTCGTTAGGATTGTTGAAGATGTGAGCCAGTGATATATATTTATGTTAATTATGTTGTATAACTCTGATTACTCGTGATGCCCGCGAAACCTAAATTATAATAAACTATTCGATATATTTACTTTGTTTTATTAAAATCCTGTTATTTACGTACAGGTAATTCTTGTAAGGGCGGAACAGCATAACTATACCTCTCAGTTTTTCAATTATATTCGTAAAGGTGCACAGTTGCCGGAATATATGTTCTATTTATTATTTTTGCAGAACTATCGATATTTTTGATATGGGCGCGGCTAGTGGCGTAACACCCCACACACTATTCCAAATAAGTGTCTTTCAATGTCACCTTAGAAAACAATAAATTGCTTTTTCTACATATTTGGAGCTCTGATTCTTGCATTAAGTAATCTATTTTAGAATTCGATCATTGTATAAAATCAACTGATGGGTTGATCGGACTACCATTGTATTTGTAGTTGGAGTATTGTAAGGTGTTGTAAGGACAAAATGAAGGCTGTCTTGGTAAGTAGTCAAATAATTATATTTTATATATAATATAAGTGACAGAGAGTAAAAATCGTTGTATGTTACGTTAGTAAATAGGGCAAGAAAATGTTGGATTTATATTAAATTTTATTTAACCATTAATAAATATGATTTGTAAGCATTCGTTTATATTATAGTATATTATAGTATAGTAAGGTATTGAAATGGATTATAAATTGTTGTATATTTTTCTGCTATCGTAAAAGCTTAGTTGATTATACTGCATTATTTTAATCAAAACTGCCTCGTTGGTCTAGTGGCCGCAGACAGAGGTCCTGGGTTCAAATCCCAGATCGGGCCAATAAAAAGTTTTTAAGTTTTTCTATCGAAAATTCTCAATAGCAGTCCAGAGTCTGAAAGTTGGAACTCTTTCCGGTAGTGTCGTATTGTCGTCCCATCGGATGAGATGAAAGAGTTAGGGAATAGAGCTCTATTAATTATATATATAATTTATATAATATAGCGTATGTCCTGCGCAGTTGGCTAATCTCTCTTGAGATTGGCCGCGGACGAAATCGGTCTAGAGGACTATTATTATTGTTATTATTTTAATCAAGATATATTTTTAGAAATACTTTTCTTAGACTCTTTTTTTTCAATTATAAGTATATTAAAAAAGAAAGATTTCTAAATGCATCATGAACAAAATATTACCTTAATGTATTTTTTTCCTATATTTGTTATATACCTAAAGATTTCGTTGCGGCTTGGACTTTCAATTTTATTAATTATTATTTTTTCTTATATTACCGGCCATATGTTATTTTATGACGCACATGTTATTTTAAAATTCAACTAGCCACCTAAATTAATTAGGCCCTTAAGATACCATCCTGTGACGAACAGACGAACTATACTTTGGAAGCAAGTTTAAGTATTTAATATGAATAATCTTATTTTCTTTGAGTTATAATATACTAATCACATTATAAAAAAATGCAGTCGTAAGTAGACCAGTAAACATTTATAATAAATACTTGAAATATATGTAAAATAATCTAAATTCATTGACCGATACCTTTAATAATAACAAGCAAATTCTAACACTAATTCATTTTATTAATGAAAGTAAATGTTAAGTTAGATTCAGTATAGTAGATAAGAAACTAAGTACAATTTTCGGCTGTTACTATAAATTGTAAGAAATATTTCTTAAATACGGTTAAATTCAGTTAAATCTGAAAAAATGTATGGCGTGGTCGAATAAATGCAATGTTTTCATATAAAGTAAAATTTTGTTCAACAAGGAGTTCCATTTACTGAATACGTATACTGAGTTACATGCGTTTTATTTAATTTTATTTGTACTATTTCAGTGTGTACTTGTATCCATTGGCCTTCTAAGTTGTGCAAGGGCTGATGATGATGGCAGATATCATCCAGAACTGTATGGTGATAAATCAATCACATACAATCCAATAAACAATGGAAGGTTCGATTACAGACACAGGAGCAACTTTGGAAGAAGTGACTTGTACTACCCTAATCATGGGTACCAGCCATTGTATTCTCTAAAACCATATCAACAACTGTCTGCTCCATTTGAAACATACAGTAAACTTGCCAGGTAATTTAAGTATAAATTATGGATCACAGTAAAATAATTTGTTTAATTTTGAAATAAGAACTTCACAATTTTTTTACAAGCTATATTTATAATATTTGAGGCCAAAACAGAAAAATATCAACATTGTATTTTTGAATATATGCTTTATTTTTTGGAAAGGCGCTTAAATAAGTTATTGAAATATTTCCTTCGTTTCTAATGTCTAATTATTTGCCATTGTGTTCTAGTACAATTTCAAGTTCGACGGCACTCCCGCCAGTAGTCCGGGCTTCCACCGTACAACCACCTAATTACGTGTATGCCAAACATTATGGTAACGAAGGCTATGCTAGAATTATTGAACAAGACAATGATGTAAATGAAAATAGCTACCAATATAAATATAAGACCGAAAATGGAATAAGTGCTGGAGAGTCTGGAATTGTTGATCCTTCTGGTACAGTGGGGGGAACTCGTGTCTCCGGATTTTACGAATATGTTGGTGCTGATGGCCTCACTTACAGGGTTGACTATACCGCTGACGAAAATGGCTTCCATCCGACTGGGGCTCACTTGCCTAAGTTACATACGAATTAAACGACTAGTTAAGAAATTATGATTGGAAAATAAATACCGCATATGAATTTTAAAAGAAATTTTATTTTTAAGCCCCTTTTAATTATAATTTATTATTACAATGTTATTTTTTTTAACGTTTTATTAATTATTTAGAAGTAGACCTTTGGATAAGTTGCACAGCTTTTTTGAGGTTATATATTTCTTTTTGAGTTTTATGAGAACCTTATAAAGCCATAATAATAAAGCATTATTGATTTAATATTTGTAATATTATATGAGTTTTTAGATGATTCATATTGAAGTTATTTTATATCAAATCTGTAAAAATATATTATTGCTTAAAGCACATTACAGTATGTTTTTTTTCGTAGATTACGATCAATCTACGAAGCTACATGTAATAATTTGTTTATAGTATTTTTTTTACAATTTAGTACCTAGTCACACTGGACTTGTATAGCTTCATAATGCCTTTATAATCAATTCGAATCCAACAATACAAGTCTAAATTAGCAAAATTGTTGTGGCGACCGTGAAGTTGAAAAACTTGCAATCGTTCCTTGACATATATCAAGAAACGTCTCTGAATCATATGATTTTTTTTCCACGTGATTATTAATATTAACTATAAAAAAATCTAGGGAAATCATAAATCAATTTCACACGTTATCGCTAAAGTAGATTTACATTGCTTAACGTTTAATAATATGTAGCAAAACTTCGCATATGCTCGCATATTTTCAAATCCTGAACAAGTGTTTATATGTATAAACTTATCTGGGCTTATAAAAGAAAAATGCAATTTAAATATTTATTTAAATCAGGTATAAAAACATGTAATTAAGTAAAAAAAATTCGTAAGCACTGCACGCTGTTTCTAAATATATTGTACGGAGTAACATGTATTGGCGAAGAATTTAAGTGGGATAATAGAGGCACGATACAAGAACAGTTTTATTAAATTTCCAGTAGAAAGTTATTGGATCCTTCTTTTTGCCTATATAATCCTATGTTGTGGGGTTCCTCGGATGTTAAATATTCGTTTCGAAAATAATCTCGAAAACAAACATTAATATCGATATGACATGGCACAATACTATATAAAAATATATTATATACGTATAGTTAAAAGGTAATGCCAATAATTATACTTTTGTATATTGAGAAGTTAATTATTGTAACTTTTAAAAAATATTAGGAAGTCAGTACAAATAAAGTCAGTTTTCAAATTTTGATCTATCACATCTACATGTCCCGACGAAGCTATCTTACAATGTAACTAAGTGAGTAAACAAATTCAATCATGAACTCTATCATTATGTGAGTCTACAGAAATTTATATTTCTCTTTAATCTCCTGTTTCAATAGACAATAGCAGCCCATATTTATTATTTATATAATAATCGTCTTCTAAAAATATGCTGTTTAATACAAGCGTTATATGTAAACCCTTGCGATGCCAGGACGGGTATCTAGTAATAACACACTATAATATTTTCTAAAAATATAAAAACTGACTTCAAAATGTTACCTAAATGTATAATATAGGAATGTATTTATAATCCTCAATAAAAAAAACAATATACTACCAATTAAATTAAGACCCATCTTAGTAGTAGTTAGTCTAGATCAAAGGTCACGTCTGGGGCCACTTTTGAACTCAACGAAAGATGATTTATGAAAATTGTTTTATAAATAAAAGAGTTATACCTAAACATGCATAAAAATATACATTTAATATATACATACAAATTAAATTCCTACTCCATTTTTGAAATCGATTAAAAAAAAACTGTAAAACAGGCTTTAAATTTTAGTATCGATTTAAATTACTGAACGTCTCTCATGTCCGTTGAACAGGATATTCTGCATATAATGATAAAAATGAACAGTATATTGTAAAACATCAGTAAGAAAAAAAAAATAAGATCAAAAGTATTTCCGTGATAAAAAATATAAGCATCAAAATTTATAGATGTTATTCATTTACACATGTACCGAACAAGGATATTATTTAAATAATAAAGTTTAAAAATGTGTGTTTTATTTGAAACTGGTGCATAAAGTTAGTATTATTTAAAATTCCAATGCTAAGTTTTGAATTAATTTAACAAATATAACTGAAGCTTAGTATAAAAGATGAACTAAAAATTACAATATTTATAATATATAACACGTTCTTTTGAATGAAGTCTATAAATCATGAATTGGCATATAATTATTATAATACACCTTAAGAATGTAGATTGAATGAACGTTATTGCCTTTGTTTTCCGTAATATATTTAAATAATTAAAAATAGCGAATATTTTAAATAAACATCGAATTGGCACACACTGTTAGTAAAAAAAAAAAACTTAAAAGAGTTTTATTAAAAGTCTTAAAGATTGTGCATTATTAGGATTTCAAGTTAACTGATCTTATTCACTTAACTCATTATTTAAGAGAAACATGCGAGCAAATTGACCTGATATTGGTAAACTATCAACAAGAGGTTGTAAGCCGTGGCCTGTACAAAGCCATCACATACTTACAGTAGAAAAACTTAACCTAATTTTTGTATTACAAAAAATTTCGCATCTTCGGATTCTGGTCTTGTTAGTAAATTATGAAATATAAAAACGCTTTAATCAGTTGTAGGGACGTTATTAATTCGTTTCGAAGACATTATAGTCATAAACTAATAAACGAAGGACTGACAGCATCAACGACACTATAAATTTTACAGTTGGAAGGAACTTTTTCCTACGAGAAATATAAGTTTGTTGCTTGTAACCTTAGCCTATGAACTAGAAGAGTATACTGAAAATATAGATAAAACAATGGATTTTAATATAGAAATAACAATCCATGAATACTGATTATGTAAATCTTGATGTAGATGTAGATATTTTAAAATAAACTAATATCTAAGTGCAAAAGTTGGTTCTGTCGATTTTGATGAAATTTTGCCTATCTACGAAAATAGCTTGAATACTGGAGAATACTAACTACTAATTATGAGGTAAAGTTCAACATGGAATAATATATTTTGTAATAATTAAATAGAAACACTATTTCTTTTACTCTTAAGTGTAATTGAGTGCGTATATTATAAGAAGGAGGATCATTTCAAATTAGATGACTTTTTAACTATTACAATAGCAGCCAACATTTATTAATACAGTTTATTTGTATTGATATAATAGGGTAATTATTGAATCACTTCATATTTAAACAATTGTGAAACTAAAGTATAACATTTTTAAATAATATTTAATTAGAAAAATATTATAATAAGAAAATTATAAACAAAAATCTTTATTTACCAAAAACCAATTGACAAATTTGTGAATAAATCCGTTGGTACACTAGGCGTGGGTGCTGTTTTTTTTATTAAATATTGCGTATTTAATCTATGTTTTAAAATAATTAATATTTATGATACTGCATATTTAGTAAAGTCACCAACATCAATAGTGTGTTCAAATAACATATTGGACATTGCCATTTAACGTTTATACATGTATAGTAATAAGTTAAGTTAAATAAAACTGTAAAAAAGTATTGATTGTACGTATAGTAATTTGTTTTTTAACTTAATAAAAGTCTACAGGCATGTCGTCCATGCCTTTGGTTAATATTTATATTATTTTTGTATGTGTTTGGGAGCACATTAGTCTTTGTGTCCTTTGATTGGGCTACAGTAGTCTTGGTCATTGGCCATTGGTTAAAGACTGTTTGATATAACAGTAACAGTAATAGCCTGTTAATGTCCCACTGCTGGGCTAAGGTCTCCTCTCCCTTTTGAGGAGAAGGTTTGGAGCTTATTCCACCACGCTGCTCCAATGCGGGTTGGTAGACTGTTTGATATGCTGGCCTATAATATCTATGACAATTTAAGAAACAAATGAAAAACAATAAATAGCATATTATTATGTATAACTTTGAATATATACTCTGTTAGGGCTTGGATAGCCACATTTATACCTACCTCTTTGGTCTCGATGATACTGGTAGCACCAATTTCATACTTTCGTCGTTTCATGTGTAATATGCTCATTCCACAACAACTAAATATTACCTATTAAATATAACAGTCACTACGCTTAGACAGGTCCAATTGATGGAATTTCTCTAATAGTGTCAAATATATATGTATATAAAAAGACTGAAATGTTTACAAGTGTTTTTTTTAAAGAGCATCGTCATTGAATATGTAATGATACTGACAGTGAATTTATAAAAATTTGTAAATCACATTATCACACAGCATACACATTTGACAAACGAAGTCCACGGCAATACAGCTGCTTAAGAAGCCGGATAGGAGTAATAAAACTAATAATTTAAAAAAAAACAAAATAAGTATATATATATTTAAAATGAAAAGCTGCATATACATTATGCAGTCCAATTTACGCATATTTATAAAAATATATTTAACGTTACGCACGTTACGTGGAATATGGTGGAAAAATTAAAAAGAGGTTAAAAATCATGGTCACACGAGAATCGAGTTAGTAATATCCCGGTAAAACAGAAAAACTGTTTTAATTATTATTAATACAATATTATTTAAATTATTTAAATCACGAACCAGCATCGACAACTCATCTACAATTCTGAATAAATTTATCGAGTTTTGTTAAAATTTAATTTAAAAGCTATTTATAGGAGGCGTATCTTCCCCGTCTACTTATACGACAGACTAATAAAGTTTTAAAAAGTCGTCAAGAAATAGATTTACAAGTCTCAGATTTATTTATATTATATATTAAATATCACAAATACATGATAATTTAATAAATGTATCTTGTATGGTATATACACATATTATTTCTAGTACTATACCAAGTTTTTTTTTAGTACTTCAACCTATCGTTAGTAATACAACAATATTGTCTTTGTTTTTGTTTATAGTTTGAAAATAATTAAATAAATATTTTTTTTGTATTATAGTTCGACCTCGATACTTAAATAATTATATATTATATAATCGAAGTATTAAAAAGACTCAGTGACAACAAAATGTATGGGTGATAAAGATAAGGTTTCTTCCAAATATGGAATCTGTTTTAGCTCATTAATACAGATTTGGTTTTATTATGTCTATAAATTCAAAAACAGGATTGCGAATGTAACTATAGATCCGCTTAAATCGTGGAAAGAATTGTTTCGACAATTGAAATATTTTGAATAATAATAACAAATTTAGGTATAATACGTTATATTAAAACTATGGATATTAGTAATTTAAAATAAAATGTATAATTTATACATTCTTAAGATTTTCTATTTTATATAGTTGATTTTAAATGAGATTTAGATAAATGATAAATGGGATGGTTACTAATGACTTGTAATGGGCAGTTGATTATTTTGTTTTATTTAGTGTTAAAAAATTGTTCAAAGTCTTTTCAACTTAAACTACATATTAAATTAAATTGTTACACAAAATTTAAAATTTTACCTAAATCACATGACAAATATAAAAATATTGACCTTGGCAGTCAAAGGTCATTGATGAAGTATTCGTATGCTTGTTAAATGGAGTGTACTTTAATAACGTGTTTTGTTATTTTTAAGCCGCTTTTCTTTTGAATGTGAAACTATATTATTAGTAGTGCTTACTTGAAAAACAAATATAGTTTACATAGGAAATTTTGGATTAGGAAATTTTAGTGAAACTTTATTTTTTACTAAAATTATAAGAACAATAAGCGGAAAAAGACAGTTTTATGAACATGATACATTGGTTATGTCTTATATTCAGATATTTTATCTATTAATATACTTGTATATGTTTTTTATATGTAACAGAAAAAAACCTATAAGGATCATTGAATTATATTATGTTTACGGTCTCACTATATATATTATGTTAGAATCTGAACTATTTTCCTTTAAAAAATATTTAGGCAACAAAATATATAGGTACCTACTCGTATGTTTTTGTAAACCCTGTTCATGTCATATGCGTCTTGGGTGCAGTAATTAAATAAACAGTTCAAATAATAATCAATCAAACTGAAAATTAGTATATTAAGTATATTAATTAGTATATTAGGAATGAAATGTTAAAATCCCCATCGATCCTACGCCTGCTAAAGAAAAGGTAAGACAAAAATTATAGAATTTTCAATTATCTACAAAAATTGTTCATATACTTTTTTTCTTAAGTAAAAATAATAATAGTCAAGCCTAATTCCGATGATGTATACAGGTGGAGATAGATCTTGCATGTACTTGCAGGGGGAGCCGTAGCTGCTCTGAGAAATAATTATTTATAAACAATTCTGATAATTTTGTCACTTAAAAAAGGACAAAATATCCTTCTCATGTTCATATCATTGGGTACTGCACCCACAAACTGAGAAAAATCAATGGATTTTTTGTCTTATATTTTATTATATGAGTCATGACTAACTGTAGCTGGATTGTTTGAAAGAAATTTAAAAATATAAATGTGTATTTCTGGTGATGTAATGCAAATATCATAGATTATTTTTATTTAAAAATATAAGGTTAAATCATTTACATCAATATTTTGTATTATCATAATAATGTTGATTAATTTGATAAAAAAACAAACATTGACTTGAAAATTGAAGAAAAACTATTTACAAAGTTTCAGTTCATCCCTCCAATCAATGTAAGGCGCTTCTCCAATCAAACCCCGCTATTCAGCTTCGACAATTAATCTGATGTTTAAACAAGTAAGTAGATTGTAGTGCTTATGGCGCACAGGCTTACTTTCAATCTAACGGGGAAATGCATTCCACGTGGTCATGGTTATTATTAATTTTGATTTGAGTATAATTAATTAACTCCTGTAAGTATTGTCGTTATTTTAAATGTTTGTTAAATTAGCTATTTATGAATTGAATCACTTATGGAGTACCATATATAACAACTACACAAATTGATATAAAAAATCGTAAAATCTCTTGTCCTTTTATTTATTATGTTATTAAAGTTTACTTGGTTCTATGACGCATTTAAATAATATCAATCAATAAAAGTAATAAATTAAACAAAAATAAAAATTTGTGTCTTCTAAATATTCAATAAGGGATATGCGAGAGTATGACAACTTTAAGTTAGGTTTCCTTATGTCGATAATTGTTTTTTTCAGCTGTATGTCAATTTTACTTATGGTCTCAATTTTTTCAATTAATCGTCGTACTTATTCAATTAGTGTTTATTATTAACAGGTTTTACGATCTCGAAAAATTTCCTTCATTTAAATATACTATTTTTACAAACTGAAAACCCTTAGTAACAAATATCAAAGGTGCTTTAAATTTATTAACAAAAATATGCTTTAATTATTACTGCAATAATATTAAAAATATCACTATAATCATTGTCATCTTCTCATAATTTAAGTAAACAAATATTTTTGTAAATATAATTTAATATATAACTATAACACCTCAACAAAAGCTTTGAACATTAATGACCCCATATCGACCTTAAGAAACTTAACGACTAATATGTATAGACCAAGTGTTATTTTAATAAAAATTATTCGTTCTTAAAGCAAATTATTTAAATGTTATTGCAATTCGCCGCCCAAAGTGGGTGGTTCTATCGAAGATATATAAGCTCGCGCGGATTTTTTATCCGCATTCGAACTAGTTCAACGAAGCTAGACAATCATTAAAAACTAATAATGAAATTCGCCGTAAGTAATTTATTTATTTAAAAATATAAATATTAGGATCAACCAATGTTTATATTTTTAAAAAAACTTTCGTTGTTAATACGCTATATATTGGTACTAATTTTGAAAATTTTGTGATATAGGTGGTCATATTTGCTTGCGTGTTGGCCGCCGCCAACGCCCAATTTGGCCAAGCCAATCAGGGCCAATACTTCCCCCAGAGGGAAAACTACCAGTACAACAAATACAACCAGAACAACAGATACAACAACAACAACAACTACAACCGTTACCAAAACATCAAACCCTACAAGCCAATCGTGTCATCAACCCCCTACCCTCGTGTCACCTTCGCTGAAGCCAAAGCCACCGTTTCCCCCTCAGTGGTCAATGTAGTCAAACCCGTGGCACCCGTCTTCGTTCCCGCCGTTACCCCCGCTCCAATAGCCCCAGTGTCTGTACCCAGGGTTGTTGCTGACGCTCGCTCTGCTGAGACTCTTAAATACGGCAATGAAATCAACGCCGATGGTACCTACCACTACTTGTAAGTTTAATTTTGCTTTAAACGCATAGATATAAATAAATTAACACAAAAATTAAATTCATTAATTTTTTTACAGCTACGAAACCAACAACGGTATCGCCGCTCAGGCCCAAGGTACTCCACGTAACTTCGGAGGCAACCCCCCTGTAGTTCCCGACGTTGCTCAAGGTTCTTTCTCCTGGATTTCCCCCGAGGGTGAGGAGATCGCCATCACCTACGTCGCTGACGAGAACGGTTACCACCCAACTGTAAGTTAACCTTTATATAATATCTACTGACGATAATTTATTCCATGTATAACTATTTATATATCTATTGTATTATTTTGAGAATTTGTACTTTATTTAATGCAAAATATTTTTTCCTCAGGGTAACGCTATTCCCCAGCCACCTGCAATTCCCCCACAAATCGCCCGCGCTCTTGAGTACATCGCAAGAAACGCTCCCGTATCGACTGTTTACAAGAACTAAATCATTTTAACTTGAAAAAATACGAATTCTACCACCATGTCATTAACATTTTACAAAATATTAGCGTTAATTTAATGAATGTGTACAAAAATATAAATGTAATGTGATAAGCTTTAATGAGCTGTTCTATTTTTGCGATTTTAATAAAAACATAGATTTTTAAACCACTACAATATTACTTATTTTACATCCTTTCTTAGACATGATCGCAACATGTTACATATAAAATGAATTTGCAATTTAAAATTAATAAGTATGATATTTTAAGTTTAAACGTTTTAATATTTCTGTCATCATATTTTGTAATAATTTATGAATTAATAATTTGAATTATCGAATAATCTCCAATTAATGAGGATCTAATGTAACGGGGCTTCGTTTCTACTCCTATAGTAAATAACCACAACCCACTAAAGAAAAAGGGTTATAATTTATCATTTAAGACAAATTTGAACACGATGTTGCAAAAAATCTAATTCCTCTTAATATAAAAGACAATTTAAGTAAATGATGCGGTTGCTATAAATATTTACCAAATCAGAATTATTAAACAGTAACGTGGGTAGTATTATTGTATTTAGTACAATTATACTACCCGTTACTACGAAGTTAGTATAATACATAGAAGGGTTTTTTACCGTTTGTTTGAAGGGTTGCGAATTCTACTTGACAATCACTGTTACGAAATGTTGTATAGATGTAGTGACATCTGAGTTAAATTAATTTGAACAATGGCGCTGATGTTTGAAAAAGGACAACACTGCTAAAAACTGTAAGTGATTATTTAAGTGTTCATTATTTTATTACGAGCTTTGTATATAAAAAAATGTCTATATATTTATAATAACGATTTAAAAATTGAGTGAAATCATATATAAATCCTTAAGACCTTGGTTTAATTTAAAACAGCAAAATCATAACTTAAATAATTGTTATCAGTTTATTCTGAATTTCTGAAATTCTGATAATAATAAAATAAATTTATTTATAATTTATTTATTTTAAAAACATTTGGTTTTTAATTAAAAGCAAAGCAATCATTGAGTTCAAAATTTAGTAAATTGAAAAAAATAATGAGAATGAATAATCATGAAGGCGTTCTTGTCTGGACAATCAGATAAACATAATACTTGAATAACTAGATTTATCGTCAGTGACAAAATTAAAATAACTTTAGTGTAGTTACATTGAAATAATTTTATTAAATATATTAATAATAATTTTATATAATAATATAACTATTTAATATTTTGACGTTAATATATTAAAATATGCTACTAATATTCTATAAATGAATTAAATTAAAGAAAAATGCATTCTTTGACATGATGATATCATGATGCCAAATATTAAAATGAACTTTAAACTATATATACATACATTTCTAAGCTAAATAAAATAATATGGTACCAATGTCAATTTTAAGCAATTAAATGGTTTGTTTTCTATTATGATACCGCGTACATTAGGACACAATCGTTTCAACTGGCAAAAATCATATAAATTTATAAAAGAATAAAAGTTCCATTAAATATATTATTTAGTTCTATCTGGTGCCCGCGACTTCGTTCGCGAGAAAATTACTTTTATTGCGATAACTTGTTGTATATTGTATACTAATGTAGCAGAATTGCATCCGACACATGCGTGTTTCCTCGCGATGTTTTTCTGCACCGACGAGCACGAGATGAATAATAAACACAAATTAAACACATCAAAATTTAGAGAAATTATTGGTTAATCACGTGTTCTAGCCACTGAATCACCACGGTTCTAATTTTGGTTATGGAAAAAAGACAAAATTCGATTCATAGCACCATCAGTAAGGTACGAGACAATTTGCTCCCTATGACCACAACATAAGTTATGAACGCTGTCATTAATTTCGGTTGAATTAAGAAAATCTAAGACATATAGTTTACTAAACTATGTTAACTATTCAACGGATATACTTAATACAAGCTAAAGATTTATTAGCTTAAACACCTTATAATATTAAGACAAACATTTGTTAATACATAAAACTATCGTCATAGTTAACTATTGATAATATATATATAACTATAATAATAACTATTAATAGTATGTATAATTATAGGGCATTTAAATCGATATCAATTCAAATTTATTATATTTATGTATACTTCACAATACAGTGTTTTTTAATCGTCAATAGATAACTACTACACCGGAATATAGCCTCTAGCGATAAGAAACTCGCGAAGTTGCTTGTAAAAGAGCGGAGAATAAATCAGATTTACAATGTAATTAGTATACACAGTATTTTTTTCTTGATCAGCCCTGCTTTGGAAGCCCAGGATAAATCTAAGCGTCTTTATCGAAAAAGTATTCTTTTAATGCGTAATAAGATTTATTGATCAACTGTGACTTAATAACATTTTTACATTTGTTTAATGGTAAATTCATTATATTCTATAATACACGCGTATACCATTTCTCGAAATCGTCTCTGTACCTTACGCAATCGAAAAGCAAGGGCATAAATAAGCAAGCATTTATTTTTTTCCTAACTTCGTTAGGAACTGTAACAAAAAGTGACAGAGATTGAACGTCTTGCAAAGTCAAAGGATGAGATAATATTTTTATCTTGTATCGACGACACGGTATGTTTCTTGCTCTTTAATATGATACCTATTTATCAAACAGGATCAAAATATCATATTTTTTTGTATAAACTTTTATTAAAAATCTTTTTAAGTTAGTATTCGTGATCTGTAAATATTTTTTTTGTCAATTATATTTGAATGTAAAAGTAAATAAATTAATTTTTGAACTTCTATATCCACAAAATATACTTAAATTCAATTTATAAAGAAGTTTTAATTGACATTTTTTATTGTTGCTGCGTTAATGTTATAATATTAAGCAATGTAGATCCTTGTTTTTATAATTGTGTATTTGTAAAAAAAAAAACACTATTTTTACCAATCACGATACAATTGAAACCCAATTCGAAGTAAATTTATCTATCAATAAAATTATATAATTTTAAAATGTCTTGTGGAACCCTACCTCTCAACATATCGTATGAGGGCAATAGACTTATAAAAGAGTAAGATTTGAACTCCATTGGGGGTCGAAGTGTAAATTAGTTACGACGAATAACTGGTATCCTTATAATTTAAATATTGAACAATATTTTTTATGGTGTACCTATACTTATTGCAAATCATAAATTTTATTTTCTTATTTCACATTATGGCTTTTTTATCTAAGCAAATATGGTAATTAGAAATATAATTCCGTAATCCGTCCGTAATAGCCTGTGAATATCCCACTGCTGGGCTAAAGGCCTCCTCTCCTCTTTTTGAGGAGAAGGTTTGGAGCTTATTCCACCACGCTGCTCCAATGCGGGTTGGTAGAATTCACATGTTGCAGAATTTCAGTGAAATTAGTGTGTCTAATTTCACTGAAATTCTGCCATATGTGAATGCAGGTTTCCTCACGATTTTTTCCTTCACCGTAAAGCACGAGATGAATTATAATCACAAATTAAGCACATGAAAATTCAGTGGTGCTTGCCCGGGTTTGAACCCACGATTATCGGTTAAGATTCACGCGTTCTTACCACAGGGCCATCTCGGCTTACAAATATAATAATATAATATAATACAAATATAATTAGATTCATGTAAATATAGTACTAATTTATAACCGTATCACTCATCCCTTTTTTTTTTGTTTTGCTGGCAAAACGCGTTTACGCGTTTCCCCCACTTGAAGTGGTATGTGGGACTCGCCGGCGCCGAGCATGCGCCGGAATACCCACTAAAAAACTAGCGGTACCCACACCGCCTTTTCGAGGGGCGTCACGGGATCGCTTGCGCATACTACCAGGGCCCAGGGCGGTAGCAGCGCTTATAAGCTTCGGGCCGAGTTAGACAAAATGCTGCCTGAAGCTCCATCTTCCGTCCAGGATCAGGCCCAGATACCTCATCTGGGCTTGCACCTTAATCCCCGTCCCTTGGACGGTGATAGACGCCCCTCGAGGGGGACCCCGACGTGGACCGTGGAATAGGAGGGCCTCTGTTTTTGTGACAGAGACCCTCAAGCCCAGCATCCCAATCCGGTCCATTGTGAGTGACACTCCGACCTCAGCCAGGCGGGCCGCATCCTGAAAGGTCCTCCCCGTCGCCGTGATGAGGGTGTCATCCGCGTAGCACAACACCCTCATCCCGGGAAGGATAGGGGCCCTCAGGAGCCAATCGAATTCGGTTACATGTCGCCCGAAGCTCCGCTATTTCGGGCGACCACCAGTATACCTGGTGGCGCGGTAGCCTGTGCCGGGTCCTCGGCATGGCTGCATCGCACACCTCCTTTAGAGCGCTGCGCATGCCGTCCGCCAGATCGTCGACACTGGCACCCTCCCTCCTTTCCGCGGAACCCCACCGCTGCACGATAGCAGCTTCCCTGACCAGCTCACGATCCAGCTGGCCAAGGGACCACCTGGCGAGCGTGGTTGGCACCCTCAGAGGTTCCGCTGGACTGCAAGAGGTGAAGATCTCAAATCGGATGTATCTATAATCCGACAGAGTCTCCACCTCCTCCTCCACTCCCCAATTTCTCACTCTGCGCGCCGTGACAGACGTAGCGAACGATAAGTCCACCATGGACCCTCCCTGCTACCTTACGCAGGTGTGTACCTGCCCCTTGTTAAGTAGGGACAGGCTGGAGAGTAGGGCCCACACCTGGACAGCCCTCCCTCGCGGGTTTGTGGCAGGATTTCCCCAGGCACGTGATTTCGCGTTGAAGTCACCGAGAACCACTATCGATTTCGGCAACTGCCTGGACACCGCAACTCTGACTGAACCGAGGTAGCTCTCAAACTCTGCCAGGCTGCGGTTGGGGGAGAAGTACGTTCCTACTACTACGTACTCTCCCCATCCCGCCACTACGTAGCCCGAGCCCCTCTCAATGAGTGAGAGGGAAGGACCCGTACCGCTCTGAGTGAGGACTGCCACGGTGCCGTCCAAGTCCCCTACCCAGTGAGATAAGGGAGGGACGAAATAGGGCTCGCAGATCACAGCCAGGTCGATTTGCCACTCCGCCATGGACTGCAGTAGCAGGTCCTGAGCCCCGGCGCAGTGGTTGACGTTCATCTGGAGGAAGCTGAGTTTGTCGCTCATGTTGACATAGGTGCTTCCTCTTCGGCCTGGCGCCGTCCGACGTTGGTGATGGTGTGAGTGCCTAATACCATCTTTCCTTTTGTGAAGGGAGGGTTACATACACGTGCCCAGAGGGTCTTCCAGCGTCCGCACATACTGCACAGTGCAGCTTTCCGGTGCAGGTCGATGACTTGTGGCCCTCGATACCACACCGGAAGCAAAGCCCACCTCGTTCCGCCTTGGATGGGCAGAGCATCTTTGTGTGTCCAACGCCCATGCATTTGTAACAGCGCGGAGGGCGCTGTTCCAGGACGTACACTTTGGCTGAGCTCCACCCTACCAGAAGAATCACACTTCTTACGTTAACGTAAGATGTGTGATTCTTCTGGTAGGTTAAGCACAAAGGCAAGTTTGTGTTTGTGGCACCTAATGTTAAGTAGTCATCTCTGTTCATACTCATTGGCAATGTAAGAAATATAAGCCACACACACAATCCTTCAAAGTATGTGGTCTAAGATGTTATAAATTTTGTTGCTGTAATGATTTTGATCAAAGATTAAACCGTATACGAAAAAATATTTTTGACTGAAGAATAGCTTGTAAGAACAAAGCAGCAGTGCAGATTTGAAAGAACATCGTATCTCACTTGTAAAATGTTAAAAACAAACGTGTGGCACACTATATTGATGTATGTATGCTTGTATGTAGGTATACTTTAAATCTTATAATTATATCAGCCGATATTGCATGGACATCTAATTTGACTTTGTTGATTATTTATGACATTTTGCGATTGTTTTCAGCAGTGCTTTTGAATTTGTTGATTATTTCAGAATCGTTAGCCCTAACTTTGATATATAATCTGTTGCTTACAAAGTCCAAGCGCTAAAACGTTATATTTTGTTCCTGTAATTACACTGACACGCTCAAGATTAAAACCGGAACACAACAATACAAAATAGATAAAATTTAAGCGTAGGTTAACTTGTAAGGCGTCCCTTATCGCGGGCTTGTAAAGCCGTACTATCACAAGTAAATATTAATAAATATATCTACTTTTTATATTTTTGCTATATTTTTGCCTATCAATGTTTTAAGCATCGGTGGAGATTAAGTTTAGTTATATGTATAAAAAATATAATTAAAAGATAACTTTTTATATCATACGCAATGTATAAGTTACATAAAACACATTACGATTAAAATGCTAATGTGATTTTAAATTCAAACTGAGGCAATTATATAAATAAAACTTCAATTGATATTAAACAAAAAATGTTGATTGTAAATAGAATAAAATAAAAAATATTCAAATAATTTTTATATAGCTTGGCTCTTTTGTGTGTAAAAATCTATTAATTCATTGGCCATGTAGGGAATGTGTTTAATGATCATATGTCTGATATAAGACTATGATATATTAATTAAATATTTAACAATTTTTCTTTTTAGTTTGATTCATGCAAACATTTTTGTTTTGTTTTTAATAAAATGGATTTTGTTATTTGAAATGGTGTTATAGTAACAAATCATAAAACTATTAGTAACCTATATGTAATATATATAAAAAATTATTATATAGGTTTACATTACTTAATTTTGTTATTAAAATATATAATTACTAAAATACATAATTATAATTTAACGATGGACAAAAAAATGCCAAATACGTATGCTTTATGATATATATAATAATTATATATGAATATATACTACATTACTACTACTTTATACAGTTTAATTCTATACGTCGTCTTCTATGGATATGGTAATTGGCGTTGATAAGAGATGGATCAGTTTGCGTGTCCATCTTGGACGTCCTTGGTTTTATTGGTGTCACAAGAATCCAAGGCATGAGGTAGTTGTACCCACGCGGCTGGACAGTGCTCATCAGAATTCAGAGATTACGCAATCATTCAGAAATTTATTACAACTGGTTTTAAAAAGATTTATCTCTACAACGACCTTATAAATTGTTCAAAACCGAATTTAATAGACGAACTTCTTCGCAATCGTCCGCATTATCGAAACGGATGTAACATTGAATTGACGTTGCTAGAATAAAATCTTCGAATATTATGAATAATCTTAAATTAATAAGAAGATACGCTTCTGAATTATAAGTAACAACTCTTTCAGTTAATGCGGTAGCCTGACAAGATGTTTTGGCTCGAGTATGCTGAAGATATAAATTTAATTTTTTTTTTTTTAATAATTTATAAATTTGAATAACTAGGCATTAACGAGATGAAAAATGTACGCTACTGTTTACGCCTTGATAAAAACTGCGAGTTTTACGTAATGTACCGCTACCGAAGATATTACTATTTTTTTTAAAAGGCGTTTTAAAACAAATAATGGTTTACATTTTTATTTGACATTTTAATACTTATAAAACTTTGCAAATTAGTATAAGATAGAGCGATTTTTTTATTAATTATATTAATGTACTAAAAAAAGAGTAATGAATTTACGTCTTACTAACATGAATAATAAAATATGTCGTAATTTATTTTGCTTATGTAGTTGAAAATGAATTTTTAGATTGGACTGACAATAATTTTTATCATCTTTATGAATCATTTGCATCTTCTAATATACTTCAAATTAAAAAGTAACACAAAAAAGAGTAAAACAATCATTAACGTATGGTAAAAATGGTACCGGAATATTTCCGTAGGTGCAAAATTATCTAAACTTTTCACTCTAAACAGTTTCCGTCTATTTATATTTAAGTATTATAATATTACTATTACAACTAATCGCTGATTAGTATCCGATCAAGTTCTACATTTTTTTCATGTGCTCAACTAGTTTTTATAATTAATCTCGACCTCGTTAAAGAAAAACTTCGAAACGCAGCTTCGCATTGGAGAAGCGTGGTGGACTAAGCTCCTAACCTTTTCCTTACTACTACTAAGCTTCTTATATGAATAACAATATATTACTTAACTTAACAGATTTTATTATTATCATACATTACAGAAAAATATTCTCAAAAATACTCTTTATTATACTCAAATGAAATCTAAAAATAGAGTAAAGACGAATAAGACGCACAAAAGGCGGCATTAAATGTGTAAAACAGTAATAAATGTTGTAAAGCTTGATATAATATTCAATTGTTACAGATGGTTCGTATGTATATATATATCACTCCGCTTAATTAATGGGTTAAGATTAAAAGAATTACTAGATAAACTAACTATATTAGTATTATAAATGTATAATAAATACATATTAAGAATATTTATTATTCTTGACATCGAATAAAAAGTATTTTTCAGGATTTAATAGTTTAATATATGAGCATTTGTCATCATAATATTTAAATAAACGGTAGCTTCCGTGTTCCTGCACGTCTATTAAAATCAACTTACTGGTACTGGTTTGTGACGCCTCAAATCCATTCACACTTCAATATTGAACAAGTTCATAATAACTTGATTGTCCTCATATTAGATCTTCGCATAAAAATATATTGTTCGTCTGTCGCTCTAAAGATTCTTAAAACGTTCTTTTTTAAAAATATTAACCAAAAATGTCAACTCAACAAAAAACTCATAAATATAGTGAATATAGTGAGTCAGAGTGTTTTTGAAAAGTAAATTTTCTTTAGTAAATATTTTGAGTTTTAAAAGCATTTGTGGTTAATATTATGTATTAATTTACTCTCGGCAGTGCATAAGAATTGTGTGTGATAATATTCTTAATTGAATATTTCAGCTTCCACTGCTGGGCTAAGGCCTCCTCTCCTATTTTTTGAGAACAATGATTGTAGTTTTTTCCACCACGCTGCAATGCGGGTTGGTGGATAATCTGTGGCAAAATTTCAGTGAAATAAGACACATGCAGGTTTCCTCCCGATGTTTTCCTTCACCTACAAGCACAACACAAATTAAACACATGATAATTCAGTGGTGCTTAGCCGGGTTCGAACCTACGATTATCGGTTAAGATTCACGGGTTTTAACCACTGGGCCACATAAGAATGGGCTTACATACTTCTACATTCTTACAGTGCGAGTTTCTTGGAGTAATTGTATATAATAACGAAATATTTACTCCACTTAATATCACGTGCTCCATTTGCTCGTTTCCCACCCTGTCATAAAAAAGAAGTCTTAACTATGTTTTAGTTATGATATAAATTTATTACCACAAGCAAAGCAAAATGAAGCGGTATTTTTTTGTAATAAGCTGTTTGTTTGATAATTCATATATTGCTTAACCTTGAACGTCTGCCCGACAGCTCCGTAAAGGGCTAATATAATACATTACAACATTCATACATGAGCCTTTCTAGAAATCTATTTATAAATTAATGTTTAAAGTACTTGAAAAGTTACTTTCGCATTTATAATATTAGTATATGTTATAATTTAACCGTCCAAATTATTAATAGCTATTGTACAAAGCATGCCCGCGTCGAATGATAATTTTTTCCCCGTTGAATCGCAATTCTGTTTCGCTGTAAAATTAACTAGTCCTTGTGTCTCTTTTGAAGGCTGAGACAGGGTGTTATATCTTAGTCACGGTACCATGCGAAAGCGATCCCGTGGCGCTCCTCGTTAAGACGAAAAGGGTACCGCTGGTTTTTTAGTGAGTATTCTGATTTTTGGGGCGCACTCGGCACCTTGGACCCCAGTGAACCCCACAAACTCCCCCACTGTGCCCGTAGGGGAAATGCGTAACGCGTTTTTCCAGCGTTAAAAGGGGTGTTATATCTTTTTATATTGCTTTTACACTAACTCCAATAAATAGGCTTTAATCATTAACATTATTTCCCTGTTGTTCCTAGGGTTCCTAGGTTTCCTAGGTTTAGTTCATTAGGTCTTTTAGCATCATTACGACCAATTATCAGGGCTAAATAAGAGTATAAACGTCGATGGAGGTAAGCTCTTTTTATTATTTACACTTTCAAAAGTCTGCAACTGTATTTATTAATGTACAATACAAATTGCATTGTTTACATCATTCCAGGCAGCACAAAGGTATAATTGATGCAGTTGATGCGCTCTTCATCTCGACTGGAAGCTATCGTGATACTATGCGGCCGTCTCGACCTTAGCATTTGTGAGCCATGCACACTAAAATACATTGCACATCGCATTGTCACCATATATGACTTACGATCACCTGGTCCTTAAGCTATTAGTAATAAAAGATTTTTATCGATTGTGACTTTAATACGAGGTAATGCATTTAAAGGGGCTATTTTTTATAAATAAAGGGTTTTACGTGTTTCAAGGGCAAAATATTATATACCTAGTAAATATTTTTTTAATAACTGTATTGTTCCTCTTTTAAAAGTTTTTTAAATAAATTAACTTATTCGTATACATAAATTATTATCATACATAAATGTTGATCGCACAGTTATGTTTCAAAATTATGGTGTATTTAGTCTTCTATATATGACTTAGCACAAAATAAGTATATGTTTGTGTAACAATGCGTTCATACACAAAACACAAAGATACGCAATACTTTTGTATAATTTCAAGTTTCACTGAAATGAAGAAGTATGTATTTGAGACTTAATTGTGCTAATATATGTATTGGAAATAAAGTTGTCACGTAAAATTTTAAATATTTTATTTTATTCTTATGAGATTTATGTTACTGATTGATACTTTGAATACAGGCTGACTATAGTTATATAAATAAGCCTAACCGGGGAATATAGTTTTAATTATCATAAAATATATTTTATTCTATTAGGTGATTATAATTTTACTACGTCTGTCACGACGTCGCAAGAGATATTTTTATAATAGTTTTTTTTTATAGAGTAGGAAGGCGGACGAGCACCTGATGGTAAATGGTCACCAACGCCCATAGACATTGACATTGTATGAAATGTTAACCATCACTTACATCACCAATGCGCCACCAACCTTGGGAACTAAGATGTTATGTCCCTTGTGTCTGTTATTACACTGGCTCACTCACCCTTCAAACCGGAACACAACAATACCAAGTACTGCTGTTTTGTGGTAGAATATTTGATGAGTGGGTGGTACCTACCCAGACGAGCTTGCACAAAGCTCTACCACCAGTATATAATAAGTTTTGGGTATGCATTGCTATTTACACATATTTAGTGAATTTTAAATTGCTCGTTGTTCTAGTAGCTTATATGCACAAGACCCCAATTTAGGTTTCCTTAGGTTCGAATACCGGGACGTTCTAAAAATTAAAACAAATTCAATATGTCAAGCGTAAAATTCGATTCCTGTTGCTTAAATTTAAACAAAGAACATTTGAATACAAAACCTAAATGACCAAAAAGGTTATATATGCCGATTTTTTTTTTTTCGTATATTTATAAGGCTCGTTATCTGATACACTTTGAATAACTCAAGAGACTTTATCTACATAACTTATATCGCAGACTAACTCAAACGATTATGTGAGTGAATATATTAAATATTGAATAAAAAAATTAATATATTATATCTTGTGAATGACATTCTACAGGTATCCGGGTTACATCAACACTTAATGGGTTCACGAGAGCTATAAATGGTCCATATTCTCAATGTTAGTCATCGCTTAAATAAATAATAATGAGTTTCACAGGATAAGATGTCAAAATAGGTGATTTATTTACATACGAGTCTCTGAACGGCTACAATATACCTGGTTTTTAATACATAATTATAATGTCAGCGTCAAAAAGTTGAATGATAATTATATATAATACATGTTTACCTTAAGTACCTTTTTATTTAAAAGTAAAACAGGGTTTATTTAATAATGAAAGCCGTAAAGTAGTCAGTTATTAAGATTTCAAATGAATATTATAGATTATTTGATAGATTTTTAATAAATATAATAAACGGTGCTTTTGATATTTCATTAATAAATTTGTGTAGCTGCAAGGAGCGGTCATACGGTTAATTATCTGGCTCTTGCAAGCCTAAGTTATCTCTGATAGAAATATTTATTTAAAACTGTTAAATATAATTTATATTAAAACTTCATGCGAGTAATAAAGGCATTTCGTAGGAAGAAAAAAAATCATTTTTGTCATAATTCACTCCATCAAACCAAAAAGTAAAATTAAAAGTCTACTAACACCATATATTATATGTTACGAACGTTCTTAATTAATATATACGTTTTTAAACGTACGTTTTTAAACGTACGTTTTTAAAAAGTATAATTTATAGATAATTGGTTTTTATCATAACAGTAATTAAGAACATCGTTTTTGAATATCATCAAAAATTGCACAGCGGGATGTCGACGTTAACAACTAACGTTGATTTATTTTTTGATTTTAAGAAAAAAAAAGAAAACTAACTTTTAACTAATTCATACTAAATTCGATATCGGCAATGATAAGATGTCGCAAGTCATTTTTTTAAATTATATAATTTTTTAAAGGATTTTATTACATATTATCTATACCTCGTTCGTCTAGCTTCTAGCTTATCTAGTTGCAGATTGGATGTTCAAGGCCCAAGCCCCGGGTCATAGCAATTAAATGTTATTGGAGATGATGATTTGACCTGATCATGGCTAAACTGACCGATTACCATTCAATCTAAGATAAATTTTGCACAACAATTCGAGTAATGATAAAGTCACTGTCGTAGAATTTAACTGTCATTAATAATCCCTGAATTTAAATTGTGTTGCTGGTTGGAAATAAATCAAGAGCACATGTACATGTCTCTCCATTTGAAGCGAGGGTTACTCCATCACCCTTCTTCAATGCGGGTTGGTGGCGTGACAGACTTTTCCTTCACAGCGGTGTACGAGACAAATTATAAAAAGTATTAAAGCACTTGAAAATTCAGTGGTGCTTGCCCTAGCTTGAACTCGGAATCATCGGTTAAGATTCTTGTTTTTAATCACCGAACCATCACGGCTCATTACATATATAATTTGAATGTTTTGTACAATAAAGCTACAGCCCCTAATTATCCCATCGCTCGATAAAATCTTCCTATGTTTTATGGTCAAGATTTGGGTGGCGTTTATATTAGAGGTCAACAATTTTCTATTTTGATTGATGTTTGATCATATTTGGTCTATAAATATTATAATATAAGTATTTACATAGTTAATACCTATTAATAGTTGTAAATATATTAAACATATTCTATATTAGTAACGGTAAATCATATTTCGTAACGATTATGTATAGGCCGTAAGGGTAACTTACTTACATTGTCATGCCACCTTGACGCTGATTTAAAATAAGGAAAAAATAAAAATGATCATTTCCTTACGTTAAGTTTTAGTCAGCTATTTTAATGATTATATTAATTACATTAACAATGAAAAATAAGTCACTAAAACATACAAAAAGACGATTAGTTGTTCAAAAACAATTAATATGAATGAAGAAAGAAATTGATTTAATTATCACAATCTCGTTAGAATCAAGAAGTAGAAACGATAATATTTCAAATTAGATTTGTATTCGACCTAACAAAACAAAATTACATAATTACGTTGATATTTTATGTACATTATATTATGCGGGAATTCAGCTTTAAATTATAATTTGAAAATAAGCAAATAATCATAAAGGCATCTTAGGACACCGTCGCAATATGCAAGTATGAAGGCAGAGTAAAGTTCAGAGTTCATTATTCTTTCCAACTTTGTAGCTATTTATTATTCATTTACCGGTTTTCGTCAAGATAACAAACTTAACACTTAATTATTTTATAAACTTAAAGGACTTATAGATGCGTAAGAGTTGTGTATGTATTCTGATGTTAAATGTAGGTAATGTTAATGCCACACGGTCATGTGGCTCTTAGTAATCGTCAGATGTGGTTGAAATGTCAGCGTTTTGTTAAATATCGTACCTACGTACCTTTAAGAAGATTCGTCACGATACTATTGACGTAGCATCTCTTAGAATCGGGTTTCGTTAATAGTTTTTTTTTTTATAAAAAAAAAATATTTATCTTAAGGTTTATTACCCTGTTTGATATTTAATTATTATTAGTTCGTAATTTAAAAAAAAATTAGGTTATGGGTAATGAAGGTTACGAAAAAATTGGAATACTTAAGAAAATTCGGTGGGTTTCTGAATAATGTTTCCGATGGAATATTCCATGTGGTACATGACTATTATATAAATTAAAAGTATACTAAAATTCTTGTAAAGCAAAATTTAATAAGACAACAACATAAAAAAAAATTAAATAACCTCCCTCGATTATTTTGAGACAAAATCCCGAAAATAGATATTTGTTTAATTTATATTATTCAGGCAAATCAACACACACACGAGCAACTGACAATGCTTGCCCAGATTTGAACATTAATTTTAATTGTGATCAGCCTAATTACGTTATCGTGATAATAAATACTAGATCCATCGTTGTCAAAAACAATACACAACTAAATACATATACATACATTGATCCAGTAAAAACAGCTTTTGCAATTAATTAAAGTAAAAAATACAAAACCATATACCAAAATGTTGTACGGAGAAATTAGATCTTAAAAATCTATAAAAAACATAAATAATTTAGTTTTTATTTTACAATCTCAAATGACACATTACTTACAAAAATATTGAGTAATTAAAACAATTATTCTACTTAGTAACCTTATCCAGTTAACAGCATAATAAAATAAACTGTATGCTATACGTTTCCTAGATTAGACGATAATTAAAAGACTATTTAGACTTTTTAGGCAGTAGCATATAAAGTATAGCATTGAGTTACTTTTATTCATCATTACAATTATTGTTATATTAATTGCACTTGTAAGATATTCAATTACTCTAAACTAACATCAAACTTATTTTTTCGTTTTGACGGAAGAAGTAAAATAATTTTATCTTTATAATTATGTAACATGCACATAAAATTGTAAGGTTTGTAAGGGTAATTGTATCGGTAGTCTATAAATCTAGACTGTAGCGCTATTCTATAAGAGCAAACCTGAAACTCCGGTGACTTTCGAGAAATCAGTCGTGAAATATCTGAAAGTTGACACTAACATTTCAAAAATATACGCATCAAAATAATATATCAACATGAGTCAGTTATAATATTAAACGGTTGAGTAATGAAGTGAGTTCTTACAGAATAGCAATAAAAATTGTAAACTATGGAAAAAAATAAAAAGGGAGCAATCAATTTACAATAAAACGCATGCAATTTTGATAGTTTAATCTTAGGGTAGGTTAGTACATAATATTAAAAACAATATGCGCCTTTCATAATACTTCGTCAGCTTTCAGTCTAATTAGATTTGTGTTGTTTGATAACAATGAAATGAATGACAGGTTTTTTTCTCTTATAAAATATGTAAAACAGCAGTACTTGGTATTGTTGTGTTTCGCTTTGAAGTTTTGGTGAGCCAATGTAATTACAGGCACAAGGGACATAACATTTTAGTTCCCAAGGTTTGTGGCGCATTTGTGATGTAAGCGATAGCTAACATTTCTTACAATGCCAATGTCTATGGGCGTTATGTGAGATTATGTGAGAAATATAAGTAAGCTATGTTAATTATAAACATTTTATATTGATTGGTGACGCAGTGAATGGCTTCTGTGTAATGCGCATCCTTCTCATTAACTTGAAGCGACAATTATCATCTTGTTTTTTGTTGCAAATACTTGATGCCCTTTGCTTTGATGTCGTACTTAATGATACGTAGGCTGAATAATATTACAGCCGCTAAAGTACATGCTAATACCTAAAGTATTTTCATTCATTATTATTTTTATTTAGTTGTTAGTTCTTTTATAGCATTATTATTAGTCTGATAAACAAGTTGGTTACGATAATATGTTATGTTACGATGTTATGGTAATATGTTACGATTAACGATCGATTTCGATTTTGTAATAAATCGAAACTTAAATTGTGTTTCTATATAATATAATAATAATATCCTGTGACATAATTCACACAAGGCCATCTGGTCCTAAACTAAGCAGAGCTAAAGAACTATGGAAACCAGAAAACTGACAACTTATATAGATAATTACACCCAGGCTCAGGACAAAGAGACATGTTCATGCACACAAATGTCTGTCCTGGGTAGGAATCGAACCCACAACCATCGGCGTAAAAGGAAAGTATCTATCAACCACGCCAACCGGCCTGTCAAGATATTATTTTTTATTTAAAACCTTATTCGTGATCTAAATATTTCGATCGTTAAAACTCCTGGTATAATTATGATGTTCTAATAAATTTTGGTACAGCAGCTATTTTCGATGGAGGTTAGTGCATTCTTTATTATTTTTATCTCATAGGCCTATGGGAGTTTAAGACACGATTCTTTAACTCGTATAGTAAAATTATGATGAGAATTACTACTTAAAGTATTTGTTGGAGAAGGTTAATCACTGGAAACATTTCTATAAGTATGTATACAACAAGAAGCACATTTTTTTAATAATATTAACTATATGCTATTGATCAAAGATGTACCACTTAACAAATATTTATCTTAATATTAGAAATATATAGTATATATCTATTACCAAGGCTTATAGTATAGGTTAGACGACCTTAAGAAGGTGGCGGGCACCAACTGGATGCGGAAGGCGGAGGACAGGGAGCTTTGGCGCACGTTGGGAGAGGCCTATGTTCAGCAGTGGACAACGATTGGCTGTTGATTGATTGATAGTATAGGTACTCAATTATTGAATAGGTAATTAGAAGATTAATTAGATTGTTAAAAGTTTTCATAGTTTTCATTTATACATATTGACGTAAAAAAATGTATAAAACAATATTAGGTCTTTGAAAAAAAGTACTTAGTCAATTATGACAATTAATTACATAAATTCTTACTACTATAATTTACACATGATAATAAAACATTTCCTAAATCTCAAAAACAGCTTTCAAGCATAGAATCACTGTTTGTGTTTTTGCATATGCACATGGGTGCTGTCTAAACGTTACGGGACGGTTCCGCTATAGCTGTTTTATATCTACAGTGCTTAAACATCATTTGCGCTCATCCAGGGGCTATAAAACTATAACTTATAGGCATATGCCTCACTTAAAAAATGTTCTCATTTTTCTTTATATATTTGAAGATAAGATGGCTCGCGCGTTTCCTAGTGGAATCAATATGAAATGAATGTCAATTTTGTCAGACATAATAACAATAAAAACAAATACTCATGGTACAATGCGACATCATGTTGTGAGTTTCTAGAATAACTTCATAGATTTCCAAGATACGATATCGTATCCTGCCACGACGTCGCATCGTGCCGCGATGCGAAGTTGTATCGTGGGCTTGTGTTTTGGCCCTAAGGCGAATAACGCGTGGGAGCCGTAAATAAGACGATACAGGCTATGTACAGTAACTGTACGTAAAAGCAGTGCACAGTATGGCCTTGTCATGTAGAAAGAGTCATAATATACTTATACATTACTAATTAACACACATTTGCTGCAAATGAAAAGATACTTTCGAGTTATTTTTGTATATTAAACAAAATTTAAATTTAGTTAAACATAAATGTACAATGTAAATATTAACATAATATTAATATAATTTTAATTAAACTTATTACTTATGTATAAACTCTCTCATTATTTAATGTATTCAAATAACATCTAGCAATATTTTTATTATTGTCAATATTTTAATATCACAGATCGAAAGCACATTTTGGTTTTTGAATACGCCTTGGCTACAAAAAAAATATTTATGCTATAATAGAAAATCATAGCAAGATTCAAGAATTTACTTAGCATTAATAGTCCATTATAAATGGACAACATATGGACCCAACGCGATGTGTTACACACGTAATTGAAAAGTTTCTTCATCAATTCGCTGTACTTATTGACCACAACTATGTTTTTGTTGGTCTTAATTTTGAGTGACATGTCATTTAAAATACTTCAACGAATCATTTTAACGGCAAGCAAACTTAAATCGATTATAGGCGTTATAAATGGATGTTTTCAAATACTCTAAAAGTAATTACTAATTAAAAGTACTAATAAAGTTAAAATGGTATATAAATAACTAACATGTATGAACATGAAATTTTTAGTTTATTATAATAAAACGCTTACAATTTTTAATGACTGGAATATCTGGTAATGTTGGAAATATATGAAAATAGCATATTTTGTAAAACAATATTTTTTTTTTATAGTTTTTGTTTTAGAATATAAATAGCCATTATTAAAAACCTTACCTTGAAGCGGTGGTAGCTTAATATTTAATTAATGTATCTATCATTACGATTCACAAGTGCATATATACTCGTAAGAGACTATTTAATCTTTATAATAGTAATAATACATGTGGAAATTAAAAATAATATATAAAAATTAGTGTCAACATTTCAAAATTCCTGATTCTATTTGATTTATTTCAATGATATTTTTTTTGTTGATAAGATTTCGTGCAAGCTTGTCTGGGTAGGAACCACCCACTCATTACATATTTTACCGCTAAACAGTAATACTTAGTATTGTTGCGTTTCGGTTTGAAGAGTGAGCGAGCCAGTGTAACTACAGTACAGTACTGTAAGGCTCAAAGGACCTAACATAACCCAAGGTTGTTGGCGCAGTCTCGATGTAAGAAATGGTTAATATTTCTTACATCGCTATTCCATTCAATGTCATAATTGTATAACGTGTAAAAAATGCACGGTGCTATTATTACGTATTATACATCAATACAGTTTTTATTATTTTCGTTTGATTTATGGAATGATAACTCTGATGACAAATGTTATAGCTATAAAAACATCAGAGACAGATTGACTATAATCTCACTACGATTATTCACAACTCGTATCATTTATGATCAAAGTTCGAACATATTTATTTATTTTTCTTTAACAATTTCTTGTGCATATCTGTGACACAGAACCTTTAAAATTCTATAATTATTGCATGTCACTGTAAATTAAATCGAGATGGCATAACAGCTAGATGACGTAAATACATACCAAAGATTGCAGGTTCAAATCCGAGCAAACACTACTGAATTTTTCATGTACATTGCGGTGAAAAAAACATCTTGAGGAATGCGTTAGCTGAAAATGTGTCACATGTATATCCACATTGAAGGGAATTGGTAGAAAATGCTCCAAATCTTCTCCTCAAAAAGAGAGGAGGCCATGGGCAATAATAGGACTACATTCTGTGGTAGGGCTTTGTTCAAACCCATTTGGGTAAGTAGCACCCACTCATCATATACTCTACCGCTCAGCCATAATGCTTAGTTTTGTTGTGTTCCGTACATAATACATTTTTTTATGTTCACAAATATTACATAGATTAAGCTTTAATTATATTTAAGTCAAGTTAGTTTCATGAGACATACAAATGAAGTTATTTATATGTGTACGTGTGAAATAATGACTTAGGTACGGTTCTAATCTCAAAAGTACGAATGAGTTTAGCCTCAGCGGAGGAATTCGCATAAATGTTTAGGACAATTACCTTTGTGCTCGAAAACAATACATTAATAGGCTTATTGTTTGAATTTTGGCCGGGTAAAGTAATCAGATAAAGTCTTAGCACGGATAGTATAAAGACTGAAATATTTCAGGGTTGCTAGATTTTTTGTATTAATTAAGCAATTATTATTTCTTCAATTGGTCCTACGTGCTCAGCGATATCATATTCATTTCATATGTTAGCCGTTTTTAATAATAGAGACATAGAAAACGCTTATTCTAATTGGTTGTTTATTATTCGAAAAGTGCTTAAAGCCTTGAGCAGCTATATCTAGCAGGAACACTGTGTGGCCTTTCTTCTTATAAGGTTCCATGGATCTTGAATGATCATTATCCTAATATAGTTTTATCTTTACAATCAAGTCAATAGTTTGTCTCAGTTTTAGTGAAAAATTACATTTATTTTATCAAATTAATATATCCTGGGTACTTTGGATATCTTAAGTGACATCTATAAGCATACTCAAAATAGGAGTGTGAACCTAAGAAGTTTTATTTTGTTGCAATAATTTTCTATATATTTAATGAGAATATTCTTTAAACATACGTGCTTTTGTCTGTCATTTATCCGTTTATTACTACACATGATACAATGAGCTTGTTTAAAATCACCTCATTAGTAGGTTGATATTTGTCTGTAATTCTATTTGAAACATTTTACTACTAATCTATATAGCTAGTAACTTTATTATACATAAATTACGTTCGTATGACAGGATGAAATCATTTATTTGGTAACATAATAAATACTTCGTAATCATTAAATTGGCGTTCTATGGGGGAGGATTTCGTCCAGCAGTGGACGGCAAAAGGATGAAAAAAAAAATCATTAAATCGATTATTTATTTCTGTTTTTTTTTTACAATGGTTCAAGTCAAAAATGTCAACTTTACTCATACAACTATTTAATTCACATGCACCAATCTATTCACTACAACGTTAACGTAATGCAAGGGATAAAATTTAATAAAACACCCCGTATGACTGTAATTACATTTGCTCACACTAACCTGAATACAGCAACTTAAAGTATTGACGGACCTGCACAAAGCCAGCGAGTAGAAAGTAGCTGTTATCAAATTATACTGCATCTTACTTTTACGCTTGTTTACTTAATCACAATGTATCATCATTAAAGTTCTTAAAAATAATATAACTGTATAGTCTATTAAATCTTATGACCAATTTTGATATTATATTATACATACATAGATACAGCTTAGATATGCAATATTCACTGTATTTTTTTTAAATCGACTAAGAAAGATAAAAAAAAACATATTTTACCGAATGCCAGGCCGATGTTTTTTAGTAGTAATAATATGTGTAATAATATCCATAAAGGACATATTTTAAGTAAATAAAATAAAGAAGACGTTCGATGGAATTAAGTAAATGGACGCTAATAGATTCAGGCATTGAATTATAATAATGTATGTATACAAAACAGATTTGCATAGAGCAATATGGGTTTCGACGACATTAAGGTATCCATGGCCCAGTTGTGTTTTAATATTTTTTTGGTTGTGCAATACTGATTTTTATCAGTCAAAAGATACTCCATACATCCTAATCATAAATACCGCTGCATATTAATATTATAGTAATAGCTTTTGTTCGGCAATTAAAAGCTCATTTAACTTCTGATCAGAAACACAAATATAATTACGATTTATTATCTTTCTATATAAGGTTATAAAAATGTTAATGTTAAATAATAAAATATCAAGTATATAATTGATTTATGTTAAACATTTAAATAGTTTAAATTTAATAATTCTCACATATTTAAACACGACTGTGTATTGATTACTATTGTAAATGTGCATAACGAGTATTATGTTACAAATTTATGTATTAATAAATACAATAAATTTAAACATGATTAGTCAATTTTTCATCTTATAAATTGAGATATATATTTTTTATTTTTTTTTTCCTATTTTTGTAATTTATTTATGTACAGACATTTTTAATTTGTTCTTAAATATAATTATATTTTGTTCCCTTGGAAACGTATTAATTCTATAGTATACCAAAATATTTTACAAGAAAATGTATTTATAAATATAAGCTATCACGTTGTCAACTATTATCAAATTCTATCGAGTAATATCCACGTTTTTATTTTTATTTTAAGAAGGTAGACGAGGAAATCTTTTACTCGATGTTAAGAAGTTACCTTCATCTATCGGCACTGGCATTGTAAGAACAATAAATAACTTCTGACACGATCAATGTGCTGCCAACTGAGATTCCTAATCTCAGATATATCCCTTGTGCTTTTATTTACCCAGTGAACTCACACAAACCCTTCAAACCCAAACATAATAACATCAAATATTAAGTACTGTTAAGAGGTGGAATAGTTTTGCAAATTAATAAATTTAAAGGCAAAGTGCCTTCATGAATAAATGTAACTTAAGTTTCGACGTGAAACGTGATTTATGTATACATCTCTATATATAGTTGCCTAAATGAAGTTCAAGTAAAATTTGTTATTGTTCAATAATATTTAAATTAATAGTAAAATTGAAAAACTATCCGTCGTTTTTTGCAATGGCTTAATTGCGGTCCGTTGTGGGCCTTGCAAAAAGCCCAGTTGGCATAGTTTTACGAGTTTCTTGATAGAACTATTGTATTGTATTGTAACCATGAATGACATTTTATTGGGCTAGAATGAAAATGAAAATTTATTTTTAGCAATTTGTAAAAGATATGTGATATAGACTGGAATTATTAATAGTAATTAATACGTACGCATGTCAGTGTGAGTTATCTAGTTTTTTTTTCTATATAGGTCGAAATATAAATGTAATATTTTTATTTATTTGGTTGATATCATATTCAAAAATTAACAGAATATGTGAATTAATTTCATAAGAATATATTACAGTAATTTCAGTCTGTTGTTTCAGATAATAAGATTTTGAAATTAAAAACAATACATGTTTATATATATATATATATATATATGATGTTTCACGAGCATATATTAGATAATCAATAAAAATATATCGTACTTCTTTTCCGGATGTTTAGACTTCCTGAAAAGAAGTACGTATAGTCACAAAAAATAAAAGTATATGGATTACTTGATCTTTAAATAATATAGAAAATAACTAAGTTTCAAATACGGCCCTGTGTTTTGCAGTCGTTGCAGGCTCCCCCTGCTTGTATGCAATGGCTAGACAAACCTGCGTCTCTATAAAAGGGACAGGTGATTAGAGGCTAAGTACAATCCGGCGCACACGCCGACATCACCGCATAGGATACAATCTTGCGCATCCTTAACATTTTAACTGGAAACATCATACACGATGAAAATGGTAAGTGAATTGAATATTTTTTACATTGCTTAATCGTGAATATATATAAATAGTTTAATATAAAGTTATATCGGGAATTTGGATAGGAACATCTAGAGTCTGCCTAATTCAACATACACTTTTACGTTATATATATATATATATATATATATATATATATATATATATAACTATAAATATAAAATTTTAGTAATAATACAAAAAGGAGGACATAAGTCAACTTATAATCTTTTAATTGTTTGCTCAAAACGGTTAAAAAGTAGTCGTAAAAATGCGTTAATTGAGCTAGGAATATGTTATAACTGTTTGTATTCGCATCTATATGCAAATTTTATAAGGATTTTGAATGAATCAAAGGGTGTTAATTATCATTTATAATTGCTTTTATAGCCATGAAATTCTATTAGCTTAATTAAAAGTCACAGTTAATGTATAAAAATAAATAAAATAACAAAGTTTTTATGGATTTTTTATCATAAATAATTGTTGTAGTTTTATAATTCGTTCAATATAGCGTTATGTTTCATTTTTTCTTTACCTATCTGTAAACATAAATTTACGTGTAATAAAAATAAATAATATTGAATAATTTGAGAAAATATTAATGCAGTTATGAGTAAAAAATATTTTCGTATGACATACATGTGTCATTGCTTAATTCAAATTCAATAACAATAGGATCACTAACACATAAATATAATATTTTTTTAGTATACTGACTTGCTAAGTATTTTAATGTGTTATTTAAATATTTTTCATAAAATTTGCATATTTTTGTCATATGCATATTTCCTTAAGATGAACAGTGCAAGCGGTTTGTCGCGCGGCTTTCGCAATCCCCGCAGCATTTATTGCATCCGACCTTTGCTAATAGCATTGTTTACCTAATTCAACCCAAGTGGTAGGTCCATATTTTAATATAAACATATTATTATCGTATCTACGTAAGATACCAACTCGTAGCTTAATTATTCGAAAGCCTTAAGCTTTAAATAAGTTATTTTTTATTTTAATAAATTTATTAATACGTATTTGTTTTTTTATCATTAAATTAGAATAAATGGAAGTATAATGATACCGTATTACAGACGGACTTGTCGTTTAAAAGCGAGCCTCTTTCAATAATATGGAGTACCTACCTGATTAAGTATATAGAAAATAGATTGTAAAATTATTATTTTTATGTATTAAATATAATGTAAGTACTTCCACTAAGAATATGAATTCGTTCAATATTAAAAAATTAGCTATGTTTTTATTGAAATCTGCTTAAATTCATCTCTGCTTTTCAAGTGGCGTGCGAGCGCTTAATTAGACGCACACCTTTTGTTTTACCACGTAGGACATTGTGTTTTCGAGGTAACACTCAAATTCTGTGTCATGTTCCCACAACTCAATACACTTGCAAAATGTTTGTTATTATGTCGTCGTCTGCATACAGTTTCTGCATACGACTACTCGGAAAACAATTTATAACATTTGTTTACACAAATAATACATAAGTCAAAATAGCTACTAAATGCAGTACATAATACAGTATTGATCGTGTAATACATAATTTTGTCATGTTTTTATAAAATATTTTACAAATTATTTTTACAATTATTATGATTTTTTGTTTAATTTTACTTTGGTTATTGAAGATAAATATTTTTTATATTAAAAAACACATTTTTATTAGCATTCTCGATTTTGGTGAAATCTTATTAAATCAATCCTTAATAATTAATTCTTAAAGTCAATAATTTTAACATACACTAAAAACGAATATTATATTCAGTATTTGAAATAATAGTTATTTCTATTACATCTTCAAAAAAAGAATATAGAAATATAATTAAATTTAACGCATTTCATCTCGGAACATTAAGCTGATAAGGTGTGTGCCGATAAATTTGAAGACTTAAAAAGATTGTAGATAAAAGATTTGTCAGAAATATAAAAAAATGGAATATATATTTTAAAATAAAAAGAGAATATATATTTCTGATAAGTATCGAATTAAAAATTAAGTACGTGCAAGGCTAGAAGTAGTTGAAAGCAAATGTAAATATTTACAAATGTATTGTATATAGCATATGTTAAGTCAAATAATTTTTTTGACATTAGCTTATATTTTTGTAACCAACTCAATTAGATAATTTTGTAACATAAAAATTAATTTTGGTGACATTTTATGAAAAAAAAAAAACATTTCCTTTTAGGTAGTTTAGATAAATATACAACTTTGACATTTAAAAAACAAAATTTTAATATTAAATAAACATATAAATCGATTAATATGTTAACACTATGTCCTAAATCAAAATAAGTTTTTATTTTCGTCTCTTGAAAACCACTTAATGGTATCGTTATAGTTCGAGAAGTAATGGCTCACTTCATTTACAATAAAACAAAACTTTAGTGATAAAAAAAATTAAATGCAAGCATTAAAGGAGATGACCTGCTGGCGAAAAGACGTAAAGATATTAAAAGTTAATAGAAGATTCCGTGTTCAAATTCTTTTTTTTTTTTTAATATAGAAATAATCTCGTTAATTACTGAGAAACGTAAGTGAGTATCTGCTAAGTCGCATTGGACTTATGTGGTGGTTTAAACCACTAAAATATAATAGGAGAAAGATACTAATAGGAGAACAACTAGAACTAGAGCTTAAGCTCTTTATTTATTTATTTATGCCTTAGCTTAGCAGAGATACATTTACAGGCTGTCACTTCACTGATACTTATCAAGTAGTTAATGGTGTTAGCAAACTTATAATAAATAATAATAATAATAATAATAATGTCCTCCAGACCGATTTCGGCCACGGCGGCCAATCTCAAGAGAGATTAGCCAACTACGCAGGAGATATTATAGTGCACAAGTGTGTGCGCAAACACAGGTGCACTCTCTATTCCCTAACTCTCATAATCCGATGGGACGGCAATCCGACACGACCGGAAAGAGTACAGGCGCATGACCAACGGCTTTACGTGCTTTCCGAGGAACGGGAGTGTACACACTTCCAACTTCCAGACTCCGGGCTGCTACTGAGAATTTTTCTGACAAAAAAACCCAATAACTTTTTATTGGCCCGACCTGGGAATTGAACCCCGGACCTAAGGGTCTGCGGCTTTATATCAAGCCACTAGACCAACGAGGCAGTCAGTAGTCAGTAGCGAATATATAGTAATAATAATTTGATTGATGTCAAAAATACTAATCAACATAATACACATTTCGACGGCTCAAATAAGTGACTCTTTCACTTCTTTGATCATTACAAACTTTTCGTAAAAATCTATATCTACTTATATAGTAGTAGACAAAATTATCTAATCCATGCTGCATCCAAGATGCTGTAAAACAAGCATATGATTTCGGTTTAAGCATTTATACAATAATCAATTTTTGTTTCTGTAAAATAAGAAAGCCTTCTTAATAAAATCGTTACGCCTATTCCGAAGTAAATTCAGTTGAATTGTAAAAAAAAAGTTAAGCTCTTATATAAAACATAATATATATAAAGCTGTACAGTCCAAGACACAGCTGAAAAATATCATAATTATTGATATTTCAATTTACGCAAATAGCTCCATCTTTTTATTTATTTTACTGGTGGTAGAGCTTTGTGCAAGCTCGTCTGCGTAGGTACCACCCACTCATCAGATAATCTACCGCAAAACAGCAGTACTTGGTATTGTATTCCGGTTTGAAGGGTGAGTGAGCCAGTGTAATTACAGGCACAAGGGACATAACATCTTAGTTCCCAAGGTTGGTGGCGCATTGGTGATGTAAGCGATGGTTAACATTTCTTACAATGCCAATGTCTAAGAGCGTTTGGTGACCACTTACCATCAGGTGGCCCATATGCTCGTCCGCCTTCCTATTCTATAAAAAAAAAAAAAATCTAACGACAGCATATCGGACTTGTACACATTTCCAAATCTATCAATAACTAGTGGTTTATTATTACTCTAGTGGTTTACTAAAAGTAATCCTTACTAATATTATAAATACGAAAACGTGTTTGTTTATGTTCACGTCTTGACTATTCAACTGACCATCATAGAATTTTGTATACAGGAGTGCAGAACAAGACATAGTGCACATAACAACAACGCCCTCACATTAGTGAATATCGTTTCAGTTTATATTGTAAGAAAAATAATCCTTATAATACCAAATAAAATAAAATATGGAATAAATTATTGCACTAAGATAAAATGCAATTATTTAAATTTATGGATGAGTAATTAAATTCTTTTTCAATAATATGTGGAAATACTAGTAGAATTCCAATATGAATAAAAAAGCAAATATGTCGTTATTGATTTATATCTCAACGTAATAAGTCGAGATGGCCCAGTGGTAAGAACGCGTGAATCTTAACCGATGAACGTGGGTTCAAACCCGGGCAAGCACCTCTGAATTTTCATGTGCTTAATTTCTGTTTATAATTCATCTCGTGCTTTTCGGTGAAGGAAAACATCGTGAGGAAACCTGCATGTGTCTAATTTCATCGAAATTCTGCCACATGTGTATTCCACCAACCCGCATTGGAGCAGCGTGGTGAAATAAGCTCCAAACCTTCTCCTCAAATAGGGAGAGGAGGCCTTAGCCCAGCAGTGGGACATTTACAGGTTGTTACTTTACTTTACTTTTCAACGTAATTAGTGGATTATACTCATAAGTGTATATTTGTTTTTTTCAAATAAATATATGATTTACATTATGTTAATCAAAATATCTTAATCATAACAATATACATAAATATGTTAGAATTACGCATAAAATTGTGATAAGCAATGGGATATAATTAGTGCTGCGTTACAGTGCGCTTATATATTAACTAGAATGTATTATTAATTACTACAAGGATTTCTTTTTATTTAAAAATTTTGTCCAAATTATCATTACCTCAGCAAAAGGTAGAAAATGCTTAATGTCTGAAGATATTCCATGTAAAGAGACTACTATTGTACAATTAATTATGCGGATTTGAAATATTATATGATTTGAAATATTATATTATATAATTTTGTTTTTCCACGCCATTTATCTTTTTTTTCTGTTGCTGAAAGTCAGAGTCTGAGTAGAGACTCAGAGTTATATAATACAATCGGAACGCTGTAGCGAATGATGTTTGTCATCCATCAGGCCTGAATCCTATTGACTTAAGGTGACGATTAGTCTATTAGACATTTTAATAGAGACAGTGCCGTTATCGAAAAAATAATTAAGTAATATGAAAACAATCTATATTTTTAAATAGAAATGGAAAACACTTGTGCTCCCTATAATTGTAAGAAAAACAAAGATCATTTTAACTTAAATTAATTAAAATAAAATAGCTAAATATGAAAAGGGTATTATAGTTTCCAGTTCTATTTCAAACCTTGTTAAAATACAGTCAAAGGAAGTCCCGCAATATGGATACACCATTATATGGTTAAAACCACGCTTGGGCTTAGACTAATTGTTGCTATTATTATTTGTCATGATAGAAGCCAAAGATAAACGTATTCTGTAAAATAATATACCCTGGATGGTTTTTTTATTCTAAATACAGTGCTGTATCATACAGACAAACAGAGAGCGTAGGCTTAGAACTACCCTCTAGGTATTGAACCATAAAAGAATTTCGTTAAACATAAGTGTAATATACCAGCAAGTCTTAAACTTTAAAGTACTAAAAATCATATCCAATTTGCTTTATCCTGTAAACAAATTTTAGCAAACTATTTGATCAATAATATTTGTAGCACAAATAACGCAGGCGTAATTGATAATCTTATTGACACAAAATACATTAAAACTCAAATAAAGGTATATTTAAGCGTACTTAAATTGTATTATATTAATTTGCCTTTTAATTTTAAAGATTACTAAAATTATTTTTAAAAGTTAAAATTATTTTATTGTAATAAATGATTTATGTCTGTGGTACTAAATAATACCTGTTTCCACTATTGCTTTAACTATAAAAATAAATCATTTTTTTGTTTTTTTTTTTCAGAAGATTTTGTTAATTCTTGCCGTCGTAGCCATAGCAGCTTCAGCGCCGCAGAAGCCGGATCAGGTTATTGGCATACTTAAACAAGAATTCGATCAACAGGCAGATGGATCATACGTTTACAGGTACATAATTGTATTATAAGTAATATTATGACTACACCGAACAAATATACAACTCATGTAAGTTTTGATATCTTTACGTAAATTGTCTAACGAAATGTTAAGTTAAATTTTACTGTTTAATTACCATATAATATTTATTTACTCCAAAATATATTTGTCTCGTTAATTTAAATGTATTTGTGGTAAAAAAGTAAGCGCATTTTACTAGTTACCCACTCATCAGATATTCTGCCGCAAAACAGCAGTACTTGGTATTATTGTGTTCCGGTTTGAAGGGTGAGTGAGCCAGTGTAATTATAGGCACAAGGGACATAACATCTTAGTTGCCAAGGTTGGTGGCGCATTAGTGAGTTAAGCAATGGTTAACATTTCTTACAATGCCAATGTCTATGGGCGTTGGTGACCACTTACCATCAGGTGGCCCATATGCTCGTCCGCCTTCCTATTCTATAAAAAAATAATAATAATAAAAGAAAAGTTACTTACAGTATATATAATCGTATAATATGTTTTTAAAACTAACTCATATAGAAGCAAGATAAGAATTTTGTGCTTCAGATTTTACCTTTTGTTCAAACGGAATTTACGAGTACTGTATTGTGTTTTATTAGAAACATTTTTTATTGTATTAAATAAAAAAAGCATTTACCTTTCTTTTTTAGTTACGAGACAGAAAATGGTATTAAAGCGGATGAAACTGGAAACTTGAAGAAGGCAACTGGACCTGACAGCAGTGATGTAATTGTAGCTCAAGGTTCATTCAGTTACACCGCGCCAGATGGCACCGTTATCAATCTCAGCTATGTAGCCGATGATGAGAATGGCTTCAGACCTGAAGTAAGTAAAAAAAATGCATAGTCACGTTATAACCTAAATCATTTGTAATTACTTTTTGTAAAAGTCACAAGTAAGTTTAATTTTCTATTATATTTTCACTTTTAAAATAAGACAATATTAAGCAACATTTATCTGAATTAATAAATTTTAAAACTTTGATAAAGATAAAATATACCTACTAATTAAGGTGAGAAGTATTTCATTATTCAATTTGTATTTGTTTTTTATTGTCTACACATTACGAACGGCAATAAATGGTATAAGTGGTAGATGTTATAGTAGTCAAGTAGATCTAAATGGTAATTAGCGTAATTGATATTTAGTAGTAACGGAGGCTTTCCTATGCGAATTATTGACATTTTGTTAAGTAAATCGTCTCAACCAAATTTAATTGTTGTTCCATTACATTTAATGGATACTAAAATTTTACTACTTTAATATTTCAACAAGATGATTATTTATTAAGATGTTAATACATCTTAAGTCTGTTAAAGCTGGCAAGTTCATTAGAACTTGCCAGCTTAGTCAGAATTTTTAATGGTTATTTTGTACATAGAGCCGCCGACTCATGATTTATTTTTGTTCCAGGGCGCACATTTGCCTACTCCTCCTCCAATACCACCAGCAATTCAGAAAGCTCTGGACTACATTGCATCTCTGCCACCTCCTCCACCCTCCAGAAACTAAGATGCTACTCTTGCGACGACCCTTCGATGACCTCATGCGCTCCATACGATGATCAACGACGACCTACGCTTGTACCAATTTGAAAACACGCTTGTATTTTAGGAATTTATTGTACATAAATCAATGTTTCAAAATAATGTTCATAAAAGCCTGTTTACAGAATGGTACTTGATATTTCTTATACTCAAAGCAATTAAAAACATATAAAAATGAATGCTCAATAATTGAACTGTGATAGTTAAGATTTGCAAGGAAAGATCATATGTACGCTATTTATTTATTAAATAAACGCAAAATCAATGCCAAAGATGCATTGCGGATAAATGTGTTCTGTTTTATCATTATTTAATACGTGGCAGTGAATATATATTATATGGAGAGATGATGTAAACAGTTTAACATTGGTAATGTCAAATTAGGTGTCACCAGTCAAAGGTGCTAATTGTAGAGGTCAATTCCAATAGAGTTTATAGTACAACATAAAAAAACTAAAACTATACAAAAACTATTGATTTTAAAATAAAAATGAATCAATAAAATCTTTCCAGGATTTAACACATACATTATGACGATCGCTTCTTTAGATTGACCTCGACATACTAAATAACATCTTACGCTATGCCTATAAACATGATTAAGAGTTTACAAAACAGATAATGCATATTTATACATTGCTCCATACATAATGGCTGGCCCAACGACATCTGATCCTTCAAACAAGTGTCAGGCTTTAGTTTGTATTCTTTCTTCCCATTGTCCTTCTAATTTCTTTAAAATATTGAATGCTACAAAATTGAAGGCTTTTTAGCGTTCTTACTAACGCAGCAGCTTACTTTGTTTACAGTTACCGTAACAGCCTGTGAATGTCCCACTGCTGGGCTAAAGGCCTCCTCTCCTCTTTTTGAGGAGAAGGTTTAGAGCTTATTCCACCACGCTGCTCCAATGCGGGTTGGTAGAATTCACATGTGGCAGAACTTCAGTGAAATTAGACACATGCAGGTTTCCTCACGATGTTTTCCTTCACCGTAAAGCACGAGATGAATTATAATCACAAATTAAGCACATGAAAATTCAGTGGTGCTTGCCCGGGTTTGAACCCACGATCATCGGTTAAGATTCACGCGTTCTTACCACAGGGCCATCTCGGCTTGTTTACAGTTACACCTCCTTGATATTAATATTCCATGTTCGTTTAGTAAGTTAAGAGCTTAAAATACTGTGAAATGTTTTTGAGTTCTCCCTTTAAAAAAAAAGGGGTAGAGGGAACTCATAAAGATGCTAGCACTTATTTCTAGCTCTACATTGAATATAATCATAATATATATTATTTTGAGGAACAGAAAACACATACAACATATTTACACTATTTGGAGGTTAAATTGAATTTGTCTTATAAACTGTATTAAAACCAATGAGCAAACATATCTCATAATAAATTCTTTGCGATATAAAAATCAGTATTAAATAAAAAGTCACGACAGTTGTTTTTAATGAAATGTAAACGTATATATATTTAGTGATTTTTTTAACCGTGTTATTTGTTTTTGTGTACACAGTGTACCCGAAATACTCGGATGAATTTTATTAAAATACTTATAACCCCGATAAATAAAAACATTTCAATGTAAATATTTAAAACCGTGGTATAAGCCAATTGGTTTTTAATATTTTATTTGTATTTTAAACGAATATTATTTATTTTACTAAAAATGTATGTAGGTCATTGCTTAATGAAATGATGAAAGTGTACATCATTTTCCAAGAACTTAAACGCAAGTGCAAGTGGTGAAAAGCAAAAGCGGCACTGATCATGCAAACTTCGCATTGAACTTCTTTCACATTGTTGTTAAGGTTCGGCGATTTAAATTGCTATAAGTCGCGACTATAGAATATTATATGTAAAATTCTATAATATCTGCACGTAATTCGACGACGACGACGACGACGCGATTCAATCGTACGACTAAGCCTTCAGTGTGTATGCGGTTTATTACTGTAGGCATTCCGTGTATAACCTGTTCGTTAAAGTGAGCGCTGATACAAGGTCACTGATGAGAATGCTAAACGGATATTGACTTAAAGATGAACAAAATATGTTTACGTATTGTATCAATTTATTTGCCTGATTATGATAATACAATATTGATTAATAAGGAGAAAAACAAAGTAAAAATTAGGAGCAAAATGTCCCAGTGTTGGTCAAAGATACAAGATTTATGTTAAGGAAAGGAGGATAACATCAGATATATAGGTACTGCAGAAATATAGTCTGACATTCATGTATTTTTAGATTTCCTTGCGATGTTTTCTTACACTGCGGAACGAATTCTTAACACAAACTTTCTAAGAAAGGATTTCTAAAAACTCACCATTATTCTTTTGTCAAGAAGTAGAACCAACTGCGTTACTCTCGTGACTTACATTGAGTTTGTTTTCATAGATATAACTTCCATATTATACTAACCATGAGAAAAAATACGATTAAATTAAAATAAATATATATTTATATGTATTATATTATTAGGGATTAAGTAATATTAGCAATAAGTTTCTTTTATTTTGTAAGTGACATAATCAAAATTACAATCTTACGACGTATTTCTTCGTGTTTCTGGTGAGTAAAAACTTAACTCTTTGAAATTCAATGATGCGTACCCGGATTTGAACACGACCTTCGATTAAAACTAGACCGTTTCAGTTAAAGATTATTATTTTTAAAAAAGAATTCTAAAACTAAACTAAGCAAACGGAAACCAATAAAACTAGTTACAGAAGAATCAATTCATTAAGTTCTTTAATTTATTATTGATTTCCATGTGGCTTAAAACATTAAGTGCTTGTTAAATAGATGTAAGTAAACAAATTGAGCCAGCAACGACGAACTTTTGACACCTTAACTGTGAAAAAACGCAGTCTTGGTTAAATTTACATTATCATATAGATAAAAGATATTTTTTTGCTTCCAGACAGAGTAAATAACTATCAATTTAAATAATGTTCTTTATTCAATTGAAAGAGTTATATAACTTTATAAATGACTAAGAAAATATTTGTATTTACAATTCTAATAAAAATACGATTAAATTGTTGGCGAGTATGTATAATATAATTTTAGTATAGAAATATACGTAAATGACTGCTACTGCATAGTATCATTAAGATTCATATAACACTCTCCAATTTGTGTCTAATGTTATAAGGAAATATTTTACTATTATAACAGATGTTTTTATTTATTATAAAAAAAATCTTAAAAACGAAAAAAATCATAATAAGTCTTAAGCTATAAGCAAAATATTATCATATAAAATAAGGTAAAACTAGTATCCAAATTAATAATTACGCCTTTACATATGTTTTTAAGGTGATGATTAGTTAAACAGTCTTCTTATTTTGAGTGTCAAATCAATGATAACAGAAAGAGAGAAATCAGTGTTTAACTAAACACCCACTAACTAACGTTTTTAATTGTGGCTGTTAATCCTTTATACTATCCATAAAAGTTAATCTAGTTTTTTAGTTGCTTCAGTAACGGGCTCTGGTGTAGTCTTCGTGGCAAGATACTTGAGAGCTCGAGCAATTGCTGGAGGGATTGGGGGTGGTGTTGGTAGATGATCGCCGTACGGGCGATATCCATTCTCATCCGCTGTGTATGACAAACTGAAGTCATTTCCTTCGTTGTCCTGTAATTTTTTAATGATAAGTATATTTGAAATAAGCTTATACTAAAGCTAAATCTATATTAGGACCGTCGGTGACTTCAACTTTGTGGGAGCACCTCTGACCGTGACCCCTGTATCCCTAAAAACGTGTATCCAAAATTTCATAATGATTTCTTGAGTAGTTAAGATGTGAAAGCGCAACAAAGAAACAAACAATTTTTACTGGTTGTAGGGCTTTGTGCAAGCTCGTCTGGGTAGGTACCACCCACTCATCAGATATTCTACCGCAAAACAGCAGTACTTGGTATTATTGTGTTCCGGTTTGAAGGGTGAGTGAGCAAGTGCAATTCTTGCAATGCCCATGTCTATTGGCGTTGGTGACCACTTACCATCAGTTTACCCATATGATCGTCAGCCTACCAATACTATAAAAAAATAAACAAAAAAACAAACTCACTTCCGCGTTTATTATAAATTATTATTATTAAGGATTATGTAAGAAAGGTAAAATAATATGTATAAACTACTTTTTCATCAGGTTTCAAAGACGAAACAAGGACGAAAAATCGATTTAGTATAGAAGATTTGGTATTTGTTCATGTGACGACTTGAGATGTGTGACCATGCCTGCTTAATGCATAATGAAAAACAACATGAAGATAAAAACAAAAAAATAATATCAGACATGTTTTTCATATACATGCAAATATTATCTTTATTTTAAATTTAATTACAAAACAAAACATGTACTTATCATATTAAGATTCAACTCAAGAAACGCAAAGATTAACTCAATTTAATAGTTCAAGGGCATACGTGACTACTCCTAACCTTTAATTCCGAATATCTTACAGAGATTCCTAGTGTTACGTTTTACAATTATATACTCTTTATAAGTAGATATCTCATCATACTTATACCGATACCAATCATACCAGTTGTTGCCTGGTTTAACTTTAACACTTTAAGTGTTGATAACAACCAGAAATATAGTAATAAAAGCAGTTTTTATTATTATTATTGTTGCTACTCGCGGTTTCCACTGCTTTACTCTCTTTGTCCTATGTTACTGTCTAGACACTGTGGGTCGATGTAATGTTATATAATCTATAAAATATCTCCAAATAAATAGGTCAACTAACTCAAATAGTTTTTTTTTAAATTGGACCCTGAGATTAGCACGTTCAAACAAACAAACTTTTCAGCTTTATATGTTAGTATGGATTTACATCTAGTTAAATGGTTATTGAATTGTTCAATTATAAGCAAATTGTCTTAATTTTATATTTAATGAACATTATCAGCTTACTGTGTAAAAAACGTTTCCTACAACGGATTCGCCAGTTTTGTCATTATCAAAAGATTTCAATTCACCTTCACTCGAAACTCTCGTACCATCAGCGCCTTCAAAACTGCAATGACAAAAGATTGATATTTGTATGCATAGAAACAATAAATTTATAATCGGCCAAACATATTTTAAAGCAGTTTAATAAGATTAACATCATGTTCAACCACAGGTTAGCAAAGGGAGATTGGCCAACTGCGCAGAAAATATTGTGGTGCACAAGCTAATGCGAGTAACTCAACAGCTCGGGATTTTATTAAGCTAGGTATGTCTTAGGGCAGGCCTGTCTACGCTGTACTCGCCTGTTGTACAATCGCCAAGAACAAAGACTTATTATTTATATTATTAAGTTAAATGTCAAAGAATATATAATATGGAAATAGAAACATAATATATTATAGTCTATGTCCTGAATCTATAAACTGTCATAATATAAAAAAAAATTAGCGACGAAAAGTGGACATAAATCAGTTCAAAATTAATAACGTTTTTTTCTGGATTACGTTATAGAGAATCTATAGGTTTACCTAACACTAATAAGGAAATCCAAATAAAAATAAAAATGTTTTCAACTTACCTATAATGAAAGTTACCATTATGTCCATATACATGATTTGACTCTTCCACAATTTTTACCCAAGTTTCCCGTTGTTTAATTTTTTTAGCAACTGGATTATCCTCTGGTGGCCTTTTAGTGAACATTTTTGGTACAACTGTCTTAGGACTAGGAGAAGTAATTAGAACCTTTTCAGTCGAACTTTCTTCATTTTCAACGGTTGTCAAATAGTGGTTTTCTGCAACTTTCACTTCTTCTTTACTTTCTTCATAAATTGGATTAGGTCTTACTTGCTTCCGTCTTTTGATTTTGTTAGGTTCTTGCTTATGATTAGTCTTTAAGGTATCAGTTTCTAGATCGTAAACGACAGTAACAGGTGTTTCGGAATTTTGATTAAAGTTTTTCAAAGCATTGTTATCTTCTTTCTTCTCATATTCAAGTGACTGTACTTGTCGTACTTTTCGGATTTCCGATCCGTCTGTATCCGGTAGAACTTTATACGCTTCAAACAAAGGTGGGTGATTGTAATTGTAACTTTTTATTAAAAGGTGTTGCTGGCTCATGTCATCGTTCATTTCACTGCATGTCACAGAGTATGATAGTACTAAAATAAAAAATGTGTTTGTAATTAGCATATTGAATAATTATTTGTTTATTTATTACACTACAACTTATCAGTAACACGTTTAGAATCGCAATGAAGATGAGTCAGTCTATAATCAAAAATTCTACTCAATAATGTTTTGTATATAGTCATACTACTAGTCAAACAAGAATAAAAACGTTTTACATACGCATTATAAATTTTGATATAACCATGACATCAACTTTAAAATACATTTAAACTGCGGAAATGTTATAAATTGGATATAATGTAATATTATATTGAATAAATTTACTATTTTCTCGATAACTTTATGATTAGGAGTGTCAAATGGTGACCTTTAGAAAAACGTTCATGAAATATATAATTTAAATAAAATGCCATATACTTTTGACTAAAGAATAATCTATTGATTAATGTTTTGTTATATTTTTCTTTGAATCATAAAACTATAGAGTTTATTTATATTTTTATAAGAATAACTTAATGTAACATATTTATAAGTATATCACAACATATATGTATATTTGTAAATTTAACAAAAAAATTAATAATATTTACGAGTAGCTATTAACTTTATTTACTTACCTTACTAAATTTAATTGAATGCAAGTAATTAAGCTAAGTTTTTAATTACGAGTATTCCAACAAATAATTTTGTATATTAAAATATAAACATGTTAAATATATATTAATAGTACAAATATGAATTACATTTTTAAAAGGAGTTTACGCTCAGAGGGGCAATACGTAATACAACAAAATGAATTTCTAGAAAACACCATATAATTCGTAATTACCTACTAAACCTTACTAGTAGTTTAATTTCGTTCGATCGTCACCCTTCATGTCACATTATTGACACCTCGACAATTGTGCAATTTTTCGAAGAACACTTCAGACAACCGCTAAGGTTGAAGTATTTAGCGTACGCTAAGGCTCCACCGGAAAGCGGGGGGAGGATAGTGTAAATAGATGAGTCTTACATATAAGTGGTTATGAAGTCTGGAGTATCATTCATTATTGTTTTTTGAAAGTGATAAGAAATAATCATGTATTCTAAATATATTCTTATTGCAAGCTTTGTTTTCGCTTGCGTATTTGCTAGACCGAGCGATAATCCTGCTGAAAAAGAGCAACCAACGGTGATACCTATAGTCTCACAATCTGACGAATTAGAATCCAATGGAACTTACAAATTCAGGTACTTCTTATTAGCTTTGTTTATTAATTGTGTTTTGCGTTTTTTGGATTTAAGTTTTATTAATTTAACTTTGTCCTCCTTGAATACTTCCCTTCCACACATAAAAACAAACTAAACACTACAAATTATTATTAAGATTTCTTTATGACCGCATTGGAACTATGATACTTGTACTATATATAAATATTATGACGATTAGACATTCGATTTTGAGTAACCTGGTAAAACAGGCAGTAGCACAACAACCGTAGTTATATTTATTTACTTCAGGTGTTTTTTTTAGACAAAGATCTAATAGATGTTTTTAGTTTAAAATTATGTCATTCAAATGTTTATTAGTATATAATTAAAAATAAATAATAGCAAAACAAATCAAAAAAATGTATGGATTAAACATTGAAAACTGCACGACTCAAGAAATCTATATTATAAATTTAAATATTTTATCTATTTAATTAACATTTTTAGTTACGAGACTGGAAATGGCATCAAACGTGAAGAGATCGCTTATGAAAAAGTACTACCTAAAGGTCGAGAAGCCAGCAGTAAGGAAGAAGGTGAAAATGATGACGAAAGTGATGAAATTCATGTACAACAGGGTTCATTTTCGTACACTGCTCCAGATGGAACTGTCATTACCTTAAGGTTAATATAAATAGATATTTTGATGTCTTTGAAAGTTTAATGTCTTTTTTTTATTTTATTTATAATTTTATTTATTTAAAAATATAGTCTTTATTTATTATAAACTTTTTTTTCTATTTATAGGTATATCGCCGATGAAAATGGATTCCAGCCAATAGGCGACCATCTGCCTAGATCACCAATATCAGCACCAGCTTCATCGAATTCAGCTGAAAAAGGCGGCCGTGCCTTAAAAGCTGCAGACAGCGTGGACTCTGCCTCTATGACGGTAGAAGCTAAATCAATAAAAAAACCTACCGAAACAGTCATGGTAGCAGATGAATTAGTTAAGACAGTACCAATCACTAAAGATTCTAAAATGTCTTCAAGTGATGCTGACCCTGAACCAGCTAACATCAATGTGAGTACTGAAGTAGCTTCAACAGCATCTGCTCAATCATCAACTGAAGCTTCTCCCGCTTCAGCAAAACAGACATCTACTTCTGCACCAGAACAATCCGCTGAAGTTATTGAATCATCGTCTTCCACTTCAGCTCCTGAGCAATCAAGTTCAGCTAAAGACATCGGACAATCTTCTACTACAGAGGCTGTTAGTCAATCTGCTGCAAAAGAAGTTCAAAAGCCAACCACAAACGCCACTCAATCTGCTCCGAGTAAAGGATCAAACTCTACAACCGTCTCAGCTTAAACATTCGCTCAAAAAAATGACTATATTGGACAGTTTAATAATCATTTAAATATAATAATAATTAAAACATAAATATGTATGCATTTTTATAGTAAATTTTACGGGTTGATAAAAATAATTAAGTAACTATTGTTAAAAAAATATCATTGAAAATGTGACAAAAGATCGTAATGATTCTCTTATGAAATGCCTAAATCCGAGATAATTTAAAATATAATTATTATTTCATAAAAATAAAATAATAATTTATAGCATCATTTTAATTTAACGAATATTTTTAATAATATAAAAGTAGACAAACGTTTTTTTAACACTGATTGAAAATTTATTAAAAGGGATGGGGAAGGATTTTAGACGAATGACATTTACGATGACAATGTTTAGTGTCACAATACATAAAAATTAAGGTAAAATTAAAACTTGTAAGTGTTATTATTTTATAAATGAATATTGTCTCTATAAACTATAATGAAAACATGTTTCGAATATTATTTAACTCAATTAAATATTATCAGCTGGTTATTACAGTAAAATCACCATACAAAGGATTTTAGCAGCACTTCCTCATTGAATAGCAATGTAGGTTTTCCGAACAAAAGAGAATTGGCCTTCCGTGTCACCCGTGAAAGCAATTGAACGGACTGTAAAAAAAGTCTAGAGTTTTCGAAATATTTTACGATACATACAATTACATGTAATTCTCAAGTACATATAAAATACCGTTGGATTGTCATTAATATTTTATGCAAATATTATAAAAGCAACTGCTTTCATAAACTAAATCGTTATCGTTAAAGTTTCGCAAGGTCAATGTTACTGAAAAAAAACAACACTAATTCCTCTTTTCTTGAGGAGAACGCTTTGAAATTTGACGGGCCGGTTGGCGTGGTTGGTAGATACTTGCCTTTCACGCCGAAGGTTGTGGGTTCGTTTCCCACCCAGGACAAACGTTTGTGTGCATGAACATGTCTCTTTGTCCTGAGTCTGGGTGTAATTATCTATATAAGTATGTATTTACAAAAGAAAAGTAGTATATGTAGTATATCAGTTGTCTGGTATCAATAGTACAGGCTCTGCTTAGTTTGGGATAAGATGGCCGTGGGTGAATAATGTCCCAGGATATTATTATTATTATTATTATTTTGTAACAGCCTGTGAATGTCCCACTGCTGGGCTAAAGGCCTCCTCTCCTCTTTTTTTTTTGAGGAGAAGGTTTGGAGCTTATTCCACCACGCTGCTCCAATGCGGGTTGGTAGAATTCCCATGTGGCAGAATTTTAGTGAAATTAGACACATGCAGGTTTCCTCACGATGTTTTCCTTCACCTTAAAGCACGAGATGAATTATAATCACAAATTAAGCACATGAAAATTCAGTGGTGCTTGCCCGGGTTTGAACCCACGATCATCGGTTAAGATTCACGCGTTCTTACCACAGGGCCATCTCGGCTTACCACAGGGCCATCTCGGCTTATTATTATTATTAAGTTTATTTCAATACGTTTCGGGCTCGTGAAGATGTACACACACAATGCTGAACACGAGATGAGCAATAAAAACGAATTACGAAATCACGAAAATTAGGAATGCATTGCTGATAATTTGATTTGCCTACGTATTTTTTAAGAGCCTGTTTTTGTAGTGCTACCATACTGAAGTAAACAAATCGTTTTGTTTTTGCAACAAAACTGCACAAGTTAGTTTATTGCGTGTAGCCAAACCATTAAATAGCAGAAATGTTATATAAAAACCGTATATGCAATTCAATTATGTTCTCTATTACCGAGCTGCATATCTTTTAACATCGAATGTTAATAACAAATAAGAACTGTTGTAAGTATTTAGCAAACAATTTTATTACTTGTGTTAGAAAATGACATTTCAGTTAAGTAACCGAGATAGGTAATGAACAGAATTTCCTTCTGTTTTTCTTCTGGTTTTATTCAAATATTAGGTTTTATTAATTTGTTTCCATAAAATATTGCTTGCGTTGCTCGACTGCATTTCACCTTTACTGGTGGTAGGGCTTTGTTGACGAGCTTGCTCGTCTGGGTAGGTACCACCCACTCATCAGATATTCTACCGCAAAACAGCAGTACTTGATATTGTTGTGTTCCGGTTTAAAGGGCGAGTGAGCCAGTGTAATAACAGGCACAAGGGGCATAAAATCTTAGTTCCCAAGGTTGGTGGCGCATTGGCTATGTAAGCGATGGTTTTCATTTCTTACAATGCCAATGTCTATGGGCGTTGGTGACCACTTACCTACAGGTGGCCCATATGCTCGTCCGCCTTCCTATTGTATAAAAAAAAACCCAAATAAATATCAAACCGCTTCTTTTGTTTAATTAAAGAAAATATGTTAAATAAAGAAAACAAACGTTGTCACATAATTAGTGAATAGACGATAGCACGCCTTGGAATGCAACGATCGACTCCTGGCTGCTAACTTAACAAAAAAATCCATAAACTTTCTTTTGCTGGGTCTTTTCAGGTCTGGGATCGGTGACAGTTTTACTTTTATTACTATAAAATTAAGTGTAAAATTTATTTAAAAAAAAATTAAATTTGTTAATTATCTATTCAATTGACCTAGATTTTTAAAAGCAGAAGATTGAAATTGGCTGACATCACTAAATGAGTTCATGATTTAAAACATGTTTAAATATTGCGTGTAATGGATTATTGGAAAGGTATTATGTAACTGAGTGTAGTTTGCAAATATTGTATTATATAAATATTTTATAGATTATTTTTATATTATTATTTGAGAATAGCACAAAGTAAGAAAAGTTTTTTAGTTTCGTAGTATGGGCGGTGTTGCTAGCATTGTTGCCTTGAAAGGACCCCACGTACGAGTAAAGCTAAGCTACAATGAACTTTCTAATAAAAGTAATAATAATAAGTTTACTTAAATTTACATTGATGATTACTTTATATGTAACAGTTTGATAAAAAGAAAAAATATTTGTGTTTATAATAGGATCTCTTGTCTATGAATATTGCTTACACAAGTAATGTTTATATATATAATATATAACACTTATTTTATTAAATGACATATACATGAGTGCAGTGGCTTATAATATTAATTAATTGTTAAGTTAAAGCCTAAGATCCTTAAGAATGTTTGTATAGCAGAGAGTAAATTCAACTAATTCTTACCGGCACGTAGTCGAATAAAATGTAGACACTGGTCAAGTCATTTATCTTAGATCAATATCAAAAAGAAAGCAGACAACTATTTCGTGCTACGTATCTTATAATAAAAATATCTAAATCAAATGTCAAGATCAGTTCGCATCTCTAACGCACAGCGATGCGGTGAAATAGCTCTCGTTCCTCCGCTCACTTTATTGTGCAAGCTTTAACGAACGTTAATTAAAAACTCTTAAAATTAAGTTATCTTGAGACGGGATTATATGACATTATACAGAAGGCTAATAAATATGAATTCAAAGTTAGGTTTATTTTTTGTTTAATTTTGCATGAACACAACAAATACCATTCAAAGATAGACTCAGCGTTTTTATTCTGTAAGGACTCACTTTCTATCGTACTTTTCGTGATATACTATATATCTGGAGATGCGAATAAATTTGAAATATTTGAAATATAATTATTATTTTAGTCTCTATAGAATAATTCTGACATTTCACGATAGAGATAGTACGATAAAGAATTTATCTGCAGATACCAAGATGTAATAAGCATTTTTATTTATATAAGTGACCAAAGTAATTTACTCTACTAATTTCTATTTTAGGTGATTTAATAAAAAAATAACATATGTTTTATTATGTACATAGGTCAAACTTAATCGGGTTCCATATTTTATATTAATTATGTAAATAATATATAATTATCATTGCTTACATTACAAGTTCGTTTGCTTAATATAATTTCAAACTACTGTACTTTAGCGTTTAATATCATACATTTTTAAGGCTCGTATTTTGATATTTTTCAAATATTTATTTACATTTAATGTGAAAATTTATAACTAATAGACTCATATTATAACTGTGTGGAGTGACCATATATATGTAATAGTTTTTATATGAATAATGGACAAATGTCAAAGCGCGGTTGATTCGTAATCGTATGACTAAATGACATTCGATGGATGCATTTCAATTCATCTTCTAATGGCATTGTCAAAGGCTAACTTTCACATACCTAATCCTTTTTAGAAACAAGGCCAGAAGCGATTTTGTTTTTAAGCTATTAACATAAAAAAGTGTTCGGGATATATTTTTAATCCTTTACTTTACTTTTATTTCTTAATTATAAAATAAATAACAATATATTTTTTTTTTTTTTAAGATTAAACATTGGCACTAACGTGAGCTAGTACGGTAGTGAGTTTTATGTAAAAGTTAGTATAAAAATGAAATCGGTGACTTATAAGCTAGAATAAATATATTATGATGATAAACGTAATTATGAAGATCTGAAATGAGTTAATGACGAATAAACGTCTCTAGACCATAAAATATATGGATAAACAGTATCAAGGATAATATATACATTCTTAAGGATACAGTAATCAATAATATTCGAGTTTTATTGTTAACGCCATGAGCTCAGGATTTAGTTATTTGAAAAAAATATTTTGCGGTTTTTAGCTCATTTATTAAGAAAAAGCTTTAGACAGTATTAGACTATTGACTATATAATGTAATGGTATAGATTGGATAACATCACAGTAACGTTTAATAAGGGTGAAACCACGCAGAGCATTAGTTAACAATATAATTACATATGCCAAATAAATGGGATAGGGCGTTTGATTATTGACATCTTGTAATGTCACATCACAGTCTTATTTTATATAAAAAAATATCGTGTACGTTTGGTTTACCGTCTCATAAAAGTAGATAATATTTAATAATTAACTAAAAGTGACAACGCCGACAACTCTCATTGCAAATGTTTCAAATCTCATTCCCTTGAAAGAGATTTCATGGAAGACGAACGCAAAAAAAAATGTTTTTGATTCACGGCAGACTGTGGGACTTTAAAAAGATTTAATAAATAATATGACAATAGGAAAGGCAAAACGACAACTTTTGTTCAACCAAATCAAAACGATGAAATTTTAAGCAGTTCTTCGTTTTTTAATTAACAAATATCAATTCATAGAATGAGCTGTGTTTTAAAATAAATTCTAAGAACATCGATACGAAACAAACAGTGTTATTACGTCTTCGTACATTATTCACACGGTACTAGACAAAGACGGTTCTAGAGCCATTTCCTAGGTGCGATTAATGGGGCAAAACAACGTTGTACGCAGGCTATTAGATCGCCACGCGCAATGTCGGTAACCTTATGTTAGGTTATATAACCGGTTCATCTCTTACTACGGTGAACGCACCTATTGAATTATATTCTTACTCTATTGAATATTGATGTGTAAACCGGGTATTTGATTTATCTTTCATGCTATGTGTTCGAACTGTTTTGACGAAATGATTGTTAATAAAATTAATTACAAACCCAAATTATTTTGTACGTACGAAATAATTAATTTTAAAGACAAAATCGAAATAATTAATTTCAACACCGATATAAATAATTGACAATTAAAATTTCCTCTTGTAACTTGACTATTTAAAAGTAATTTTACAAGCGAATTACCATATTGTTTGTAGATATTATTTTAATAAATCTTCATAATTGTTTTCATGCCGAAATCAAACAACGATATCTAGTTTGCAATTTTTGTCTACTCACGGTTTTTATTCGACCACCTTAGATACAATTTTCTATTTGATTTTATGCAAATTTATAGTACTAAAAACTTCATTTGAAAAAATAACCTAACGAGACGTTCGTTTTGATATTACGAGGCAAATGCAATTCTATTGGACTCCATATCATCATTAGCTTTCAGAATTTGGTAGCTTACATGCATACCTTTTATAAAATAAAGGCACACCTTTATATATACATAAGCACATCTATATATTGTTAAACATACACAGGATCGAACTATAGTTCTTATATAAAATTATATGAATTCAGAATATGTAATAATATATACGTAAATATAATAAGAATAAAAGAAAGCTGAATTAAGCTAATAAAGTAGCTGAAGAGCATGAGTTTTATTAGGATTTCTTACGCCTATTACCCACCCGTACGTATAAGGTGATGAAACGATGTCACTGCCATGTGAGTCATCTGTTGGGATGTGTTATGTTTTCATCTCAAACTTTTATTGAAGCTTCAATATATTGTAATTAATTAAATAAAGATTTAGGCTTAAAAATTTACACTTAAAACATTCTTTAAAAACTTTCAAACAACCGTAATTTAATAGATCATTTAATAAGAAAATTATGACAAATTGTTAAAAAACCGGTCAAGCCGTTTTGGGCTAACGTAATGAGTGATCAAAGATATTATGTAATAATCTGCTCCAACTATGATAATATTCTTCAATAAACAAATTCATTAAATTTGTGTAAGGAAATTTTTTTTTTTGGAAAAGTATTTTTCTCGCTATTTACGTAGACAACACAATACTGCTTTTTAAAATTTTTGGAACTAAGGCAAACTACATACCGTTTTACATCTGAATAATTATTATGTTTCTATAACAATATACTCGCAGTGGCTATTTTGACAAAAAAGGTACCGTGCCTTGTTTTATCAATCATAAAGAGACAACCTTTAAAATAGATATGAGACTGACCTTAGATTCGATTTTTAATTCGATATTTATACCAAGTAATAATACATTGATATATAACCAGCTAGATCAAAAACTTGTTTATAAATTAATATTGCTTATACGTATTCATAGATGTATGTATATTCTTAATAATTTTTAAATGTCATGTACCATGCTTTATATTTTAAAGAGCCTAAAAATATCAATATATAAAAAAGTAAGTAACAGCCTGTGAATGTCCCACTGCTGGGCCTCTTCTCCTTTTTGAGGAGAAGGTTTTTAACTTATTCCACGCTGCTCCAATGTGGGTTGGTGGAAGACACATGTAGAAGAATTAGACAAATGCAGGTGTCATCCTCACGATGTTTTCCTTCACCGTCAAGCACGAGATAAATTATAAACACAAATTAAGCACATTAAAAATTCAGTGATGCTTGCTTAGGTTTGTTCCCACGATCATCGTTTCGTTCTAACCACTGGGCCAATATATATACATTCTTAATTAATGAATAATTATAATACTACACACGATTTATGATGGCCGATAATTTTTACTGATTTCAATGTTTCAGGAGATTTCGTGAAGATTTTAACGCCGGCCAATTTAAATTGCGTGAAATGTGTGTTTAGTTTATTTATTAAGAATATTGAAATAAATGTTTGTGAATTAATATATATTGTAATAAAAACCGTCACGGTCATTCTGTGTTTTTGATATATTTTCAGACTTTTTCAAGCATTCTAGTCATATATATAGCCGATAGAACACGTGAATCTTACATGTATGACGCGTGTTCAAATGTGGGCAAGCAATAATGATACATTTATGTTATTTTCTGTCTGCAAATGATCGTGTTTTGTGTTGAGGAAAAATACCCCGGGGCTATTTTGCATATATCATACAATAAATTAAATTTTGTATAATTTAATATGTTTAAACAGTGAGATCTAAATCCAACAGTTTTATAATCTTTAACGGTGCTAAAAGTCACTTCTAGGTAAGCCTTAACCTTTTCACTACAAACTTAGCAGATAAAACCTCAGTTATGCTTGCCTGATGTTGATGTTGCTTTGTGTTTAATGTTCTGGACCATTTCGGCTACAGTTTTGACTAAGATTAAAATCGATACTAATAACTGCAAATACTAGTCATATGCATATCTCACATTTTTGTTTTTTTTTTCTTATATAAAACAATCAGTCCCATATAGCAGACTTTTAAGAGAGTACAGCAATTTTAGTTATTATGAAATATAGCTGAATACGATTATTGTTATCATAATCGTATCGCGTGATTCACTTGACTGTGAAACCGATACAGTTAAAATTAAATAATTGAATTTTGATGCACTACATTAACTAGTTATTTTTTCGAATGACTCGTAATATATAAGAAAGTTTTGGACTCGATTTATGTTTGACATGTATAAAATTTCTTATTTAATGCTGCCTATAGTTAGAAGTAACTTGTATGTGTTACATCGCTGGGTTTCTCTTAAGAAGATTTGGAAGTTTCGTTACTATGCAGCTACAATGAATGTTGGTGGATATTAAGTAGCAGAATTTCATCCGAGACATGCTGGATACCTCATGTGTTTTCTTTTACAGGCGAATACAAGATGAAACATCTTACATAGAAATTATGCACATAAAAACTCACAGGTAATTGCCGGGATTTGAGCTCCAATATTCCATTATAATTCATATGTTACAACTGCTGGGCTGCTGGGCCATCTCAAACAGTTTAATGAAATGTTAAGTATAAAGTTCATTTAACAAAGTAATATGAAGCTTTTGATTTTTATTTGTATTTTCTTCTTTAGAAGTAATTACAGGATTCCCCATGAAAACCCTTTTGAACATGTTGCACAATTTAAGATAAGTGATACTAAGATGTTGCTACACTGACGAACGAAAACAACGCCTTCTTATGTAATGTAAGCTTCTATAACAGCTTGTCCCAATACACGGACATCTTTTATAGCATTGTAAAGCTTTAGAATTATCATTATAATTAGAATTAGCAATAATAAACAATTTAATAAGAAACATAGTCCAATTTTTATTCATATATTCTATAACTAAAACTAAAATAAAAAAAAAATACGCATTACAAATTTATAGAAAAAACACGCTGACTAATATATTTTCCAGTGGCATTGTACCCAACAATTTAATTGTTTTTTTTTTAAATATTATTTATGTATTTTTTATAGCAAATAACATCATTAAAATAAATTTTTGGTGGTAAATTCTTAGTAAATATGTTCGTAATGCTTATGAATTTATTTACTTATTAAATTTAAAAGAAATAAAGCTTCACACGTTCAATACTGAATTTAATAATTATGTGTTTAATAATGGTTTAATACAATTAAAAATTTATCATAATCATCTACAAAATCATTTTCGTAAAAATATTACAACCGTGCAAAAATCAATATAAAAAAATCAACTAGATGTAGCAGATTCAGCAAATTAAAGCGACAAATCAGGTATGAAAGTGTGATGGCTCAGGGCAGAGCGCGAGTCAGTGGCAGGGGTGAAGTATATAAGTAGGCGCACTATTACCACTCTGACATAGTTCAGAGACACCACGTGCCTCGCTGCTACACCAAAAAAACACACAAAAACAACAATGAAAGTACTGGTAAGTTGATAAAGTTCATTAAAATCTTCTCGCGTCGATAAGGTCGAAATGAAGCTCGACGGGTTTTAAGTTTTTGATTTGTGAATAACCTTAATATATGGGTCAGTGTGTGAGTGGATTTTTATTGAAATATCGCTATTTGAGGATTTCCGCAATCGTATGTTGCGAGATGCAGCAACTAATAGGGTCGGTAGACGAGTCGGTTGTTGAACTTTGACATAATGTTGGAATGCCTGCACCTAATTGTGGCATTCGGTCACGACATTTGTTCTCAATTCTCTCTTAAAATTAGTTTCACTTTTGATTAGCTTAGATTATTAATTTTTTGTTTATTTATTTATTTTAAAATATCTGATTGACTTTTAGATTTATTTAGTATTTAAATAATACTTAAATACTAATAAGTACTTGATAGTTATTTTGTACGAAAAAAACTAAGAATCCCTCAATTTTATAATTTTGTAATACTTACTACAACTCTTAAATGTCGAATGTTAAGCAATATTACTCAATATTAAAAAAAAAAAACAAAATCTACTGCTAATTCGTATCGCGTGTATGTCATAAGTATAATCGTAAGCATAATCATTTTCATATAAAGCTTCCGTAATTGAACGCGTTAATTATATTGAATATATCATCATAACGATGCATTACGCATTTAACTTACAAAAAAATAATGAACGGGAAACAAGTCAATGCATTTGTATAAGCGCTTCTAAGCGCTGACATTTCTTTCTCATACCACTGCACATAACCTCGTTTATGAGAATTTCTGTTATACAAACATCTGTAATTGCATAACACTTTCTAGGTCATTATTTGGCTTATGACAAGCGTAAAGTGTGCTTAGTGCTTTATTGATATTTTTCGAACTATTGACTAGTTATTTTTTTAAAACAATATTAAAATTTTTGCCCCATTCAAATTTTAATATTTTTGCGTAACTAGATTTAATTTTTGCTTGTAAACGTGAAGTATAAACATGTGATTCGTTTATAATATTTCACAGTGTGTAGTGAATTGGTTTATTCATTTTATTTATAATAAGACTAAAAAAAATATCTTTCCTACATTAATTTCGTCTCAGTTCACTTTGAATGTATATTAAACTAGAATATTCCGATACTATTTATATACTTAGTTATTAATAAAACCGTATGACCGCAATTACATGTGGTTATTTGATTACCACCATTCAAAGCATGCGGTAATATGCTCTTACCAAATCGATATCACATTATTATTCATAAATGCCTACTCTAATATTTAATATGTAAATTATTTAAATAGGATTCGCGACCTTGACATATTACTCTTCGACCCTTTCTTGGTATTTTAAGCAGTCTATGAATTTTAACGATAACCATTAATTTATTGCTACAGATGATACTCTTATTATTATTTGAATTATTTTTTTTTAATAATTCTTGACTTAATTTGATATTTTTAACGTTTTTTTATACACACATTTTTTTTAATTAAATTTCTGTTTTAGCTAAAATTACTTACTACTATAAATTATAATTTAAATGTCGTATTATACATTTTATGAAATAAAGGTTTTTTTTTATAAATACATAATAGATAGAAGAAATAAATACGCTTAACATAATCGACATAAGTTAGGTCATATTGTTCACGATTTTTCTGCTAAGTTGCGTAAGAACAAGTTGCCGATACGATGTTCAATGTTAAAACGTAACAAGAGCTTAACACATCCGAATGAAAACAATACAACAAGTGTAGATGTGTAGTGTCAATACATGTTTTACCGGGACCTGCTTTCGCCAAAGCAGCGTGGCGAATAAGCCGGTGTCGCAATTCGTTACCTATTGTATCCGCTCACAAGATAAGGTAACTTACGACATCGCGAATATGATTAAGCTCTTCTCGGTCTGACATCATCTTGACTCATTATTACAACAATACAACAATCATTACATCGATTTCACCATTTCTTTATGTAATTATAAGTTTTGTAATCTACAGATTGTGCTGTCTGCTGCGCTAGCGCTTGCCGCTGCTCTTCCTCAGAGAAAATTGTCCCTGAAGCCTGAAGATGACCAAACGACGGCTGAGCAAAATTACAATAACTATCAACCACAGACAGATTACAGACAACCTCCTCAGGACTTAAGGCCTAGAGTACAGATCGACACTACTACCGTCATTCCCATCATCAGCTTTGACAAAGTACAGGGTACCGATGGCAGCTACCAAACTTCGTAAGTATTTTTTATCATATATTAGAAGAGCTCATTGTTTTATATGAAGGAAATATATTTATTTCCATATTTGAAACTTCTAGAGAAAATTATTTTAAAATTTTTATGTGTCAATCATTTTATAGTGAGATCACTATAAAATGATTTCGAGAATAGTCGATTTCGAGATTATGAAGAAATAACGGGCTTCTTGAATAATTATTTGTATTTTCCATTATAATTATTACGCAATTCTGTGTCGGTGTACGATTTTGTCGGAAAATTCTATCGCATAGTATCTTCATTATTTAAATTAAACTAGCCAGAAAATATAATATTATTGATAATATTAATGTAACAGTAACAGCCTGTGAATGTCCCACTGCTGGGCTAAGGCCTCCTATCCTTTTTTTTTGAGGAGAAGGTTTGGAGCTTATTCCACCACGCTGCTCCAATGCGTGTTAGTGGAATACACATGTGCAGTGAAATTTGACACATGCAGGTTTCCTCACGATGTTTTCATTCAACGTTAAGCACGAGATTAATTATAAATACAAATTAAGCACATGAAAATTTAGTGGTGCGTGCCCGGGTTTGAACTCACGATCATCGGTTAAGATTCACGCGGTATAACTGGTCATCTCGGTTTTATGATGATATGATTGATAATCAAACTCCTTTCTGATAAAAAACACTAACTAACAATAAAAAAGGAAAAACTACCGATTAATTTGCTTATATTATAATGTAATTAAAATTATTTATCTTATTTGGGACGGTACGATAAACAAAGGGTGGGACTAAGGACTCATAAAAGGTCTAACAAGGCACAAATAAGATCTATAGGCTAGGAAGAAAATAGTTTGATAGGTAAAGAAATATTTAAAAAAAAGTCCGTAATCCCAGCTTTCCTAAATAATATGAGTGCGTTATATAAATCTAAATACAAAACAAAAAACTTGTTAAAATAAAAATTGTGGTCAAATCTATGTTATTTCGTAATGTATTTTACATTTAAGTTACCTCAGCATAATAATCATTAGAAATATTTAACCTCCTTTAAAAAAGTACAAAATAAAAAAAAAAGTATTCAGAAAACAAAATAAGGCATTACAGTATCATCGTTTGCAAGAATTTAGGCATTTTTATTCTCAATGTATAATAAAACAGATAATATAAATTAATTATTATATATAAAAACGATTTTTTTGCTTTTAATTAAAGTAATTTCTAAATGCTTTATAATAAGCGATATTTATAGAAAACCATTATCCTTTAATGACAATCATCCTTATAATAACAATCATTCTGATCTGATCACCTTTAATGATGCTTCACGCGATCTTTAATTTTATTTTAATTAAAAAATCAATACTATATTATAAACTATCAATCTTTGAATTAAAATATTATAATTAGAACATGCGACATTTAGTAAACAACCAAACATTAAGTTTCTGGTTTTATTATAATGACTAAGATAATAATAAATAATTTTAAATATTTTGTATTTATGGCTTTATTATGTACAACATTTAATCAACTAAAATAACAAAAAAAAAAGAATATAGTGAAGAAGTTAGTTTACTGTTAATAATATTCCTTTCACTTTGAGTCTAATTGAATGTCAATAAACCAGAAATGAATGTGTCTATATTTCCTCACTTAAGTTTTCACAAAACATAACACTTACAGTTATTTTTAATTTAACTACTACTATTTTATTTTCATAATAAGAATCTTTTTTTATTATATAACCTTCGAGAAAAATAAAACTGTAAATAAGAGAAAGCCGTTAATAAATATTCGTAATAATTTGAAAATTTTTCGATTTCTAGGTATGAAACCGGCAATAACATCCATGCTCAAGAAAATGGTTACGTGAGGAATGTGAAAAACAGCGAAAACGAAGATATTCCAACTCTCGTACAAGAAGGCTCCTACAGCTACACTGCCCCCGACGGTCAAGTCATCACCGTCGAATACACCGCTGATGAGTTTGGTTTCAGAGTCAAGGGAGACCATATCCCAACCCCACCTCCCCTATCCCCTGAAATTCAAAAGAGTCTTGACCTCATCTACGCTGGAATCAAGGCTAATGCGGTAATTAAATGAAATACATTAGATTAATATAACACAACGAAAGTTCCACAGAATTTACTGGCGAGGTAACAATCAATTTTACATAGAAAGTATATAAAGGTAATACTTATTTTATTACCTTTATATACTTTCTATTTGGATGAATAAAAATTTCAATATTTCCCGAGATATGATAGTTCGGAAGATTTGGCAAAATAGTAAATATCTATATCAATTTTTTTGGTATATGTATAAAATATTCGCATAAACGTATTTTTAATATATTTTTATAAATTTCAGGAACGTACTGCTCTGGAAGCCAATAACCCTGAGGCAGCTAAACTAAACGAAGCGAGAGCATCTCAGAACTACAAAGGTCAATACTACCAACAGTAAACTTAGCAGTGAAAACTCTCTGTGAATTGAGTGACTATAACCATTCCATAAAGCAGTAATAATAGTGTCACGTTATCAATTGTGATTAGTAATAATGCTCTGTGAGCATGCCGAAAGTCATTCGTTATAGTTAATAAATACGGAACTGAAAAGTGCATATTAAAAAAAAAGGGCCAGAATGCAAAACCTGTGTATAAAGAGTGTAAATTTTACAAAACTAGTTCTAATTTGATATCAAGTAGACTGTCTTTAATAATGCCATTTGACATTTATAATGTTAACTTAATTTTTAGGATTTTAGAATATAGTCTCAAAAATTGTCAATCTGTCTTAATTATACTCGTAAATATAAAGAAAAACATTCAAACAATTCTCGTTTAAGTTAATCTATATTTGGTATAATAATACTGAGCTCATTATATTGAACATTTCATGCTGAATTAATACTCAATTTTATTTTAGACTTATGGACTTGTTTTGTTACACTATGATAACAATGAGCAAAAGTCAATAATTCAATTGTTCCAGTATTCACATTATACTTTTGTACATATCTTTATAGAACTTATCATTAACTTGATATAATAAACTGTTAAAATATTAATACTATTTACTCATTTAGATCACCTATCATTATATATACACTAGCAAATATTTGAGTCACATGACAAATTTGATTTTTTTTATAAATCAAAATTATTCCTAATTATTGTTTAAATCATGAATTTAAATCTGTCGAATTGTGACAAAGATACTAGCAGTATATCCGCGTATATAATATAAAGACAATTAGATTCTCTAAAAGAGCATTATGTCTATATATATTTTTTATATTTTTTAGAGGCAATAATATGAGTATTACTTGTATATTATACCTACTCTGAAGCAGAAGAGCCAGATTCCGTAACCGTAACAGCCTGTGAATATCCCACTGCTGGGCTAAGGCCTCCTCTCCCTTTTAAGAAGAAGGTTTGGTGCTTTTTCCCCCACGCTGTTCCAATGATCATATATATATATATATATATATATATATATATATATATATATATATATATATATATATATATTTAGATATATATATATATAAATATAATCATATATATATATATATATATATATATATATATATATATATATATATATATGATTCGGCGTCTTTTATTGTATATATGTGTATTATCCATCCATCTCCTTAATATAGCCTAATGTTAAATTGATAATAATTTGTCCGTTTGGATATTGTCTTATGTTAACCAATATTTTATGTGATGTAGAAAAGTATTTTTACTCTTCCCACAGTGAAAGGGAACTAATAGATAAGTACTAGACGACTGCATGCTGTACTACCGTCATGTGTAGTACTGTGTCACCTAGATCCGACCTATATATAGCCTATTCCAACCACAAGAGGAATAAACCCAAATAGACAACTTTAATACCGATATCATTGGTCATCGATATCAATTGACGCGATATCATTGGTCGAGATCTGGAGTAATCTATGATATTCACTATGGATTCGCGAAAAAATGGCGTTTTCAATGTCGGCGAAGTTGTAATCGGAACTTCGAAGTTAAGTTAATGTGGTTATAACTAGTTAAGTGAAATATTGTTGTATTATAAATAAAGGTAAATTAATCAAGAACTATTTGTGGTACGTAATACAGCAGAACAATTACAAAATCGCATGAAATTTGTAAATCTACTACTAATACGAATCATAGCCCTTGCGAAGTTGCAATATAACGATAGCTTTAGATTTTCTAAAAATATTTTTAAACAGTTTTAAATCGAAGATGTACAATACAAATTGCCATAAATCCCAAAAGAATAATATTAAAATAATTTTGTACATGAATTTTGAATTTGAATTCAACAAATAACAATTGGCAACTAACCTATGAGCTTACCGACGTTCCGATAGTAGTTTTGTTGCAATAGTAATTACAATCCGTTAGGAAATCTAAAAGCGCCTACTGAATATTCAATTTTATATTCAATCAGTTGCATCAATTTGTTCATGTTAAAATTGGCCGTATTCTACTCACGACTTAACCGAGTCATCAAATTTACTTCAATTCGGTACAAAAAGCTTTACAATGAAATATATGTTATGTGTAATAGTAATTAAGCGGGATAAGTTATTGCATCAATAACATTAAAAAGAAAAGAGAAATCTTTAATATTTATCTTATCTATCTATCTCTCTAGAAAAAAGAAATATTATATGTCATTTCTTCTTTATTTAGCTTATGAATTTAATTTGTAGTAGCAAATCTTCCTAAGTCTACGCTATATAATTTTCTCAATAGAAAGTTGACGTGTGAAAAATCTAAATGCTATTAGATTTTTAAGAAACCCGTCTTGTTAGGTAACCCACATCAACAAATCAATCAATCCTTAATAAAAATCCTTAGTATGTTGTGGGCCGATTTTGAAGAGAGAACCGGCGTAACCACAGGCACAAGAGATATAGTTAGCATCTTAGTACCCAAGATTGTAAAGGATGTATAGATTTCTTACAGTATCTAAATTGTTGTGCGCCTGACAAAAAAGTATTTTTAAGTTTTCAGTTTGCAACAAAATTTTGGCATTGCATTGCAAATGCATTTTTTTTTATTAGGTAATTATATAAATGGACAATCCGATTTTACTGCATTTATTTATTCGGTTGATGTTTATATCTGTCGTTACATTTTTTTCTGTGTCATTGCGCCTTATAGACAAATAGATTAATATTATACTACACTAAAATATTTGGTCATCTGTAAAAAAAAATTAAAATTGACATCATTGTATTATTGTAAACAAATTCGTTGCATAATCGAATATAGAATTCCTATTGACTCTTCTATTTGTAATGCTAATAATATATATAAGTCACAGATAATAAATTTAAGCGGGTATACGACGTCGACGTCGCGAAATATATAATATTAGCATTAGCATTGGAGTGCTATCTTCTTTCAAGTAAAACAAATTCTTCCATTTTTTATTGGTATATAATTCAAAATATGAATACATTTGAAATTGCAGACAAATTACTTTTAGGTATCCACAGTTCAATTCTGAAATTTATTTATAACAACGTAAAATATTTTGTAACAACTTGAAATATTTTTCTTCTTATAACGCAGGATAATATATGGAAGCCTAAGGTCTGATTTGGCTAGGTTTCATAGTTTCTACCAGCAAGCAAAATTTTCGGAAGAATAAAATAAGAACTGACAGCTTTAGAACTTGCGAAGGCTGAGATGAGAACTGAGTTATAGGAAGAAATGATATTTAAGTTGTTATAAGATATTTTATAACAAACCCATTAGATCTCACTTCTTTTGTCGTTGAAGTCAACAACCAAGGTAATTACTATTAATACAATACTGTGTATGTTATTATTATTATGAAATAGTTTTACAGCTTGTAGGTTAGTGTGTAAAGATTTTATTAAATATACATATTTAATGAAATATTAAAACTTATATAAAATAAATTAAAGAAAAATAACTAATTAAAAAAAATACTTATAAATTGTAACTTACTGTCGCTTAGTAAGGTTTTGTGCAAGCCGGTCTGGGTATGTACCACTGAGTTCAGGCGCCAAACCAACGGCTGTATGACCTTTCCGAGGCACGGGAGAGTCCACACTTCCAACTTCCAGACTCCGGGTTGCTATTGAGAATTTTCGACAGAAAAACCCACTAACTTTTTACTGGCCCGACCTGGGATTTGAACTCAGGACCTCCGGGTCTGCGGCCTTTCATCTAGCCACCAACGAGGCAGTCCGATATTCTACCTCTAAATAGCAATAGGTACTTAATATTGTTATGTTCTGATTTTAAATGTGAGTGAACCAGTATAGGCACAAGTAACATAACATTTTCATTCTCAAGGTTGGTGGTGATGTAAGGGATAGTTAATATTCCTTACAACGCCAATGATTGTTGGTGGTGACCACAACATCGGGTATCCCATTTACCCGTTTGCCTACCTATAAGATAGAAAAAAAAACTAACAAACAAAATATAATATTATCATTATAGCAATAAGAAGACGAGATACTATAATTATGATACGTTAAATACTTACGTTAAATAATTTGCTTTTAAAGTCACCATGTTTAGCAGTGCTTTTAGAAGGCTTTTATTTTTAGGAAAATGCTTGGAGCTTGTTCTACCATGCTGCTCCAATGCGGATTGTTGGATCCATGCGTAAAATATCTTTATCAGAAACAGTACAGGTCTTACGTTATTTCCCTTCACCGCTAAGCATGAAATTAATTATAAACACCAATTAAGTATGTGACAATTCAGTGGTGCTTGCCTGGGCTTGAACTCTTATACCGTAACAGCCTGAGAATGTCCCACTGCTGGGCTAAAGGCCTCCTCTCCTCTTTTTGAGGAGAAGGTTTGGAGCTTATTCCACCACGGTGCTCCAATGCGGGTTGGTGGAATACACATGTGGCAGAATTTCAGTGAAATTAGACACATGCAGGTTTCCTCACGATGTTTTCCTTCACCGTAAAGCACGAGATGAATTACAAATTAAGCACATGAAAATTCAGTGGTGCTTGCCCGGGCTTGAACCCACGATCATCGGTTAAGATTGACGCGTTCTTACCACTGGGCCATCTCGGCTCGCTACTGAACTCATATAATAAATAAAAATATCCGCAATCATCATCGGTTAAGATTCACGTCTTCTAGCCGCTGGGTCATCTCGGCTTATAAAATTATTATATTAATTATTCAAGCATATCATTAGTAGGCTGTTATTAGTTATACCAATAAATTGTTGAGAAGGTCAATACTAATATCAATGGTTCTCTATAAAAACGTAAGTAATAGACTAAATAATATTGATAATTGCTAATAATGATTTAAATTGGAAAAACCAATTAATCCAGTCTGTATAGTTGGAAAATATTTAATATAATCTTACCAATATATAGCATAAAACAAATGAAGGAAAATAACGTATATAGTAAGCTTTTAAATACTTTTGTTCATTTGCTGCACAAAAAAATAACAATAGCTTGGGGTAGAATGTCTTGTACAAATAGTGTTACTACCTTATCCTATTACGAAATGATTTGCATTTACTTTCATCGTAACAAACAGTTTGCATAAACGTTATATCATATAAGATTTGTTTGTATCGATATAATTTTGTGATTTTATTTAAGTCAAATTAATAATTAAGGTAAGTATTGAATTTACTGACAACCATTAATATTGTTTTATTTTATATATTAACAGTATAATGCAAAGCTACACTCATAATCATCAGCCCTGTCATAATATATAACTATCTGGATAAAAGCTAAATTGTAAATTATTAAGATTAAATTTTACGGAAGTAGAAGATTAAAATTCCATGCAATGGCGGCCTTATCACTAATATTGATCTTTAACAGGCATCCTCGGGTGTAGTGCGACATGAAATAAGATATTTATCTTTAATTGTAGTGCAAACATATGTATCACTTAATAATAATATTAAATTGCATAATATAAACATAAAAATATCAATAACATTTTTAAAAACGAGCTTTTATATAAATGTATACACAAAATTTTATGTCTATACTGTTGACCGTTGAGCAGTACCTTCGTGCTTACCATAACAATGTGTTGTCATTGAAAACACCAATCAAATCAAATCCGCAGGTTAAGAGGTAAGTGGTTCTAATTCAGCTTCAATGATTTGACCTAAACAAACTGACTGATATAGCAAGATTAATAAAAGCTTGTAAAAATAGCCTTGGCAGTCATGCAACATGCATACTATATATATATTACAACTAACTTTAAACAATAATTGAATATAATAAAATTAAAAGTCGCGTGCTAAGTTAGTACAGTAGTTATACATTATATTAATTTATACGTTATTTAATGCAATAATTCAGATAATGTAAATTTATTCTCGTTACATTGATTGTATGTATTTTATAAGTGTCATCAAATACCACACGCAAAACAGGATTTGCAGATCATTTATGGGCGATTTGTATATGTATTACTAAAGATATACTTGGCCTTTATGGACAAGTCAAGTCTTGCACAATGGTGAAATAAACCATAATGAATGGTTCCTATCTAATAAAACATTTGATTAGATTGCCATTATATGTCAGATTCACTTGTTAACACTATCGCTGCTTTGCAATATTATTTGGCAATCTAATAAGAACGTACAATAATTCTTAGAAAAAGCCGAGATTGTCCAGTAGTTAGAACACATAAATCTTTTAAGATTAGGAATATATGCTTAATTTGTGTTTAAAATTCATCTCATACTCAGCGGTGAAGGAATGCATCTTGAGAAAACCTGCAAATGTCGGATAAAATTATACCAAAATTGTATCCACGAGCGCTGTGGTTGTAAGCTCCAAGCCAGTTACTAAAGAGGAACAGACAGTTTTACTTTTTAAAGACTAAATATTATTTTCGTTAAAAATATTATTATTATTATGGTAACGGCCTGTGAATGTCCTACTGCTGGGCTAAGGCCTTCTCTCCCTTTTTGAGAGGACCTCCTCCTTCTTATTATTATATTTAAAATAAATCGCAGAAATTGGAACGGATTTAAAAAATTTAAAAAGAGTAGCTGAAACTATATAATTATTGCAATGTTTATGGAGAAAGATCTTAACTGTGTATAATATACCCTACATTGTTTATGCTATTTATACTCTGTCTTTGTACATCAATATTTTATTGTTAAGAATTTCACTATACATTTGAATATATTTTTCATAACCTTTATATAATTTATATAAATAAAATATTTTAAAAACAATTAAGAGTCGATTGTCGTATTGACTTACACTTACGCTTATTACTCATCAATTTGTAAAAATAATTCTATAATTGGTAAAATAAGTTGAAATTGTACAATTACTTACAGTACTTGTTTCTATGTACCTTGATAATACAAGTTTTAATTTCTGAGATAAAAATATTTATCTAAGATCCGTACATCGTATAACATCTAAGCCTTGACATTATACAGTATGTTCCCATACTACATTTTCCTATGTTATATTTATTAATTCCTTGAAACAACTTAATGTGTTGAGATGTTAGTAATATCGCAGTTATTATGTTTTTATTTATTTGTTTAATTTGAATTAATTATTTAAAAAATTTAAAAAGTACTAACCTTACTAATAAACGTTATGTAGGCAAATAGTATAGTTACTCATTGATTTCTTTTTTTTGTTAGGAGTAATTCGACATTTGATATACACTAATCCCTATACAGCCACAATTTAGTGTTTTTTAAAATATTATGCTTTGAATAAATAGCTCTTTTGTCAGATATTAAAATCAATTTTTAGTGTAATGTTATTTTGACTATTAAATAAAACATTGATTTATTTAGAAGTGTTTCGTTGCTCTTTCTATAGTAAAAACGACCGTATTTTATTTAGTTAATAAAATAAAATTTATTTTATATTTTACAATAGTCTGAGAATAGTTATAAAGTCATTCCTCATTTAATATTTGCACGTTACACTTTCAAATGATAAAACTTAATATTGCTAGTTATGTATATGTTTGACTAATATTGTTAATGGCAACAATGAATTTATCGAATCAGACCTTAACACTATATTTTTTTTTATATTAAAATAATTAAAAAGTGTTGGCCAGACAATTGTAGTGTACGTGTGTATCAAGTTCAAGATTGTTATACATACTTTATTTCCATTTAATATTTACTATCAATAAACTTTAAGAAATAAACAACCGTCGTCAGCCACTAGTATTATTATGAATTTAATTAATATTAATACTAAGAGTATATAGTTAACTTGCAACATACGATATCGATAATGTAAGATGAACAATTCATAAGAATTAAGCGGAAAGTAGCATTGCTATTTTTTACTATAAAATAAAAATCATGTATAATTGTTACTAGTATAAAGTTCCTTCACATCAAACTAAAAAATAAATAAATGGAAATTGTACAATAAAAATAAATTTGTCTTTATCTAATCAGAATAAATTTAGTTTTAGCGTCAACGCGGCTGCTTTTATCTCCATTTTCAGGACTGATGTTTTAAAAAACTTCATCTGTTACTCTGAGACACAAGATCTGAGAAGTCTGGTCAGGAATAACATTCAGTGAGCTAAGATTATTTATTGTTTCTTTTTTTATCATCTGCGATATTTTGAGCGTAAGAATCTATTTAATTATGCTACAAAAATATTCCATGGCTAATCTTAACTTTGTTCATAATTATAGTAACTTAATTCAACGTAGAGCAGTTCGAATTCTCGACGATCATGCTCTTAACGATTGGCTTGTTCCGTAGAGATGTCGGGTTACTCTGCATCCTCTTTCGTATATATCACCAGAGTGTTAGTGTGTTCTAAGGAATTGTTTGGATTAGTCCGGGCCGCTGAATTTCACCACCGGACATCGGGTCAGAATTCTAAATTCCACCCTCACCACCTCGATATCTGGAAATCCACAACAGCGTGATTTTTAAGGCATTTCCTGCCTCGCACAACTACTCTGTGGAACCTACTTTCGCCGGCGACTTTTCCGAACCGATATGACATACAAACCTTCGAGAAAAGAGCGTACTCATTCCTTAAAGGCCGGCAACGCACATGCAAGCCCTCGGTTGTTGCAGATGTTTATGGGCGGTGGTAGTCCCTTTCCATCAGGTAAGCCTCTGCTCGTTTGCGTCAACATAAAAAAATTGATGTGATAATTATGATGTTGCTTAAGAAATAATCATTTATAAGGAGTTTTTGTATGATTATTGACTATAAGTTGTTTGTGAAATACAGGTCTAATGTTAATATAACTAATAAATAACCTTAGCTCTTCTATTAAATGTCCAGGTGATAATAACGTTAATCTTACCCGAAAACAATACTTTACTGAGGCCCTCCAATTTCCTGCGATTTCAACATTATTATTCTATTTAAAAATGGTAGGCAGACTGGCAAATAGTTCACCTCTTGGTAAGCGGTCAACACCTAGCATATACCCTTGTACCTGTAGGTAAGCAAGCTTACTCACCCTTCAAACTAAAATACAACAATACTAAGTATTGCTATTGGCTGTAGAATATATGATGTTAGTTGGTGATACCAACCCAAAAAGGTTTATTTAGATTCGTTCTTGTTTATTTTATTTTATTCTTGTTTTCTTTTAAAAAGAGGATTTAGAGAGATTTTACTTGGCTTTGTACCTTCCTTAAATAAATCTTCTTATATATTTATCATTTACACCTAACGCTGTTTCTTTTCTCTTATAAAAAATAATCCGCTTTTTTATTACATAGTCATAATAGTACCACCAATAATAATAAGAGTTCAAATTATTGAAGTACCAAGCTAAATTAACGCGAGCTTCCGTATGATAATAATAATTGTATACAGATATTTAAATATCAAAAGTTAATATTCATCAACGAATCGTTGTTTCAATTTCTACAATAACAAAGAACATCCAAAATTGGCGTTGCTAACAATAAATGTAAAATACAATTCCTATCAAGGTTTCAATAAAACTGTAATTACTTATAATGGGTATCCATTAGTAACTTATTGTTTAAAATGCATTTGCTATGTGTGTGTTCAATAAATATATTCATAAGTTAGCTAATGTGCGTTTCGTTAGATGAATCGTCGGGATGCGCTCAGGTCGCACGAAGTTCAGAGGTAAAGAAGCTGGTATATAAACCTAAGGCAGTGTCACTGTTCACATACTTGTGGTGAAGCTTAGAGAATCCAGACCTGATATCATTGTCCAGCCACGAACAACATGGTGAGACTTATTATATTGATTTTAAATATTATCAGTGCGTTAGATTTTATATTATTATTTATAAAAAAAAAAACATATATTTATATGGTAGTAGGACGAGAAAAGAAAATTAGCTACCTATAGCTATTTATTATGATGCCATTTCTGTCCTTATGCAATGCTAATTTCAGAGGCTTTACCCATCCCTTCATTTCATTTCTTCATTTTGCCAAGTATAAATTCTAAGTTCACTAGTTTATCTCCCTTGTTTTTGAAGTTAGACTAATAATAAAAATAGTAATTTATATTATTATTACTTATTCAATACAAGACTTTCGAAAACACTTAAGTGTAATAAACAAATGACTAACAGTTTTAACGAAATTTAAAAAAACCGTTTGGTTCACCAAGACAAAAGCCTTAATTTGTCTAGAAACTTGCAACTTAAAACTTTAGAAAACTTTGAAAATAACCACTCTATAATCATATTTTTTAAATGTAACAATTGATTATTTTAATTTAGGTTTTTTTAAGAGATAATATAATAATATCAACATGTAGCTTATAAAACTAATATTTTAAGCAACTAATTAAATATCAATTAATAAATATTAAAGAATTAATTGCTAAGGTTTGTAATGCATTTTGTTACCGAACGATGCATTAATTTATGCAAGATAAGTTCAAGTCACGAAATCCTTTCTTTCCTCATTCCGGTAATAACATTTGAACTATTCATGTTACGCTTTTGATGAGTTATGCATGACGTATCTCTTATTTCCCTGAAATTCATTTTTTTTAAATGATTGGTTTAATGTAACAAGGGTATAAAAACGTATTCCATAATAAGAACTGTATGAAAACTATTTTTATAATACATTTATAGTAAATTTATTATTAAATATTTATTTTTATAGAATTTGTGAGTAGTATTTAACTATTGATATTAATTATTTAAGAATTAAAAAGCAAACAAAGAAACCGAATTGCATTCTCATAAATAATTGAAGATACATTATTTACAATGAATTGAATGCCTACAATATGATGAATCGCTTAAAAAGCCTATTCATTTTGTAATATAAATTATTTCGAAATAACATTTTGCTTTAAAATAATATTAGGCGTATTATTTATAATTTTATAAAATGTTAATTATCATTTTATAAAATGAAATTAAGAGTATTAATGCCATAATTCATTTTATAGAAAGAAAATAATTTATAATTAGTATCGCTTGGGGTCGGGCTTGGCTATTTACTGTGTGAATTTCAACCAAGGAGGCTTCAATTGAACATAATACATTATAATAAAATGATCCTTCGTTTATATAAAATAGGTATAAAAATATAATTGAATTTCGATATTCCCATAGTAATGTATAGTTGCATAACAAATATTCCTTTTTTTACAGATCTCTTTTATTTTTGTAAGCTTGCTAGTTGCCAGCCTAAATGCGCAACAGCAAAGAGGAAATGATCCTATACCTATACTTCGTTTTGAATCAGACGGTCCAAATGTAGATGGATCTTATAAGTGGGCGTAAGTACTAGTAATCTAAAATTATTTTAGACTGACTTTTATTGATCTAATTCTGCAAGAATTATGATTACATGAATTCCGATTCAAGGCTCAAAACATATTTAAATATTTAAAAAGTTGGCCGTGTTGACCTATTACATGGAAAACACGATTAACAGTTGGTGCTGCACCTGATTGTCTGTCAAGCTAGATTTACATCAAATAGAAATGTGGGTGACGGTATAGAGACTACACTTACGTTTGCGTACATCGGCTAGTCTGAGAATTTCAATTAAAGTGTAAACAAAAAATGCTACCCTTGTAATAATTAACGGCGATCATAAATATAATGATATTCTAAAACATTACAAACAAACGAAATTTGAAAATAAAAGTCATCATAATCAATTTATATTAATAAATTACAATTTAAAATTTCAGCATTATAAGTAAAAATATTTTATAAGATGCGTTTTTACGCACATTGAAAACAATCATATTAATGTCTGATAAATGTTTTAGGATTCACTTGCGTTTCTATATTTCCTAACGCCAAAAGTTACGTTTAGATATCACTAGAAGATAACGCCAACTTGTCGATTCAATAAAATTGTGCAAGCTTCAAACCTATTGGTTTTTATGTACGTAGGCGTCTAAGTTACGTATTAAATTTTTAATAAGCTCTGCTTGTCTTGTCTTTGATCATGTGCTTAAGACTAAAATAAATCAAATTACTTATTAACTACAAACTTCGACACTATAAAATGAAACGATCATAAACATCCAAAGTTACAGATAAGCTTATTTTTGAATTCATTATTTAATGTGAAGTACAAGCACTCATAGTGTGGAACTATTTTTTCTCAAGAAACAATTTTATATGACAGTAGTGTTGTAATATTGAATTTGATATTTTTTTAGATTCGAAACGGGCAACGAAATAGCAGCGCAAGAGAAAGGATATGTTAAAAATTTTGGGCAAGGTGAGGGTAAGGAGATACAAGTCGCAGAGGGTAGTGTCAGCTACAAAGCACCAGATGGGTCGCCCATCGCTCTCACTTACATCGCAGATGAAAATGGTTTCCAGCCACAGGTAAGATAATATATATTGTTTACCTGCTTTGTTGATCTAGTGGATAGCTTATAAGGCTGCGAAACCCGAGGCCTCGGCTCAAGGCCCAGACTGAGCCAGTAATAAGTATTGGGGTTTTTATCTAGTGATTCTCAGTAGCAGCCTGAGTCAGGATATTGAGAATGCCCTAACGTACCTCAGAAAGCTCGTTAGTCCTTTGGCGCTGCGCCTAAGTTCTGCACTATAATAAGTCCTACCGTAGTTAGCTAGTCTCCCTCGCAAATGACCCTGGTTCCAGAAATCGGTCTGAAAGATATCATCATCAATATATATTTTTTTTGCTTTCTTCTGATTATCATTACAAAAGCGCACTGTATAACTTGAAAATCAATAAATTTTATGACATAAAATAATCTTCATGAATATTATGAAATACCCAAAAAAACTTGGAACAGACACAAGTAGTATGTGTGGGAAAAGGTATACTATATAAAGATAGTTTTTGCACAATAATTTGCAAACACGCTCTTAAACAATGCCTTTTAAATAATCTATTTCAAAAATATAGAGAGACGAGTGTGACGAAAGCTGTGAATTGTGTACGTATTGTACCTACATGTTGTATTATCTGCTAAACTGTCATTCGAATCAAGCTAACAATATCGAATTTTATTAGCTGTAACATATATCCAAGTGGTAGTTTTTATTATATTCCAACTTTAAAAAATATTCATTCATTAAGCAAATGAATCATAATTTTATATGTATATTACCTTTTAACCTGATTTACTTCACGTAAATATTTTATATTATTTACTATTAAAATAACCCAGACACATAAACTTGATGATAGTGCGATGATATTTTTAAAAACCCATTTCGTAGTCAGAACGAGTATACTAGATGTTATCTAAAGATGACTGTTGCAGATCTTCAAGAGCTTACCATTTTTGTTTGCGGTTATGTCGCTTCCGTCTGAACATTTTGCAGAATTAATTATAATTATTCATACTTTTTATATATTTGTTTATGGTATAATCCTTAAATGCTTATTGCGTTTTATAAATAGTTCCTTTTTTAAATGCTAAAAGGACTTAATGAAAAGCCATTATGTTCTGGTAAATTCAATTAAAGACAACAAAAAGCTTTATACAGAAAACGAGATAACAATACAAATTGTTGCGTAATGATAAAATATTTCTTTATCGTTTTCTATAATGTTATTCACCTGACCCTATACTGGCAAACGAAGCCTTGACATCTTTCGTTCGGTAATAGGTATGTAACTGACAGATGTGTCGCGGAATCCGGCATAATAAAATAAGTGATGGTAACAGATGATAAATTTCGCTTATTGATAAGAAAAAAAAATTATACATTTACGCTAGTTAGTTTTTCATATTTTTTATTAAACCTGTCGGGTTATGAACTTTCATCTTTGTTTAAAGTATTAATGTCTGCCAATAGCACGTTACTCTAAATTCACAATGTATATGCATGTAATCAGCATTGACCTACTGATAAATAAGAAACTATAGTTTTTATTTATATGACATTTATATTAATATAAGTAAGACCACACAATATTCGTTTGGAAAGGTTCGTCATAATCTGTGTGATCTTAACAAGTACGACTACGAACAATAAACGTATACAATTGACAATAATCAGCATTTGTTTTAAAGGTTTTGATTGATTGTTACTAGTTTTTTATTTAATTAACATATTATATAGCTTGGCTGTATGACTAATATCCTTATTACGAAAATCTTTTGTGTAATATTATTTATCTTTGACCAATTGCGTAATACTTGTGAAAAATGTCTCTAAATCTAACAACGAACATAATGTACGATTGAAATAATAATTAAAAAATAACCTTTTGTTGGGAACTATAAATTCAAACTAAAATACCTAGTTGGGAGTGGTTCTAGCACATAGCACAAATTATGTCTTGAAAGCCTGAATCATCTTTATTACGTAAGGACCTATAGAAGATGTCAGTGCAGAACAGGCGCGGGTGTGAGTTGGCCAATTTATATGTGTAAATGTCGCTTCAAAATATCAAACGTCGACCCGTGACCCGTTCTTGGGAAATGGGAAATGGTCTTAATGTTAATGTGATACTGATATGAATATCTTTAATTCGTCGAAACCAACTAGGCCATTACCGATCAAACTCATTCATAGTTTACAGCGCCTACGCAACTTTATCGGGTAATATAGCAACAGTTACAAAAACTTGAATTCGAACTGATTTAAATATTTAAGTTATAAATCTCATCTGTTACATATTTAAAATGTTATTTTTATTTATTTGATATCATGATTTCAATGCACAATTTTAAACGTTTAAATAATTAACTTCGAATTACTATTCAATCAATAAAACTTTTAAGAACCGAAGACCCTATATTCGTTACATCATAAAGACAAAACCTTTGCTCAGAAAGCTAATTGAGATTCGCCTCACCATTTAACTACGATTTGTTAATTAGTACAATGAATAGAATATATTTATCTTATACAAAGATCGTGAGTTCAAATCTAGGCAAGCGCACTAAGTTTTCATGTGTTTAATTTGTTTTTATAATTCATCTATCATTAATCATTCATATAATCTCGGTGGTCAAAGAAAATGAAATATGCCGAATGAAATTCTAAAATATAGATATCCACCAAACTCAGTGGGGCAGTGTGGTGGAATTAACTATAAGCCAATTTTTGGATTTACCCAACAATGGATTTTTTACGAGTAGTTAGTTAGTTTAGTTAGTAAAGTTTAGTTTTAATTTCAAAAGTAAAATAAATACGTTTGCAAAAAAAACTTAAGACACGCTGATAATTACCTCATAAAGCTCTGGTTGCATCCTTCATCTCACGTACATGTTCCATATGCATATAAAAATGAGGCAGTTATCATGAACTCGATGGACATCTCTATTTATAGTCTTGTAACAAGTTTAGAAGCAAGAACAATTCTTTGCATAATATTACCATATACTTTACCAAAACACATACCTGTTTGTAGGACAGATATTGTCTCTTAACTGCATTATTATCATGTAATGCGTACCACAGATCCACATATGATCTTAATAATTCTGTCACACTCAGTATGTGTACTTAATACTTCAAGAATATAATTTTAAGCTATTTGGTTATGTTAACGTAGTTATATACTGTTCTATTTAAAAATCCTTTTCGAAAATACATTTTTAATTTTTCAGGGTAATCATCTTCCAACTCCACCACCGATTCCACCTGCAATACAAAGAGCTCTGGAATACATTGCAGCCAATCCTCAACAGCCAAGTCAAGGTCAACCTCCAGCATACAAGAATAGAGGAAAACGCTAAGCCTCAGAGAAAAATAATACACAACTCATAACTGCCAATTATTAATACTGTTACTTATTTTTCTATTCGTATTTGATAAATTGAAAAATCTTATGTGTAAAGTCGGGTTATACTTCAAAAATTTTAAAGGTCTTTGCATCCACGAATATTGCTATGATTCACCATTTGCGGTTGCTGCAAGACAACCAGAAAGTTCAAAATATTATTAACACAACAATATAACTACGAATCTTTTGATCTCTGCCCGCCTTTAAACATGAGGTATTTCATATGACCTATAATATATCCTTGATAGAAATCGAGATATTACACCTGCTGAATATGTACGATGAAGTGTCAATCACAACTAAAATGAACGACTTTTTCATATAAATATAGGAATTATATAGATAGAAAACTTACAACTATCCTCACCTATCATATGCATATTCATTTATCATTTTACATTTTCAATGAATTTGAAAAAACATTAATGCACTATCTAGTCTATACAAGACGCATATTATATTGTATGTCGTAATTCCATTAATATCCTACATATAATAAAATATCATTTAACACGCCCATTTACTGTGATCATCAATAACATTACAAAAGCGATTCGCAGAATTACAGTTTCATAGCTATTATTACTTGTATCTTTTAATATTATTTTTTATTAAATAAAAATATAAAATAAACACATTTTATAATAAAATTATCTATCATTTTATATTTATTACTTATGACCGTTCAAGCTTCGTACGGGATTTCATCCCGAGATATTTTTTTAATCAATGAGATATAAACATTCGGCAACCGATCTATCCCGTGCTGTGCTAATGTATCGTACTATACGCTCCGCATATTTTTTCATGCGGTTTATTAAAAAAAGGTTGCATTTTAAGGTTTTAAAAAGAAAGGTAATACGTTTGATGAAATCCCAAAAATGATGATGCCTCGTTCATAAATATTAAAAATATTATATATTTAATAGGAAAAGAATTAAAAACATCAGAATTTGTAATAATTTAAAAATATAATTTTTTACAAAAAAAAAAATTATAGTAATCGCATTGGTAAATGATTTTATGTCATGTAATAAAAAATTTATTGGGCTGTATATATTTTAATTTAAACAAATGTAAAATAACAGTATCCTAAAAGCCTACTAAATTCAAGTTACAATATATTATGTAATCGAAATGTTACTATACTTTATTTATGGTACACCTAGTGCTATCTGACCTTGGATATACTTAAAAAGACATTTGAAAAAATAAAACTGATTCATCCAACAGAATTGAAATGAATTATCAAATAATTTTTATTTGGTTATTATAAATGATTCGTGTCATAAAAAACATTATGAAATATATATCGCACGAGTTGATCGATTTGGATTTATTATGTTGCTTTGTATATAATTGCTTTGTATATATAATATATATATATATATATATATATATTAACTAAGGTAACTTGAAAATGTTTTTATACATTTACTAAATACCAGCATCATAGTCCTTGATTTTTATGCGAATATTTAAATCAGATTTTCAAGATTGCAAATAAAATATAATATACAACTCAGTAGACGTAGACCATTTTACGACAGAAGTGTTTGATTTCGAAACGTTAAATATAAATAAGTTGCGCACAGACTCGGCCATGAAATTTGCCTACCTTAAAATTCAGTTCGCAGTATTAATATAAAATATTATTTTGATTCCATTTAAAAAAGGATCAAATATTATTATTATAGCATCGGATATGATGTCTCGTTGTTTTTTTTTAATCTAATCTTTATTTAAGGAGTCGAGGTCGTCGTGTTTCCGCTTTTTACGAAGACGTCAAGTCTTTGTCCCGTATACCGGTCGGACAACGTTACGCATACGTTGCCCGCCCAATCCATTTAAATCTGGCAGTTCTGTTTTCTTCATATTTCATAATTTTTGTGAGTATCAGCCTGATGTTTCTGAAAACTCCTGTCCTGTTGACATAAAGTGCAGCATTCACTCTGAAAAAAAATGACTAATAATTATGTTTAATTATGAAGTATGTAAATTAATACTCTACAACTAAACATTTATAAGAACAATCTGCGAACTAATGAGATTTCGTGTCGATGACGAATATATCACTAGTTAAGTTGTCAACGAACATTTATATGTTGTGTAATTAATTAAGATTTTTAAAAGATACACACGAATACTGCCATCTATTTTGGCGGTAACACACCGAATTGATCTCCGCAAATTATAAAATGTGTATTGCACGGATCAGTGAATAATGCTTAACCTTTGAAATTCTATAGAAACTATTATTGCCTTGAACCATTATTCAATAAACAATAATATCTTATGATGATGCATTATAAAGCTATGTACATACAAATTTTCGTAACTCTAATGAAAATATTAAGTATATTTTATCACCTTCGTGTGTACTTAACCCAAAAATTCGATCACTGGCGGTAGGGCTTTGTGCAAGCTCGTCTGGGTAGGTAATACCCACTAATCAGATATTCTACCGCAAAACAGCAGTACTTGGTATTGTTGTGTTCTGGTTTGAAGGGTGAGTGAGCCAGTGTAATTACAGGCACATGGGACTTAACATCTTAGTTTTCAATGTTATGTATGTAACATTTCTTACAATGCCAATGCCTATGAGTGTTGGTGAACACTTAGCACCAAGCACATTTGCTCGTCCGCCTATTCTATAAAAAAAGAATTAGAAGTATATATTTTTTTGAAATCTCGGGTAATTTAATGCTATTAAGTTAGTTTAAGTTTAAATCGTGTGAGTACTTCAAAGCCTTAATCTTTTATATAATGTTTATACAAGCAATATTTTATTTCTAGCAAGATATTAAAAAAAAACATAAGAGTAAAATATGCAAAGGTTTTTGCCCGCGGTTTTGCCCGAATTTTATGGTTAGGGTGTTAGATATTAAAAATAAACCTCTGTTTTTCCTTAGGGTTCAAGCTCGATCCATATCAAATTTCATCAAAATTGGTTCAATGGCTTAGCTTAGAGAGAAATACAGACATAGATTCTTTCACATTTAAATATTAGCATAGATAAGTTTCTTTAATAATCAAATACACTAAAATTATAATGATATTTTTCTGCGTACTATAAGAAATAATTTTTTTTGAGTAAAATAAACATTTAAGCATATGTAGTAAGGTAAACACATGTATTTATATCTCTCGTCAATTTTAATAATTAATAATATAAACGAAAATTCAACATTTTCAATTATTTTTGACGACACTATTTAATTGTTACTTTTTTATATTTGTATATGTTTTAATATTTTGTTTCTACCAAGCTATTATACACATAGGTACTTATTGTTACGTTATATTTAAAACTAAATGGCTCTAGTCGGCTGATGCTCTAAGTATTTGACTATAATTAAGACTACCGTAACCGTAACAGCCTGTGAATGTCCCACTGCGGGGCTAAAGGCCTCCTCTCCTCTTTTTGAGGAGAAGGTTTGGAGCTTATTCCACCACGCTGCTCCAATGCGGGTTGGTTAAGACTACACATATTCATTATTTATTGTTATTATGCTAATTACTCTTATAAGTATAGTATGAATAAAATATTTTTATACTTCTCATCGATGTACAACCAACTATCACCAGCTCACTTTATATCACATAATGGGCGGCGCTCGAAGTATGTAACCGTAACAGCCTGTGAATGTCCCACTGCTGGGCTAAAGGCCTCCGCACCTCTTTTTGAGAAGAAGGTTTGGAGCTTATTCCACCACGCTGCTCCAATGCGGGTTGATGGAATACACATGTGACAGAATTTCAGTGAAATTAGACACATGCAGGTTTCCTCACGATGTTTTCCTTCACCGTCAAGCACGAGATGAATTATAATCACAAATTAAGCACATGAAAATTCAGTGTTGCTTGCCCGGGTTTGAACCCACGATCATCGGTTAAGATTCACGCGTTCTTACCACTAGGCCATCTCGGCTTATTCGAAGTATGTAGTAAGATAAAATTAAAAACGTAATTAATAACAGTTTAGCAGTCAACATGACATTGATGACGTATATCGAGAACTGATGGCTGTTGGAGCAAACGGGTCATATGGAGAAGATCACGGATACGATGACATTAAACAAGTTAGCGGAACTTGATTGGATGCGGAAGTACAAATACCAGGAGCTTTAGCGCACCTTGGCAGCGGCTTATGTCCAGCAGTAGACTGTGATGGGCTGAATTATTATAACGATTATGATTCATCATAACCTTCCGTCAAACGCTCTTTCGAAATGTACTTCGCCCTATAAGAATACACGACACAACACGCTTTATATATTTAGCAGCTTTAATTATAGCGCAAAACATTAATATTATAGGCTTTTTTTGTCATGCATTATTAATGTATTATCGTATTATGTACATAATGTTTTCTAATATGAATTTTACAGGTTTCCGTCGGTTTTAAGTTTTTCGGTCATACGTATTATATAATTAAAAATATACTCGTTGACTACTCCTTCGAGAACTTGTTAGACAAACAGGTTAAAAGAATATGTATATACTGAGTGTTATAACAGGACCTAAAGAAACCATATAAGCAAATTTATATCTGAATACCCGTTGGAGACGGGAGTAGGTAATGAGTATTGTAGTAGTACAAGTAACACAAATGTTCTCATTTAAATATGTTTTCTCACTTCCTGTACCTCAACCATTGTGTAAGTAAAGATGTTTTCGTGAGTAGCACTTCAATACTTGATTAACACTCGTGCCTACATCGTAAGCGACCCTTAAGACATAATAATATTTATAACTCTTACCTTCTCATTTTTCGTAATTGGATATATTTTTTATACATCGACACTGGTGATAATATACTCGCTACATTAAATATAAGCGACTTCCGAACTTGTACCGCTTACCGTATACCTAATAATTTTATCGTCTTATTTTATTTTCACGACCTAGTCACAGATTTAAACTTACTTCCATCTAAGTATTTCCTCAGCTCATTTTTTTTAAATATAAACATCGGTCTGTCAAACCAATATTTATATCAGTATTACATTATTCATCCAACTATCTAAGAATCGAATCCATACACCAGAAGAAGATACAAACGAATACGATTTTTATTTCTTTTTCTGCCTTTAATAAATACAAATTGAATTATAACTATTTTTTCTAAGAAATATAATCGGTTCTAAAAACTTTCATAGTCGATGAAATCTCACATTAAAATATAACTTTAAAAATGACAAAATTTAAAACAGCTCCTCGAGTTTTTCACTGAAGATTTTATATGTCATAAAAAACTGTTGGTATTCGGTGCCAAGCATTTGTGGAATTTAAATTTGAAGAGATTTTGCTGTTTAAATACAATAATTGAGCTCAGAGTCTGTCCTTTTCAATTTTCTCACGCATATATGCATTAAAATGTTGTAAGTTAGTTGCAGTCTGGTAATATAGAATGCTCTACTGCGACGTTTAAAAAATTAACTTTACAAAATGGATGATAGTTAAATTATTATTATGATTAAAATTTGTATTCATACAAGTTCTTAATTATCTCTATTGCTTGCAACAGCGAACACTAATGGGGTCAATTATTATTATAAGTCAATTATAGGAAGATGTCGATCGGCCCGCATACATAATATACAGAAACTCATCAATCTTAAACTGATTCTTGCACGCAAATATTTTGACATTCGATATAGCTGGTAAATGTCATATGTGACTACACTTTCGGTGTATAGTTTTGAAAATTTATTGATATATCAGAGGCCGACTATAAAGTATATGTCTTTATTTTACACCTTCGTTCTTTTGTAAATGTAATATCGAATCAGATGTTCATATTTGGTATTATAAAGCTATTTTAGTAAATGGACTTAAAGTTCAACTTTAAATTAAATATTTTGTAAAAATATCTTTCAACGCAAATTACATTATGATTATTCTTTATCCACATAAAGTTACGTTTAGTTACGTCTGATATATCTATATATTTTTTGCAAGCTCTTTACACATTTCTTAAATTAATTTATTGGTGTTCAAATCAAACAAGACAAGATAAAATACAAATATTTTTATGCATTAAGCTTTGTCGTTAAATAAATTAAAATTCTTGTGATTTCAAAAACTATTATTTATTTCTATTCATAGAAATATAACTCTGATAAAATTCTTAATATTATGTTTTAAATTAGGAAAAAATATAACTAAACAATTTTCAAGTAAGGTAGCCATGATGGATTTTTATGTATTTTTATATTAATGTCTTAATGAATATTTAATAAAAATATCAATAATATTGTATATGCCTTTTAAACTTCTTGATAAATAGTTTGTATTGTATATATGTTAATTTTTTTGTAAACTTTTAATTTTTATATCTATGTCCTTATCTAGGTCTTAGGACCTTAATGTCAAATTTCGTTACATCGGTTCGGTGGCTTAGTGATAAGGTAACAAACAGACCAAGTTACTTTCACATTTATATTATTTATTAATTTTTGAAACAAATGGTATTTATTATCATATATAATATGTCTTATATTAATGTAAATTAACCAATAATAGTTTCCGATGTTAAATTAACACTTTATATTAAAGACAAACATTGACTAACAGAAGATGATTGACCAGTGAAATTATAAAACAAACAAACAAATTAAATAAGAAGATAAATTTAAATGTATATAAATACTACTGGGTACTTTCACCATAAATTTAAAATATATAATTTTAAATTTATGGTGAAACTCTAATAAAACTATGAGAATTTGTTTTGAGTAAATATATTTGTAGTGTAAATAGCATTCTTTTGAAATTTATTGAAATTTGAGAGAAGATTCGTTTATATGATTTTTTGTTGCTTTTTCCGCGTTTTTATTATCTCGCTTTGGGTAATGTTTGTGAACATAAAATTTTATATTTTTTTTAATTAACTTCTTACTAAGTTTAAGTTATCAAACTTTTATTTGATCTTCCTCTCCCTTTCTATCCATCAGTACTCATATTCAACACTCTTCCAGTAAAATATTGTTATTCTTCTCATTACATACCTAAATACCAATAGACGAGTTCCTTGGAACTTTTCTATTATTGAGGGAAAGCCACTTTCACACCTCGTCTTATGCACTTATCTTTCGTATTCATTCTTGTCACATGACATTAATATAAAAACATATTTAATGATTTTGATTCGAATGGTTGTCATTTTTGTCATCTTTTGTAGATAGATACAGAAACGCAGCATGCGTAAGGTAAAACGACTAACCGATATTGATTCTGCTCGATTATATTTTGGTTATTTTCAAAGTATACAACCGTGGGATTAATATTTATATATTGAAATATGTATTTCTTTCCGAAACTTTGGATCTAAAGATTTCTCACGGTTTTTTTAACAATGTCTATCAAATATTACATATTTTTTATTTTTTTAAGGACCACTAGTAGCTACTACATGTTTTAATGACAAATGTAAAACAATTTAGTGAAAATAGCTAACATGTGAAGCTTTTTAAAGTAGCCACAATAATTACAATATTTGTTTTAAAAATACATTAACACATAATTATAGCAACATGAGTAGAAAGATTAAAAAAAAAATAAGTAAATAAGTCCAAATTGATACAAATTAAAGATCATAAAAAAATAAACATGCACTTAATAAAATTAAAATTAATAACACAAATAGTTTGAAATTGATATAGGTACAAATTAAAATTAAATAATTCATTAAATTCATGCAAAGTTTACGTTACAAAAAAATTACTAAAAATATACTAATTAATACAAAATAAAATTAAGATAACATTATTTATTATTTATTTATTTATTTATTATTTATTTGCATCTCTCAACAATTCTAGCGCCCGTTTACGATATACATATTTCCACGATTGTTTTATTTGTTTTGATATAAACAGTTTCTGTCAATGTATTGCATAAACTTAAAGATAAACTTAAAACTCCGGCACACTTCGCAAACTCAATACTAAACCTTGCTGAGGCGATGTAATCGAATAAGATCCCATCGTTACATTTACCAATTATGTATTAAAGTTAAAGCTCATGTTATATTATCATCTCATTATTTAGGGTTTATTATTTTAAAAGATATTATACGAGATAAATAACTAAAAAGCGTAGAATTTATGAATCTATGAATATATATAATTTGATTACTGAAAAAGAGTTTATTTTTTTAGTAGTACCGAACCGGTAACAGCTTTACATTTAATTTATCTGAACTAAAATTCATTTTATTATTAGATTTAAAAAAAACTGTGTAATTAATACTATTATAGTGAATCTATGTATTAACGTAGTATGTCTCAAGCATAATTATCATAATTTCTTATTAGTTACATCAGAAATTATTAACGACGAAATCGCGTAAATGTTAATTGAGTACTTACTTACGTACTTTGGTATCATAACTTTACGCTTGTCATATTTTGCGATTCATAAATATTTAATACATCTGTTATTGTAATGTGTACAACATTATATAATACAAATATATATATAACCAATAATACCAACCAAATATATATATATATATATATGTTTAAATAAAAGAAATACTGACCGACTGACATACCAACGCATAGCCCAAACTCAAGTTCCACCACCATGAAAATTTGCATAGGAATTTCATTGACAAAGTAGGTTTGCATTAAGGAAGGATTTTTTTTAATATAATCCCTAAGACATGATAAAGCTTTGTATGAAAATCGTTCATTTTTGAAGCAAGAGCTCTGGAAAAGCGTAAAAGCTTTTATAAACAAAATTTCTTGTCTATACTTTTGACCGCTTATATGAGTCCCTTCATCTGGAGTCAATCATGGGTAAATAATTAGGTCATGCTTACCTATAAAATGCATTGTCAATGGAATTGACCCAACATGTAAAATATTAGCTTCATAAGATAAGAGGCGATTGAGGATTAAGCTGAAATGGTAGTAGCTTAGCCCAGCAGTGGGACATTCACAGGCAGTTAATGTAAATTATGATGTATGGCAGTAGTTAGAAAACGTAATTCTTAATCGAAGATTGCGTGCTAAAGCCCTCGTAAACACCACTGATTTTTAATGTGTTAAATAGTATGTATATAATTATAATTGATCTTGTGCTCTGCGGTCAAGCAAAGCTTTGTGAGGAAACCTAAATGAGTCGGATGAAATTCTGCTGCACGAGTATCCACCAACCCGCGTTAGAGCAGCATGGAATAAGCTCCAAACCTTCATCTCTATAGACCTCATATAGGACCTCAGCCCACCCGTGGGACGTTTACAGTCTGCTTACATTATGATAAGAGAAAGTAGTTCTAATTCAGCTTAAAAGATTTGGAAAAAAATAACCATCATTTCAAGTTAAATAAAGGCTTTTACAGATATCTACGAGTCTAACAAAGCTACATGTCAACGTCATACATTCATCAAGAGTATTTTGATAGCTAAATGCTAGGCTAGTAATAGGGTATAGTCGTCACGATCAATCACTAAAATGTTGTTATCATAAATAACGAAATACTTTAACACTCCTAAAATAAATGTTTATTTATTTCAATATTAACATTTAGTAAAAAATATGTATGTTATGCACGGTAAAATATTATTATTTATTTAACTTAAATACGTTAATTAAAAATGATTGTCAGATATCAGAGGTTTTTTTTAATAGCAATAATATTGAAATATAGCAAACGGGCAAACTAATATATTATGGTCAACTCGGCCCGTGGATGTTAGCTGCATAATGACTAATATGCATGCATGAGTCTCGATATGTCTATAATTACACTTATACACCTTTCATACCGGTACATAGTTGCTAAATTGAATATAATTGTAATGAGAGGATGGTTATAATACTATAATATACAACCCCTACCACTAAATTAAAGGCTACCATAAATAGGCGAATAAATTATAAATTTGTTCAAATATATTAATGTTTTTTATAAATTTGAATGGTTTCAATAAAAAATAAAAAATTTCATAAAAAAATATGAATTTGATTTCAATTTAGTTAATTGGATATTCTATTATAATACATTTTAGCCTATACGAATAAACGATCGAAAATATCATGTTGCTGTGTATTGTGAATTTATTGTAATCGGCTCGTTGTGAAGGCTTGAAGCGAATCATTAAATTAACCGCTGCCAGGCTTGCCTTGTATGTGATGGGTTATTTGATTGTTTACGCTATTAGTGCCATTAACCCGCGAGGTGCATTTAGTCTTTATAAAATTACGCTCCTATTGAAGAAAGCCTCGACTGTTTAAATTTTGAGTATTTTAACAGACCATTAAAGTAATATTTCTGTTTTATGAACTGACTATGATAATAACTTATATAGTTCATTTAATTGAATAATTTGTAGTTAATATTAATCTCATTTGAAGGAACCCGGGTTGTAAGAGGAGGGGAACACGTGAGATGGTAAGGAATTCCATTTTTTGGAAGTGCGACAAAGAAAGGAGTTGCCAAATTTCTTTGTGCGCGATGAAATTGATGTCACAGTTAGGCGGTGACATCGAGAACCAGCTCGCGTGGAGTTAAGAAGGAATTAGAGAGAATAATTCCTCAGAGCACTCGCCGCGATACAGTCGATAGAAAGCGCTCAGTGCTGCTGCATATATGTTGGTTATACACGTTTACACAATATAATAGAAATTGATATGGTAATCAATAAAATATAATAGAAAATAAATATGTTTTAATGCATACTAAATATAAACAAAAATAAAATTAATTGGTATGTAAAATATATAGCAATCTCTACATGAATAATCATTAAAAAAATTATCTATTTGTTAAGGCACAACTCTTTACAAAACTCTCTAATTACTTGTTTTTTAAAAAAGGTTATACAATAAAAATATCTATATATTAAAATCTTGCTAACTTATCTTTCAACACTCGGGTCACTAAAGTTAAACATGTAGACGATATATTCGTTTTGCAATATAAGCTATTATTAAGGTCATATAGAGAGTCGTCCCGGACAAAGACAAAACAAAATGATTTAACTCTAAAATTATTAAGAAAACATACACTGATAATATTACATTTCTTACATACATACATTACATTACTTACAGGCATTTTACATTATATATAGGCTCTTAAAGCACATTTGAATCATGTTACAGCATTTAATCAAATGTTATACCACTTGGCTTGGAACAAGGCTTGGAGTTTGTAATTTGGATAAAAATATAATTTCATTCGGTTTTTTTTTTGAAATGATGAATTGATGAATGAATACGAAGTCCACTGCATATTATTATATATTGCTTTTTTTATCATCTCTATGAAATAAACTTAAATACTCGTAACTAAGCACTATTATGGTAGCGTTCTGCTCAAAAGGGAGAGGAGGCCTTAGCCCAGCAGTGGGACATTTATAGGATGATATTTTGCTTTCTTTACGGGTATTAAAACCACTTAATTCAATTATTAAATTCGTACTGTTAAAAATAAAAATAGAAAAGTAAAAGCAGAATCTATCATTCCAGATATCGATAATTCTCTGTCAAGTCATATTTTACCGTTTTAAGATGATAAATAATTTATGCAGTTCTTTTTTAATTGGACATGCGATAAATTAAAATGGCTTTTGAAGGTATATCAGTTAGGCTTTGTTGTAAATCATCTTCACCGACGAGGAAGTATTTAAATAAATTATTGGAATAATTTTGGCATCAAAATGACAATATGGCCGTATCTCCTTTGGGTTGAAATTTCATAAAGACGAATCATTATGATAGAAATTTATTGAATTCCAAAGCCTTTAAGATATTAGTATACATATAGTATTTTTTTAATTAGATCCAAAATCCATTTCTGTTTAGATCCATTTTTGTTTCAATTGTTACGAGCTTAACATAATAAAAACCGATAATTTCGTAAGCTTTTATCGCTCGAAATTACTCACTTCATCGTCATCGTTGTAGCCCACATCTTATTAACAAGTAATAAATAATTTAAAAATGTATTTCAAAAAACAATTTATGTCCTTTGTTTAAAAATAAAAAAAGAAAAATTATTTTATTAATCTCAATAAATTTTACAGAGAGTTATCTCCTCGAGATGCTGGCGGGTAGATCTTTGATGTGTTTACGTATAGCGCTTGCGCCTTCGAATCGCTATACTCCAATTTCACGCACTGCACTGACGCTGTCTCGTATAAAAGCAGCTGCGTCGGTCTGAAAAATCATTCCAGCCTTACACATCTACCGAAGATCACCACATCACATCCTTATTTCATTAATCATAAAACAAAAATGAAATTGGTGAGTTTAAGATTAGTTAATATTAACATAGATATATGAATAATTGTTAGGTAATCCTTAGTGCAAATTTTAACTTAGCCCTGTTATAATATTTGTATTGTTTATAGAAAACGTAAATATACTTACAAATGAACTTATTAAGAATCAGAATTGACTCAGATATAGATCAGATATAGTTTTATTTTAGCGCGCAAATTTTATGTTTTTTTTTATAATACTTATGTAATAATAATAATTATTTATTTTATGTTTTAATAGTAAAAATAAAAAAAAATTATTTTAAAATGTTATCTTAATACATAAAATTATATAAACAAACTATTTTATTTTTAATATCAAATTCCTTCTTACAAAAATTCATATTTTAACAACTTTTATAAATATAAATTTATGATATTTAACCATATAAAAATACTCCCCGTTTATTACATTTACTGGTTAGGAAAATTAAGCTTTGTACAGAATAACGCTCAAACTCGTTTTCATGTGTTCATAATTACGTAAAAAGTTATGTTTTTACTTGGCAAAAGAAGTTATTTAAACTTGTTTATTTAAAGAACAAACATAATAAATTATAATAGTGATTTTTTCATCTCATTTATTACGTATATTACATACGTGTAAATTTTAATACACTTTTTACACTACTTTAGCACTTTATTGTTACGATTACTACTTGCTTGATATGTGTTTTTTTTTTGTAAAAAATGTAATTTAAATTCTTGCAGAGTAAAAATTCTAGTTCAGAAGCTTTACGTGACAAAACATTTTTTTAAAAAGAGAATCTTTTGAGTCGGAACAATATTACTAAATTATTTGAAATAATTAACCTATGTATTTTTTCAGTTCGTCGTAGTATCCGCCCTTGTGGCAATGACTTACGCAGCCCCGCAGTTCCAATATCAAACACAGCCTCAGTATCAGAATCAGGTGATCCCGATCATCAGACAAACACAGGAGATCAACCCTGATGGATCCTACCAATACAGGTACCGTTTATTTTCACGCTAGTACCAATTTCGCCTAAAAATATTTAGTAAAATAGTTATATTATGCAAAGTTTATATATTAATGCGTGAACGAAGATGTTAATTATTGTTGCACATTTATTTAGTACTTTTTTGTTATGAATGAAAATTTTATCGTTCGAAAAAAAAATGTATGCTTACACACAAGGAAAAAAAACGTTCAGTAATATGACTCCTTATCTTAATTTGTCAAAAAGTAATACGAGATTTCGATGTAACAATAATTGACACTTTCATTAAATGTTTTATATTCGGTTAACTAAATATGACCTTAAGCCAAAACCCTCCATTTAATGCCAAAAATCGTCATCGTTGTGAAATATACTACACGAAAAGGCAGATCATAAATGGGCATTCCTCTAGTGTCAAGTATATTAAACGTTAAATTTGTGGGAGTCACCTGTGAAACTGTTCTCAGCCTAAGAGCCAAGCCCTCCTTACGTAATGCAATTGACTCAGATGCGTTGTTGCTATTTAGTGTCATTTCATATGTAAATATATTTACTATTTTTGCATAATTTATTGAGATTACTACATTTAGGACATCGAAAATGTGAAAACTAGAAAAATAATTTTTGTTTTTATAATCTTGCGATGTTGATATATGAGAATTTAATAATATTACAACATTGTATCGCAAATTTAAAGAAAAAAAACAGACAAAATAATATATACAATTATAATTTCATACAACTGCCTCGTTCACATATAGATCTCGTAAAAACTAAGTAAAAAAATATTTGTTCATCTAAGTCACGTCCCAAATACATGTGTGATTTACAAACGATTGCCGAATCAGAGAAATCGCTTACCAGGTTTTGTAAAAATATTCTCGTACTTAATTATTTTTTGATTTATAGTAATTATATTAATTTTTTTTTAACCTTTTTTTATATTGCTCACTTTGTAAGTGTTTATATGGCATTTTATTACGAGTCGGTATTCCCTTTAGTCTTTATAAGGTTAAGCGATGATTGTTATCAATTCCAGAAATATAAACAACATACACTTGGATGCAGCGATAACATATTGTTTTGACCATAAAAGCCTTGCATAAAGGAAAATAATGCGACATTTTGTGTTTTTTCTTTAAGATCTTTATTATTTATCAGCTGATAACATTAAAACATAAAATGCTCCTCATAATAGGCTTGAATTTATCATAATTTTATTTTTCAAATAAATCTGCAGCTACGAAACTGGCAACGGTATTGCTGCACAAGAACAAGGTTACCTGAAGAACCCTGGAATCAAAGATGCCGAGGCGCAGGTTGCTCAAGGTTCATACAGCTACACATCCCCTGAAGGTCTCCCAATCTCAGTGAACTACATCGCTGATGAGAACGGTAAACAAAGCTTATTACATTATTTTTATAATTTAGATCTAATTTAATATGCACTTTGATCAATGTCATAATAAAATTACCATACTACTATATTACTACGCAAGCAGTACCAGAAAAATTAAGCACCTAGCATTCCAATTTCAAATCGTATTCTTTAGATGAAATAAATACCAGCTTTTACATTAGTATATGTAAGAATGAATCGTTTGCTATCAAAATAATAAAAACACTTTGAATGAACGAAATTTTAATTACGCATTTACATTACTAAATTAAATACCACATATCTATATACCTCTTACAGTTTAGGCTATGCAATCAGTAAGTCAAGGAAGGATATTAAAAAATCAATTATTGCTTTTGTATACAATTTAAATGATATTTTTTAACAGGTTTCCGTGCTGAAGGTGCTCATTTGCCTACTCCTCCTCCCATCCCTGAAGCGATCCTTCGCTCCCTCCAATACATCCAAGCTAATCCCCAACAACCCCAGAACCAATACCAACAAGGGTTCCGCGGCTAACTTCCCTGTTTCTCTTCAATAAAACTACCCACGCGAACTCAAGACTCACTTATCCAATGGCTCTTGGAAAGTAACAACTCAACGATCTTCTAGTTATAAGAATAAATGCTACTGTGATGTATTTTAATTTTATAAGAACGAGAATAAATTCAAAATATAAATTAATGTCTTTTAACTACATTTCCTGTGAAAACATTTTTTAAATATTTTCATATTACGCAGGCGGAGAATTTGTGTGTGTGTGGGATCGCACTAAACTTAAGTAGTTACTTATATATTATTTATAACTCTAAAGCAGGCTACGTTGTAAACATAAACGTATATGTAATTTAAACTAAACACGGGATAACTAAAGAACCATTACGCTATAACTACAGAGACATCTTAGTTTCTAAAGTTGGTGACGATTCTTACAGTACGTAGTATGAAGTTCCATCACATTTGTGAGAGCAATTGAGTAGCATATAATTTATTCAACAAATAAAACATGATTAATGATGTCTTCCTGATAGGTTTTGGCTACGATTATCTCGAGTACACTATGAGCCTCATAATAATGATAAAGATGAGACAGACAGAGACAATGAGGATTGGAGAGAGCTTTGTTCGAAGTTTTCCTCGATTGAATTATAAAGAAATAATCTGAAGGCGAACCAAAGTAACCGAAGACAGAACTGAAGTAGTAGTGGGTGGGGCACATCACTCGTATGCAGAAAAGCCGCTGGATGCAGGTAGCGCAAGACCAGCCATCATGGTAATATGTGAGGCCCTTGTTCAGCAATGGAGGACATTAGTAATTAGAGTATAGTATTAAATTTAAAGCTACCACAGATTTAGGAGCTATATCCTAGACATAGTTAATAATTTAGTTCCTGAATCTTCTGATTTTCTTCTTTTTTTATATAATAAATAGAATGACAGGCAACTAGGTCACCTATGTTTAATAGTCACCACCGTCCATAGATGCAGGACATTGACGCTGTTAGAAATATTCACCATTCCTTACATCTGTAATGCGCCACTAACTTTGGGAACCAAGATGTTATGCCTGTAGTTACACTGATTCACTCACCCTTTAAACGGAAACACGATAATCTTAAGTTTTGCTATTTGGTGGTACATTTTCTGATAATTGGGTGATTCCTACCCAGAACACCACCTATTCTTCTGTTCTGTTTTGTTCACACCTAGAACAAAGCCCTACCACCGAGTATTAAAATGTATATCTTTATGTCTAATAAAATTACGCAAATGGAGTCTGAGTAAGGTTTGTCTTACAAAGTCACATATAAGTTATGTAGATTAAAATCATCGAAAGTGCATATTTGAGTTTAATCTTGGAGTTGGAGGTCCGCCACCTATATTGCTTATGTAAAAAGCCTAAATTAAGATAAAACTGCAAACTAAAATTGTGTACATATCCTTTGGGTGCAAATAAAAATATCATATTATCATGTTAATTTATTTACTGTCTATTTTATGTTCAATTTAGTTTCAAAATTAGCATAATTTCTTGCAGAAGATTACTGAATTAATTATTGACAATATATTATGATTTAAAAACCACCTAACAGCTTTAATTTCATTTAATGTGTAGTAAACCAAAATTTATTTTCAAACTAAAGGTTCAGATATGTAAATATAACACCATGACACCATGCAACAAACATACTGGGACATGTTTTTTTTTATAGAATAGGAAGGCGGACGAGCATATGGACCACCTGATGGTAAGTTGTCACCAACGCCCTTAGACATTGGCATTGTAAGAAATGTCAACCATCGCTTACATATCCAATGCGCCACCAACCTTGGGAACTAAGACTTTATGTCCCTTGTGCCTGTAATTACACTGGCTCACTCACCCTTCAAACCGGAACACAACAATACCAAGTACTGCTGTTTTGCGGTAGAATATCTGATGAGTGGGTGGTAGGCTGGGTAGGCCAGACGAACAAAGCACAAAGCCCTACCACCAGTAAAACAGGGCACAAAGCCCTACCACCAGTAAAATGTGATTATTAGGAGGAGTATGAATGTGAGTTATTAGGTCTGTTATATTAATTCTCATATTTACAGAACATTTTATGTTGCAAGTAATGTTTATCTCTAGATTTAGATAGATAATATGTTTTTTAATAATAATATGAGCTAATTTTATAATGAAATAATAATAAAAATCTGAGACTAAGGTAGATTAAATATAAAAAATAAATAATATCTATTAAATCAATGCTTTTATGTATTTTAATAATTTTTAAATATTGTGAATGATGTGTGTGATGAATTATAATCACAAATTAAGCACATGAAAATTCAGTGGTGCTTGCCCGGGCTTGAACCCACGATCATCGGTTAAGATTCACGCGTTCGTACCGCGATCTCGGCACATCTCGGCATATTGTATTGACATAATAAATTTATTATTCATGCAACACATATATGTATGTGTCAGTCCTGATACTAAAAACTATCGTAATACGAATTTTGCAAGACGATCGGATTAGAAATTTTTACATGAACCTAAAAAAAACCTACTGTTTTCTCATATTGATCTAAGCCAAATAGTTTGACTGAATAATAAATCATTTTATTTTCATAAATCGAAAGTGGTCTTATGTAGCTTGAGGTAGTCTCCGTTAATAATAATGAATCCATAATACAATTTCTTTATTGAAAAAAAAGGTTCACATAGAACATTTTTTTCAATAAAGAAATTGTAATATTTTTAGCCTACAACGCCATCTTAAATAAAGAAAAGAAATCGCGACTAAACCATAACTCGGCTATATTTGGCCATGAAGTCTCAGCTTTTATTCAACTACTCAGAAAATTCGCGACTCGTGCGGTAGATGTCAGTGCCCTCACTCTGCACATATATACATATACGCAAGCACACCTATTACTATAGATATACCCTCACTCAATTAATGATTTTTTTTTAAATCAATTGAATTTTTATCAATATTTTCTTTTGTATTATTTTCCTCTCTGCGTAAATTAATTATTAACACATACCTATTACGTTAAACATTGTCTTAGAACTACTGGAAAAATTAGGATAAGCTTATCTTTATTTACTTAAAAATTTAATTATATAAATTGTCTATGATAATTATATATGATCAAAATATTGAAAAAATTGTATTAAAAGATTTAAAAACAGAAAAACTGCTATTTAAAAAAAATCCATGTAGGTAATTTGTTTTACAAAATTACCATATATTCTAAATTAGACAGAAAACAGTGTCCCTTTATACAGTTCACTTCAATTGTTTATTTTTAATTAAGTTCTTAGAGAAGATTCAAAGTATTGAATCTATAACAGTTATTTTTAAAAATTCCCACATTTAAACACAAAATGTATATAAATTACTTTCTATTTTAAAATTAAATGTTTTAAAATTCTTATGCCTTATCTTTCTTTTAGCCTAAAATGGCTAACTAGAAGAGAGCTAGTTTACAGGGATAAAAAGAAGTCTATGTTACTCGCTGACTGACAACCTACTCGTATATACTTATTGTAAATAAAAAATCACGTCATCCCGTTGCTCAGTTAATACGTTAAAATAAATAAACCAACAGAACAGACTTTCCCATTTATAATATTAGTAAAAATTTAATATTTATATTTAGAATATGTTATGTGTTGCTGCTGTAAAATAAAGATTAAATAAATATTTTTAAAAAATAGTTCCTATTAATAATTGTCATAAATGAGTAAGCAAATATATTTAAGTTTACAAATGTTAATTATTTACGTAACACCCATTCACCAACATAAAGTTCAACCAACATTCGTTCCCTTTTCGATTAACAGATGGTATTTCGACTGTTGGCAATAAAAGTATTATATAATGAAGAAGATGTCATCATAGAGTCCCATTAAGCTCGTTAACTCACCTATGGTCCGATGTCATCTGTCACGCTGACGCACAGCGTTCTAATACACAAAGAGTGATAAGTTTCGACAGAATTTCGATATATCATAAATCAATAATGGGCGGCTTTTATCGTGGACGGACTTGATATTTGAATTATATAATATGTATTATATAAATATGGCTAAGATAATAAAAAAATTAATGATAAACTAAATACTTAGTTTTGTTAAAATATATTTTTTAAATGTTATTCATGTTAATAAAAAAATAAGCCCGTGGAATTAGACTAATTCAGGTCGTTATTTTATAAGTCTACGTTATTTCTTTGCCTGCTTTTATGATCATCGACTTGTTTATTTTATACGGTCATCTTTGTATTATACAAAATTAATTTAGTTTCTTTGTTTGTTCAATATGCTACAGTATAGTTTAACTTTGTATAATCTGTTCATTTTACTTTAAATATCACCTTAAAATTTGTTTTCATGCTCGAATGTCATGACTATATAGTATATAACGCAAAATGTCTAGAAATGTTACGTAAACCTTAACCTTTGTATACTTTTACGTTTATTCGTATGTGTGACTTTATATCATATCATATACAACGCAAAACCAACAACAATGTTGTTTGCCATTCGGTAAAGTTTCCATACTTTCAATGTCTTAAAAAACAATTATGCTTTCTATACGATATTATTAACTTTAAATATTTCGCATAACATCAATAAATTAATTATTATTTTGTACTATTTTTCTATAATACCACATGATTGATAACATCCTGATTCTGATACATAATTTAGTTTTTTTAATTAATTTTAACGACGTATTTTTGGAAAGACTGTTCAGATACATGTTGTGTTCTTTAGTATTTGGGATTACATTAAAACATTGTCTACTAAACACATATTTTTGTATAATTATATGTTCCTTTGTTCCAACAAAGTAAAGTTCGTTAGTATTAAATAAATTAATTTAAATGTATGTGTTCGATTCTAATTTATTTGTGGAACAATCATGTAATAAAATTTTCAACGTTTAAGGAAAAAAACTAACATTTTTATCATTTCTCATTTATTATTGATTATTTATTATATGATTGGTTGTTCAACATCAACGCAACTGTCATGTTCGTTGCCAGCTAAATTTGGATGGCAACGAACACAATTTAACAAGTTTCGAAAATATGTTTGAGAAGCTTCAATATAAGTGACTTATTAAATGTGAAATTTATTTTTAAGCTTAAAAAAATAAGAGCATTTATAGAAAAGATTAATTAGTGTAGTCCTTTTATGGTCAGACAGTGGGCAGGACGGGACGGTGACGGGGCGTGTGCAGTAGTAATATACTAGTTAATATGGAAGACGTAATACAGTGTTATCGGCGAGCCACATCCCGACGTCTGTTTGATTAATATATATTCTCACTATTCTCGAATGTATGAGAATATTATGTATTTTATATCTAAATCTCATATAATCTGATTTATTATTACATAATGAACACAAGATTAATTTATCATTTATTTCGATTCCGTTTTATTTGTTTGCGAAGCTGATAGTGCAGATCAAATGGAGCGCGAATGGAGCAATTTTGTTATGATATAATTCTATAAATGTTTTTCTTTTACGAACATTATCGATGCATACCTTACAGGAGCTTTATTTTTTATATATACACCAATAAAAACCTTTCTCCGAAACTGATCGACATTTTGATGACTTGGCGCTTACCTGGCCCAAAGAAAGGACCAAATACTGGTCAAAGACCGGATAAATTATTATTAACTAGGATGTAATAGAAATAACGTTAAATGTCATAGAACTGTCTCTAAGGACTGCGTTTGTTATTTTGAATGTACCAAGTTAAAAAAAAATCTTCATTGTCCTAATTAATACCATAAAGTATATATATGTTTATATACTTAAACAAATTTAGAACCATGTTGAATAATTTTGATGTTTTCAGTATTAAGCACTTTTTAGTTTTAATTTAACAATACTTACGAAGAAAGGTTTTTATTGGTATAATTTATCCCTTATTCGCAACGCTATTGGCTGATTCACTTGAAATTTTAATGAAGCAATGACTGCAATTAAATAATTTTTATTTCTTTCGTTCGTATTTGTAAATCTGTGCAGTCTATATATGTTAAATTCTTTTGGAGAAAACGTCAAAATTTAATTAAATGACAAAAGTGTGTAGTCTTTAGCTGCCTCGGTGGCATAGTAAATATTGCTAAATATTCCGTTGAGTTCAAATGTCGAGCCGATAAAGAGTTATAGGATTTATTCACAGTGCGCAAAGTGCACTTTTGCGCACACACCTGTGCATTATATTATATATAGCTCAGTTGGCTAGTCTTCGTTGCAAATGTTTAGTATAGTCAAATAGGTTAGGAGGAAATTATCATCGTCGATACGTGATCAAATATGAACGCAAGAAAATCTATAAAAATTTAGGCCCGAACGCTTATTATTCTAGGGTTAATCAAAATCCTGATGACGTTTTCTGGTTGAAAATCAAAACGCTATTACTCTGTACACTGTGTATGTTCAACTGTATGCATATTTTATTATTATATACAAGATTGCATCGTATAAAAGCGACTGATGGCAACCCAATTATCTTCTGCATCACGAATCTTCATGGAGCTTAGTTGTTTACTTGTTGATATTATAAACTAACAATTTGTTTGAAAATAAACTCTAAAATGGTAAATATGAATTTGTTGCAGTATTTTATGCTTCACAAATGACTTTTATTTAATTAATAACATTAGTTAGTAGTAGTATTTACAAAGTGTTTTTTATTATTTGTTTCAGATGCATATACTCGTTCTTTCTACTATACTAGTAGTAGTATATTGTGCACCATTATCAAAGGACAGTGACGCCACAATATTACACTACAACTTCACAAACGATGGAAAAGGCAACTATAAATACAGGTAGAATTTACTTTATTATTAACTAACAATAAAGAGCTTAACATATCATTCTACTTTTTCTTTCAATTTGAACGTATTCTTTTTTTTATAGTATAGGTAGGAGGACGAGTATGTACCTGTACCTGTAGTACCTGATGGTAAGTGGTCATCAACGCCCATAGACATTGGCATTGTAAGAAATGTTAACCATCTTAAATCGCCAATGAGCCACCAACCTGCGGAATTAAGATGTTATGTCCCTTGTGCCTGTAATAACACTGGCTCACTCACCCTTCAAACTGAAACACAACAATACTAAGTACTGCTATTTTGCGTTAGAATATCTAATGAGTGGGTGGTAACCTAGACGAGCTTGCTTAAAGCCAGTAAACCCCACCTCAGTTCGACCTATTCGAAGCGATAGTAAAGATGAGCGTCTTAGATTTACATATTCTATGTGAATTGTTAATACATGTGCTATTTTATGCTACAAACAGTTCTTGTCCGATAAATATCTGCGGAAAAATGTTATGTAACACAAAAAGTTGTAAAATTACAGATTTGAAACTACAAACGGAATAATAAGAGAGGAATCGGGTGAAGTAGTCGGCATGGGTTTGCCGAACGAATATATATTCATAAAAGGCTTATACTCATACATAAATCCGGACGGAATATTGGTAACTGTGAACTATATTGCTGACGAGAAGGGATATAGGATTATAAAGCAACCGTCGGTTAATACAGGCGTAAGTTATAATATAAGTTATAACGTATAATATAAATATGAATTTAATTCTTATGAAATGATAGGCTGTTATTGTTTCACTGGTAGGCTAGAAGAAGGTATAAAACTTCTTCCACCACGCTGCCCCTCACAGTCATGTGGTAGATTTTGTTCCGATAGATATTAGTTTCTTACCGATGTTTTCCTTCACCTTCAAGACAGAGATGAATTATAAACATTAATTAGGTACATGTAAAGTAATCATTTTTGCGTTTATTTAACCTGCAACCTTCAATTAAGATCACGAGCTCCAAATATTGAACCACCTGTCTTATTTAATAATTTTATTATAATAAATTATAAAATTTTACTAAATTTTGTATTATTTGTTCTTTCAGTTTGCCTACTCGAGCATAACTCCAAATGTTTTAGCAACGCTTCTGGGGAAGTAAAGAAGGTTGTGTTAACGGCACTCACTTAGCTGAGCGTATTATTTTTGTTTCAATTGCGCAAATTGGCAAATAATGCTAATATTAAACAAGTGTTTTGTCTACTCATCTATGAAAGGACTCAATAAGGCAAATATGTGTGTTGACCGTTCACACACATTTTGCTCAATCGGTAGCATTGTATTGTTGTTGCGATATTGGGAAAGTGTTGCTTTCAGGTTCAACCCACATGTCGATTATTTTAATGATTATGACAGCTCACTATTCACTTAGTATAAACATAACATAAAGCGTAACTTGAATCAAAACAATAGAATTATATAATGATACCTATTTAAATGTATATTTAAAAAAAAAAGACACTTGGTATTAAATTAAAGATTGTGTCTGTAAATAAAAAATATTTTCGTTTTATTGTTTTAAAATTATGTGAATTATATGAAACTGGATATGTTCATACATTTTTTTAATAACAAGCTAAATACAAGTACTAGCTTAGTATAAAATGATTACATATTTGTAGTTTATGCACTTTAATATAGAAAATATATAAGTATTATTAAAGTGCAAACACTATTTTAACACGCAATGCGTAAACGCATACCCAACTAACTCTAACCGCACGCAATAGGTCCGCTATTATCTTATTCAAAAATAAATAAAGAAATAGATTTTAATATCTATGACCTACCAACACAAATTCCGTAGTTATAAATATAAATGGCGTTTTACAATTTATATCCACAGAGAATACTTCAAATGTTACTTTAATTTATTAAAGTAAATTTTAACATTTTATTACGATATTCGAGCATAATTATTATTATAAATGACATTCTGTAAAAATAAATAACACTTCCAAAAATTTTATTGATAACTAAAGCCATTCAATAAATAGCAACCAAACAAAAAAATAAATAAAAGAAAAACGGTTAAAAACAGCCATGCGGCCATATCTTATTATTATTTATTAAGACATTAAATTGATTATTACCATTGGTTGACAAACTGCCTGTAGGTACGATCAAATAATTACGTGTGCTATTTTTAGAGTCGCCTATTAAAACGGTTAAGTTATAATAAAAATCAGGTGCTAGAGATCTTTGTCTTATTAATATACGATCTTACTTATAAAAATATAAATATTGTCTTAATTCCATTAACCATTAATTGTTATATAAGTTGAAGACGTTATAATGTCAATGACCTCATATTGTTTGACATCGCATTTATTGCAAAAGAATGAAATCTACATATTATCTAACATAATGGCATGATTCGTTGGCATCATCAAATAATCAATGAGGGTATTTATTTCCTATATCATATCTTAGACTAACATGTTTAATATTTATATACATATCAAAATCCCAAAATATTATGTACTTATATCCTTTCATTCAAATAATTATAATTAAATAACTCACAAACCAGTACTAAGCCTAAGACTGCTTCATTAAATAAAAGGTAATTCGAATAAATGAACGACAATCCATATTTTTTTATCTAATAAATAGTTTTAAACAAAAATATAAATGAAATATGTAGCATAAGAAATAATAAGTCTCAATCAAAATAAATATTTTTTCTGTATTCTATAACTATATCTTGTCTAGCTGACTTAATGGACCAAGTATAAAACTTAAATATAAAATCATATTCTATCTATATGATAACAGGTAACATTAAAACACATACGGCCTTTTTATAGACGTAGTTATTAGTTAAACAATGCTGTGTTTTTTTTCTTTTGAATGTCAAATAATAGCAGAAAAAATAAATCTATGTTTACCTAAGCAGTCGCTGAGCACCGTTTATAAGTAAAGCCGCATATTTTTACTCTCATGTGACAAACATTCAGAAAATTTACGCTTAAAAAAATGTTAAAAATATATTTTAAAACCCGCCCGAGTAATGAAACATAAACACATAGAGAAATGTAAACACATTTCAACAAATTGTATTAAATATTCAACTTTAAGATAATTCGTAATATGATTATTAGTAATCGCCTAAAGAATATGAATGTAATCTTATTATCACCACATTCATTCAGCATCACGGACATTCATCTAGCTTTATTGTTTATTCGTTATTGCACAAAATATAACATTTATATAAAAACTGAATAAGGTTGTAATTAATGTAGAATTTATTAATTATTTTGTTGAACATAATGAATAATTATGATGATTTTATTCAAAGTGTGTATCCAATATTATATATACATAGTATATAAGATTAGTATCTTCATATGGTTGGCGTAGTGTTGTGAAAAAAAAGATAGTATAATACGATAATGTTCTTTCAGGTCAAAACATTTACCTGGTGGTCAACGATGCTTATAAGCAAATAAACTGGTAAGAAGGAAAGCCTAAAAGTTGTTCGCACAAGCGATAAAAAGATTGAAGAGATTCAATGTATTATTTATTAAAAAATTATTATCCTCTTATTTTTTTAGTAATTCGGTATGCAATATTATGCATTATTATTAATTATATTTTATATGATATAATATTATAAACAAACCAAAATGTATTAAACATTTATTGGAAGAATATAAGAACTATCGACTTAATACTTTTATTTAAATCTGGTTTATAAATTATTATTACAAAAATTTACGCCTGACCGTATTTTGCGCTGCCTCCCGCCATAAGTGACTTATTCTAAAGTTGGACTTGATAGTTATTTGTTTTATATATATAAATAAACAATAATTAATTATGTCAAATATATGTCAAAAATATTATTTAAATATTATGCGATAAAAAGTATTTTATAGCGCATGTCTTATCGCACCTAATAGCTACACTATATTTTTATCGTACTCAAAGTCATAAGCAGACATAACTTAATATCTATGAAACGACAATTTGCATAGCAATAAATATAAATGAGCGGTTTCCAATTTATATCTTTGAATAATGCTTTAAATTGTACTATATTTAATGTGATAAATATTAATATTGTATTACAAATTAATCGGGTTAAGGTTACTGTTATTTAATTTCATTTTTCGTTTGTTATTGTTCTAAAAATTTATATCTGTTATCTCATAAAGTGTATTCAATGTTTTTATATTACTATTATAAGAATCACAACGCGGTAGGAAATTTGTAAAGATGCTAATGAATCCGAAGCATTTTAGGGCTTGACCGAATTTAATGAATGTCCCAAAACTTCCGTCGTAAGAGTGCGGCGATATCGCACGACGTATGACGACGTTCACAATGTTCAATGAGGCTACAACGATTCTAACGCTGGCAAATATATTGAAGAAAAAAAAGTGTTTTGCTAATATATATGAAAATTATTGTTAAGTTGACGAGCGCATTTATACTTTACACATTAAGTAAACGATAAAGTGATTGTTGGGTTCCTAAAATGCTACCGCGTAAAATGTACAAAGTTAGCCAACACTCAACTCTTTTGATACCAATACGACTCTCTTTAGGATTAAACTTGGATTTCAAATAGAAAACTTTCTATGTTTTGCCGTGTTCGATTTCGACTTCGATTTCTCGAGCTTTTGAATGAGAATATTATTTTTGATTATTCCTAGGCAACTGTTTCACATTTTAATAAAAAAAACAACCTATTTAACTCAAGATATATGATATATTTATTAATTATTTACGTAAAGACAGATATACTAAAATGAAAACAATAATCTTATTAGTGTCATGTGTGCAAACGTCCAACAGATTTAATAATTAAAAAAAAATATATTTTCATAAATTCGAAAATAAAACTTGAAGATAAATTATCAATTAATCATCATTTAAAAATTGGGTTGGATAAAAACACCTCAAGGTAATCATATAATCATCTTCGTTGCGAATCTTTATTAAACTTAGTTATGTATTCGTTGTATTACAAATACCTATTAAATTTAAAATATGTTTTTTTAAACTAAGATTGAATGCTAAGTTCTGTGTATCTCAATTGCTGTATTTTACTAAAATTATGTCGTTTTAGTTACACAACGTACTTGCTCTTTCTACTATAAATATTTTAATCACTCATTGTGCACCGTTACTGAAGGACAACGAAGCTACAATATTTAATTATGAATACACAAATGATGGAAAAGGAAACTACTACCACAGGTATAACATAATATATTTTGATCTTATCTGCAATCTACTCAAATTCCAATAATTTAACTTTTTTTAGCGTATGGAAATAAAAAAAATATAGGTTTTTCTTGTCTAAGCCCAGCTATCTGTCTGTGTCTATGTCTATTATTAAAATAATAGTAAAAAAGGGCCGTGATTTAATTTTTCATATCATCATATCATAAAGGCACTACGTTGTTTCTCCAATCTATGTGAACGGAAATAATTTGACTTTGAGCATAAGTAAACACTAATAAGCAAACCGTTATAAATAATTCACTCCAATAAATGCCATTTAAATAATTTCAAAGAACAAATTAAGTAATAATATACATATTTTGTAATAATTATGATCACAATTACATATATGCAAATAATTATAAATATTTTATATTTAAAATATCAAATGGATGGATACGAATAGAATTTTTTTTTAGAATAGGTAGGAGGACGAGCATATGATCTGGGCCACCTGATGGTAAGTGGTCACCAAACGCCCTTAGACATTGGCATTGTAAGAAATGTCAACCATCGTTTATATAGCCAATGCGCCACCAACCTTGGGAACTAAGATTTTATGTCCCTTGTGCCTGTAATTACACTGTCTCACTCGCCCTTCAAACCGGAACACAACAATATCAAGTATTGCTGTTTTGCGGTAGAATATCTGATGAGTGGGTGGTACTTACCTAGGCGAGCTTGCACCAAGCCCTACCACCAGTAAACAACCATTCGGGAACAATCAATGTTGGTCTTCCGAACGAACATGTTTTAGTAAAAGGCTCATATTTATTCGTTATTTATAGGCTGTTGTGTTACTTAGCATATTATTCTACTTTCTGTAAAAAAATTCAAAGGTATATTTTGGTGTATTTCGCGTTAAGAGCATAGAAAAACAGGTAAAATATAGCTAAATATATTCTAGTCTCGTGATCGTAAAAATGTTGATACGGTTAAATCTTTGCAAAAATATAATTCGCAGAAGATTACATTTTAATTGTATATATAAATTCGATTCGAATATTAATATTTTTTTATAAAAAATCGATTTTGATATAAACATCGCGAGGTAATATTTTTATCATCCGCATCACGAATCTTTATTAAGCTTAGTTGTGTATTCGTTTTATTCAAAAATAAAATGATTTATTTCAAAAATATCTCCCTAAAAGTAAGATTGAGTCTGTGTTCTTTGTATCTCAATGTATTGTTTTACTGAAAATGTTTTATGTGTTTTGTTTTAGTTACGCTACGTACTTGTGATTTTTACTGTAATTGTAATCACTCATTGCGCACCGTTAACAACGGGCGAAGAAGCTTCAATCTTAAGCTACGAATACACAAACGATGGAAGTGGCAACTACAACTACAGGTATAGTTAACTTTTTTGTCTTTTATTTTATCGATTTATATATTGACCTAGTATAAAGAATAAAAAAATATAATAAACATTTATTCTTCGTTTAACCACAGATTTACTAATAGAGAAAAAAAGCTAAAAGTTACTTTAATTTCCGAGCACCACTTTATAATGGTACCATGCCTTGTTCTGTCTAATCTTGTTAGGTACTCAAAATATATCTTTTGGTAATTTAAAGTATTATGTAAATTTGTAAATATAATAAGATAATTTAATTGTAAATGTTATGGAAATAATATGTTTATTTATTTAGATTATTATAATTGAGGTAGGTCGACATTAAATTTAAATATATTCTGTGACAACAACAAATGAAAGAAATGTAATGCAAATAATTACAATATTTTAGATTTGAAACATCAAACGGAATAACACGACAGGAAACTGGCACACTAGTCAATGTGGGCCTCCCGAACGAGCATATCGTCGTAAAAGGCTCATATTCTTTCTATGATTCAGAGGGCAAATTTGTAACTGTGACCTATATTGCTGATGAGAAGGGATATAACATATTAACTGCTCCACAAATACAGAAATACGTAAGATATGAATTAATTCTAATTTGCATTTAATTATATATTAGATATAAAATATATTTTATGACGAAGTGGAGGTGGAATCGACAGAAGAAAACTTAACAAATAAAATGATCGTAGACAATACAATATTGGCAGTAAAATAATTTCTGGCTGGCACCTGACCAGACACGATCCCCTCCACTAGTAGAGCATAAACATAATCTTATAAGTAATATAATCAATAGCTTATATCTATTTTATTATTTTACAGAGTTCACCACTTGTTCTCGCATCTCTGCTAGGCTGATGAATGTTGTACATATATTTTTTTAAATACTTATTTACAGTACTAATTGCTTATTTCTAATAAAGTACATAATTTTTATACACTAATATTTTTTTATATACATATATGTTTGTAATAAATAATAGTTTATAGACGTTTGCGTAATTTTGGCACTGTTCTTATAATAATAGCTATTTCTTAGAAATGAAATATATATATATATATATATATTTATATATAACTCAAATATAACATGATAATAAGTTTTGAATTCTTTTATTTTTCGAACTTTAAATTTTGTTTGTAAATTACATAATTTCGTTACATTTAACGAATATACTATTATATTTTCTTTTACACTTTTGTTTATGTGTTAATTGACCGCCGGAACACAAGCCGTCTTTTTTTTGTCACCATCCATCTGATAAATATTTCTTATATTGCCAAAGTATAGGTGACGATTAATCTCTACGGTAACTAGCAAACTGTATGGGAAATATTATAGTATACAAATGTGTGCTCACGTGCATGTGCACTGTCAGCGTGTCTGTGTGTCACTCTCAAAGTGTGAGAACAGAGAGTATAGCAATCTACAATACACCAAGAGAAAATAGGCGCAGAATCAAAAGCCTTATGAAACTTTCATTTCATACTATTTATACTATTTATTTCATATTACTATTTCATACTATTTATTTCATATTACTTTTTTTACACGGGTCCTATGGGGGTGAAACCGGGTTATGTGGGATTCTTACCCACTAAAACCACTGCGATGGCCGTCCTCAGCACGGATCGGAGAAGCTGCGGGATCGTTTTGATATAACGCATCCACGGCCTCTCCCGTGCTTTGCTCGTGGCTTGGCGGAGCTCTCATCAGGGGGCGAATTTCGCCCCCCCCCCCGCACTCCTCGCTAGTGCGTACGGCAGCGCGAGGCCATCACCGTCCTCCACAGGGCCTTCTGAAATAGAACACGTGAGGCCCACACCTCACGCATCCACGGCCCCAGGGTTACGCCCTATCTTTTAAGCCCCGGGCGTCTGGGCTATGAGAGGGCCGAGACGACGCCGTCGTCGTCTCCGCCGAGCAGGATCGGCCCTTTCCCGTTCCCGCTCCACCGTCTCCTTCTGAACCATGACGGTCTCACAGAAGGAGGCTACGGCCCTCCACGCCGATTCCCTGCGAAGGATCGCCGACACGATTGCTCGCAGAGACAGGTCTTGTCCGACTTCACGGACCAGGATCTCACTTCCAACGTATGCTGAGCGGTGTCCCGGTCCGCGCCACAGTGGTGACACATCGCCGTCGATTCGCGGCCGATCTTACACAGGTATTTTCCAAAACAACCGTGACCGGTCATTACCTGCGTAAGTCGGAAGGTGACTCGTCACTTTCGCCTCATCCAGGCTTCGAAGGCTGGCAGGATTATTTCATATTACTATATCAATGTGACGATCTCGTGGAGCAAAATGATCAGGTAGTCCAAATCTATAACTCTTACCAATTAGGAAGATCTGATTGACAGTGAAATTACTGTGTAATGTTCATAATAGAACATATACTATTTTATTCGTCGCACTTACGCTACTAATAAATCCACATAAACAAATAACAACAGACAAACTTACACGATAAGAAATGACAGACATAGATATATTTTGATATTTATGTTTTTTTTTTTATTTTGTACTAGCAAAACCCGCAGTATATATTATTAAAATTATTATATAGCGGTAGTTTAAAATAAAAAAGATGGTGGTTTTGGTAACTCGTAAAAATCCATATTAATATAAAAAGAGGCATAGATAGTTATTTTGAAATTACAGACAGACACTTCAATTTTATTTGTTTGTACAGATTTAAAAAATAAGTTTCTATATATCATGGGTTATAACTTAAGTTGTTGTTAAGCCATATAAAATACATATATACGACTATGGTGTTAAATTTAATTTTATATTTTAATGTCATTTATAAGATGCTTTATGATTTAGTGTTATCATTTGGTTCACGTAATAACAATTTTATACAAAATACTTATGACGCTTACTATTTGTATTAAGTGACTTATTTCTGTTATCTTTATTTATATCAATAAGAGATAGTTTTTTTTATATTTTAGTCAGAAATAATGTTAAAAAAATCTCACCTCATTAAGATAAATTTTCAAAATAATATATTGTATCGGGACTTAACAGACAACGTTAAGTTATTCCATGCAGATCATAGGTGACTTAGTCTTTATATGCTTAGAAACTATATTAATAAATAGATAGATATATTTGCATTAATTTTAATAATTTACATATTATTAACATCCCCAAGGGAACTAAAAAAGCAAATAAATTCAATAATTAAATACATACAACAATATATTACGATTGATCGATTCGAGTAATTTGTTGAGCTTAATTCATCTATATTTTTTACAAACTTCTTATATAACGTCTATAATTGATCTATTAAGATGTCAATGACATGATATTGTCCTTGACGTCGCATTGTTTGTAAAGGAATGAAGTCCAGAGTTGACATTCTTAAGGAACTGGATATAAGGTGTGGGCAGTTGGACCAACGTCGCAGTTTACTTAGACACACAGTACGAAAAAACGTTTTCAAATTATGGTGAGTTGTAACAAGTTTCTACATTTATTTATCATTCAAAGACAACGTAAGAAGCTTAAGCAAAGTTAAGATCATATATTTCTAAAACAAATAAGCGACAGACTTCTACTACTAGTAGTGTACAGATTATTAGTTGTTCCATGATAAGTGCTTGTTACCAATAAAAATGCGGAAATAATATAAGTCAAGAATTTCGTGCATCTTTATTAAAAATTACGTATATTCCTCTTAGACGAACGATCACGACTCCACGAATAAGTCACGTCTACTCCGGATCATTATAATATACCATCTACATCCGTGTACAAAATCCACTAACTCGATAAATATTTTTTGTTCTCTTTGAATTCCAGCAAAATGATGATCTTTTGAAAATAATAAGTAGTTGGCCTTGACATATGTTACAGGTAAAAGGTGTGGGTATCTGCCTTTACGCAGTCGTCTTCTATGTGATAATCGACATAAATTCTAAATCCAACGCCCTTGAAAGACAAGTAAAGGAATATATTTATAATAATAATGGGCTAGGGACATATAGCTTTGAGTAAGTATTATCACATATTTGAGATTATAAATATGCAATTGAACATTAGAAAAAAGATGGCTTAATATTTTTAGTTTATTTAATCATTGTCAAAAGGCTTAGGTATAATAAATAAGATCGTCTACAGTCGTGAGCATGTCAAGTTATCTGAAAATGAAAGTCTTTGTCATAAAGATGTCACTCATAACTTTAAGCTTTTGTTTTTAATATTTCGTAACAGAATGAGAGATGAGTTTGAACATACACATTAAAGTTATATCCTGCTTATAAAAATGATTTTATGAATATTTTTGTCTAAAGAATATGTTTCATTTTGTTTGCAACTCCAGCTATACTATGTTCCCTTTAGGAAAACTGGGAAACTAACCCCTGAATAGAATAAATTAACATTTTTTTCATAATATCAAATATTTTTGATCTAGGTACATAATAAAAATTAAAAATGTTTGACGTTTGTCGTGAGAGTTATGACAGCCATTAGTTATTTGACTGACACTGACATGGTGCTAAAACAATATGTCATTTTGAATTTTTAGAAGTACCCTTCCAAAAATTAGAATAAATATTTTTTTAACAATGATATCGTCACACTTGCTTATAATTAGTCGAAAAAATATATAAGAGAATAATAATAATTGTTAATAGTACAAGAAAACATAGGTACTTTAATGTTTAACGTTTACGTGAAATTATGTTGTGATGTAACATTATTTCAGAACGTAAGCAGACTATGCAAGCTGTGAGTCGCTATGCTGAATAGAATATGACATTAACAATAATTATGAATATGTAGCTTCTTTTAAACGAGTTTTGCAAATAAATAAGATTTATATTACATATATATTTTAAAAGATATTTTTTAAGATAATTTAAGAGATGAATATAATGATTTTAACATAAAAAAACACTAAAAAGGTGGTATTTGATAATTTATTTAATGAGCATTTTGTTTTAGGTTCGAAACTCTAGATGGAACTTTTAGAAGAGAAGACGGGGGTATAGTTTCAAATGCGAAAGGTGTTGTTGGCTTTGTTGTTCGTGGTGTATATGGTTTCATAGATCCTGAAGGACGTCATCATTCCGTGCGGTACATAGCGGACGCGGACGGCTACCAACCGCAGGCAAACGATGGCGACATTAGATATAACGATAGACGTATAGTTTAAGGTATAAAATAAATATTAAAATATTATTGGTCGTTTTTATTATTACGAAAAAAACATTTTACGATATAAAAGAAATAAATCAGAAATTGCTGTTCGTAAAACAAAATAGTCACTTACGTAATAAATAATACCTAGCTATTTTATACCTTTTGAAATTTTGAATAAACTATGCTGTTTGACAGCAACGTAATGTTGAAATTAGGATTTTGCCTCTTCACTTATTTAGTAAGTAATTCTGTGTGCCCGTTAAACTTACATCTATATTTACTTATAATATATAAGTATTTAAGGTATAATATGATAAGTATTTAAGGTTTTTAATATTGTTTTAGATACAGGCAATGTGCCTTGTAAAGCATATTGATTGCGCAATTTATACTTAGTAAGTGGTTTTGTCATATTTTATGAATATTCATGCATGATTTGTGATATTCTCCGGATTTATTCGGACAATTAAATTCTACTTTAGTTTTATTAAAGTATAAAAATGTATTTACAATTGCATTGTATATAATTATATCATACAGATAGTGTCCTGTTACATTATTATTCCATGATCAAATTAAACAATAAATATATTTTAGCGAAGACGTGGAATTAAGAAGAATATTTCCAAGTGAATTTCCTCAAGATACTGTAAGGAAAAGTGGTATTTTGGAACCAGAAGTAATTTTTTTTTTCGTTACTTTATAAACTACTAAAGTATAATATAGAATATTTAGAGGGTGGTCTTTTTTATTGACTTTACTCTTGTACTTCCATATTCACACCGATGAGAATGAAAGTGTTGATGCAATCTAAGACGGTGCGTGCTCGCTTCATTTATAATCAAAATGTGCGAAGCGAAAGAAATTTCAACAAAAAAATATACTTTATTATTAAATCCTATTTTTCGGTGACGCCTCGTGGATGACGTATTACACTGTAACAAGTACAAAACGTTATATTACACCGTGCCGGTGTCTATATTTGAAGAGGACCGTCAGGTGACCCATTTTCTCATCTGCCTTATTAAAATTAACGAAATACAGTAACTGAAAATAACATTAAGAAATTAAAGAAAAAATATTATCTCTTTGTAGCATTTAGGTCGCTACTTTGAGTTAAAGCGTTACTTTAAATATCCAAAGTCAAAACTAAATAGTCACTTTGAAGAATTAAATTGTTATAATGAAAACGGAGAGAAAGTAAGTTATAAACTCTTTTTGTTAATAATCATTTAAATTTCGTGTTTGTAAGGAATTAACTTTTCTTATCGATTAGTACTCAAGCAAATATTTTAACATATTTACTTTCATTGTTTATGATTGTTTTTGTTGAAATTAACAATCTACCAACAAACGTCAGGACTGGATCGTCTTTCTGTAATTCGGTTTAAAGTTTTGAAAATAGAAACTCATTATCAGGTGACTCCTTTGCTCGTCTACATAACTACCCTAAAAATTAAAAAAAATAGATTAGTCATTAATTGCCCACTAACATATCTTTATCGCTCCCCTTCCGAAGGTCGGTGTGGCTTTATGAATAAGTGCATCTTTACTGTGGTAATAATAGATTTAGATTCAAACTAGATCGTAATTTCAGTATATCACTGGGAACTATCTTTATGTACTTACCCTTTAGGTAAATGACCTCATCATATTCTCTAAAATAAAATGAAAATTTACAAAAACATCCTTCGTAGAAATATAAAGCTGTGTTCGGGACTTTCTCTTCAACTTATTAAGTATATCATTCATATTACAAATTGACAAATATTTCGCCTGTATTCCTTTACAGGTATGTAAGGTCGATGTAAGTCGATACTCGCCGGATGAGGAGCATTACATGTCATCAGATCTAACGAATCACGTGGACAGGCGCAGAGTATATTGCTTGATGCTACTATGCTTCACTGAAGATGAACTTGATAGGGTTGTCGCTTCGTTTTAATATTTTATAAATATGTTAACAAAAACTGTACCAATTTTATATATACAAAAATAAAGAATGAAATGGTCTCTTTTGAAATCCTATTACGTTCTTGTATTATTAGAAATATACGTATATATATTATAAATATTATATATTAATATTTTTAGGGAAGTTAATGGCCCGACGGAGGCTATTTTCAGGACCTTAGGATCTGCGGCCTTATAAGTAATTTGTAACAACAGAAAAATGTTATAATATTATAATACAATTGACATTTAAAATACACGTCAATATATTACGAAGAAATCTTTTTAGACATTGTTGACAGTGTTCACCTTTTAAACGTGCTTAATATTGTATTACTATTATTAATATAGTCGTAATATTGGTATTACAAATTAAATAATACATATTATATTTTATATATCAGCTCGCTATTCACAAACACCGTATTCACTTCGCGCCAATACCCTATAATATTTTCCCGCGCCCCGCGATGTATGTCATCTTTCAAATTTTTTTAAAAGTATGATAACGTTATTATTATTATAGAGACTGTTATATTTTTCCTCTTCTTATGTTCTATTGTAATAGTACGAAGTCCTTTATAAACGATCTTGATTCGCACTAGACTGGTTTTTTATATAATAAATAATTTCTTAAAGGTTTTAAACCAGTCTGATAAAATTTTGTTAATAGATGACAGATATGATATGACATTATTCGGTTTCAAATTTTGAATCGTTTAACGATGATGAGTGAAAACTATGTTATTCTACAGTAGATATCTAGAACAATATTATAATTAAATAAAAAAATATTTGAATACAACATATAAATAATATAATAATAATTTTAATTTATTTCTAACAATAAATTTAATGAGATAAGTGCGTTATATTAAATAAAATAAAAAAATCGTTGTTTACGTTCATATTGCCAATGTCAAACACATAGTCTATTGTTTGTTGTCAAACGTTTTTGACATTTAATTATCATACTGGCCAAGTTTCGCCAACTATAGTTTAAAAATTTAGATACAACATAGAAGAAACATTAAAAAAATTAATATTGAATGTTAAATCTAATTTTTTATTAACAATAAATATTCATTATAATTTTACTAGCTAAATTTTTGTTTCATCATGTGGCCGAAGGCTATAATTTTAATATCAATGTTATTATGTATGTACTCATCAGAAGATTTATTTAGTAGCGAAGTAAATAAACACAAGTGTGTATTTCGAAACACAAGGATGTTTATTTGACCTTTATTTCATGCTGAGATTTAGTCATAACTTATTATCTCGGACCGCATATGAATAACATAAACTATTTTTATGTCCGTAATCCGTAACAGCCTGTGAATGTCCCACTGCTGGGGTAAAGGCTTCCTCTCCTCTTTTTGAGGAGAAGTTTTGGAGCTTATTCCACCACGCTGCTCCAATGCGGGTTGGTAGAATTCACATGTGGCAGAATTTCAGTGAAATTAGACACATGCAGGTTTCCTCTCGATGTTTTCCTTCACCGTAAAGCACGAGATGAATTATAATCACAAATTAAGCACATGAAAATTCAGTGGTGCTTGCCCGGGTTTGAACCCACGATCATCGGTTAAGATTCACGCGTTCTTACCACAGGGCCATCTCGGCTTATTTTTATGTAACGTCACTTTATTTTAAGTTTAAGAAAAACTAAAATTAAAATATTAGATTATACCTTTAAGTTATGTAAAATTCACTAGCAAAATACAGCACACGTTATCCTGTCTGTGTAAATATTAGTGATCAAATCGTAGATATAATCACTCCATGATGTGACTGACATATTTCATGGAATGGTTGTATGTCATGATATGGCATGATAAATGTATATTTAACGGTGGATAATGTAATTTTTCGATGTAATTACTGATGTTTGACGATATCATAAAGTAGCGAGCGTTTAGCTGGTCATATCATCAAACATTGATTATTATTCATGGATCTGGCCAGACCATGATATAATGATGTGGGCAGACGGTTTTTTCCATTTCATGATATTATATAGTGATCAATTCTAAAATCTGGCCACGACATATATATATATACCAATTGGCTTGGAAATCGGTATAATGGTATAGAGGTTTATGCGTTGAAGTGTTCATATATACTATGACACCACTTTCATGGTAGAAACTCAAACGATATCGAAGTCTATTCTAATATCAAACCGATATACGATGATCCATTTTTAGATATAACGTCATATTACATTCATAAATATTTTCACTTGGTGGTAAAAGAACTTGGTGGTAAAGGACTTAAATAAGAGAAAAACATGTAAGCCCACCTGGGCAGATACCACCCACTAATTACATATTCTACCGCCAATATTTAGTGTTGCTGTGTACCGATTTGAAGGCTGAGCTAGGCAGTTGAGTATAACTACAGGCACAAGAGACAAAACATGTTATGGCGCATTTGCCAGTCTGCTTATCCATTTAAAATAAATAATATTATTAAAAAAAAACATAATACAACTTACCCGAGCTGGTTTCGTAATAATAATTTTTTAATGATTAATTAATGATAAAACATATAAATAAACACTTGTTGCGTTGCAACCGTATCGAGCAAAACTATCGCTCCGACCATTCTGCAATTACATCTTAATGGCGCCCCACACTTTTTTCTCATGCGTTTATTCAATTTTATAATCTCTTAAATAAGTAGTCTAAGATGCAGAGTGTAAGTAGCAAATATAATTAGCAAAAAATAAAATAAAAATACAATAAAAAAATAGGCTGATTAATTAAGGTTAAGTTAAATAATAATGAAAAAGTTTCCGCTGATTGTTCATGTTTATATGTGTTATAATATCATGTTTATACATATCTATATCCTTATATTGGGAATTAAATAACAGTTTTTACCCACCTAACTCATTGTATTGTCAAAAGGTGCTCATAATATAATTAGCTAGTTTTATTTTGAATGAGGTTAGTGAGTTTACATTTTTATTAGTGAGGGTATCTTATTGTACAATTGAGCACCTTCAAAAGTTATACTTTTTTGCCGTAACTAGTTTTAGTTTTGGGCGAAACAGAATTAATGCTGTGACAAATGAATTCATCTGCAGTAATCGTTTTATTTTTATATGAAACTAGATTATTTAAACTATAAATATATATATGACTTGTCTATAAGGTTAATAAATTATTATATAAAATGATTTTAACAGTATATTGAATAATAATTTAAGATTCCTGCATACTATGTAATGAAAAATATAACTAATAATAAATGATTCATCTTCAATAAATTACTTTAGGTATGCAACAAAACAGACCAGAATCGAATCTGCGTGTTGGGGCTTTTAAAGTTTGCGTTTATAAAGTAAGAGCCCGTCAATGACCCACTGCTAGGCTAAGGCTTCTTTTTGAGAACAAGTTTTGATGAATAAACATGTTGCAAATTTTAGAATTATACAAAATAAGCACATGTTAAATTCAGTAGTCCATGCCAGATTTTGAACACGCAAACTGCGCTTAAGATTCTAATCACTGGGCCATCACGACTCGTACAAAATTACATTATAGTTTTATATAAATATAAATTTTTCACACTGTAAGATTCATCTCATCAATTGTTGGCTTGTTTCTGACAGGCTGATTTCTAAATAAGATCTTAATATTACAACAATAAGGTGTAACTATAACTTTTACCGTTGTCCGAGACACCTATTATTTCGTTGTTATAGTTCACGCGGAGATGTTACACAAACATATTTCATATTATATAATCAGAACATAACATCTGACAAAAATTTTTGCACGATCGATCTTTGAGCTTCAGATGTTTTATAGAACAATCAAGTCGATGATATCTTATTTATAACTCCGGACTCCATTACAAAGATGTGAAATGCTGAATAAAAAAAGTAAATGACATAAATAGTTTTTACGTCACATTTAAAATTAATAATTCTAACAGTTAGCAGAATATTTATTATGTATGAATTACATCATTATGAAAAATATATTTGCGTTAAAAATTCAGATTTATAAAGATTAAACTTTCTTGGTTTATAAGGATGCAGACCACGAGTATTACGCCAGCATTCATTAAAGAGTTATTTTATAATTCAACGAAATGTTTAATTGCCATTTTTATACTAAATCCATCAATTTATTACAAAATTTAGATAAAACATATTGAGACCATAAAAAGATACAGCACATTCCGCATACAACTTAATAACTTAATTAATTCGATGTTACTTTTAATCTTCAGTCAAGGTTAATGTGACAAATCTAATCAAAACATAATTTATCCAAGTAGGTTCTTACAAGTTCTTTTGATTCGCCATTTTACAAGTCTCGTGTGAATGAAATGTAATTTAAAATATAATAACATGTATTATGAATGCATATGTTACAATATAATGCCAGTATTACATATATTATATATATATGTGAAGCCAAGATGGCGCAGTTGTTAGAACGCATGAATCTTAAACGATGACCGTGGGTTCAAACCCAAGCACCACTGAATGTTCATGTGCTTAATTTGTGTTTATAATTCACCTGTTCTTGACGGTGAAGGATAACATCGTGAATCAGGAATTCTGCATGTGTCTTATTTAACTGAAATTCTGCCACACGTGTATTCCACCAACCCGCATTGGAGCAGCGTGGTGGAATAATCTTCAAACCTTCTCCTCAAAAAGGTAAGGAGGCCTTAGCCCAGCATTTGGACATTTACAGGCTGTTACTGTAAATCTATGTTGCTATAGATAATGTAAAATTTAATGTATAGTTTTACACTTGCTATTTCTAGGATCTGGTACATTTTCTAAAATAAACGTTTTTATATTAACACATAAATCTTGACTGATGGGTGTGACTTCAAACCCGGGCATGTACCATTGAAGTGTCGTATGCGTCGTTGCGTAAATTATATTTTTAATCTATCTCTTGCTTAGTGGTAAAGAAAAACATTGTGAAGAAACCTGCTTTGGCCTGTTCGAAAGATAATCTGCCTAAAGCTTATTGATCAATTTCCATTGGAGCAGCATGGTAGGATATTCTTCAAGCTTTACACTTAAGAAGAAATGCGTTAGCCCAGAAAGGGAATATAAAAAAATCTATACCCAGTTAATAATTACCATTTTTTTTTATTTACTATTATACTATACTATACTATTTCATTTTTGATGCAAATACCATTAAGTAAAAAAAAACATATAAATGCATGAATAACTAAAAATATTCCTATATATTTGATAGCTATATCACAGAACGACCTTGTACAATATTGGAAAATACTAATGAAACGTTTATATATGTTTAAGAATCTATCGTAATAAATGGAAAGATTGACCTAAAATGATAGGTTTAGGAAGGCAAAACTAGTGTCAGGAGGTCAGGCGCACGTCTTCGGTTCAACAATCTATGACGTAATACGACCGGTCGGCACGACCAATGCGGAGTTGAAGGGTTCTTTCTTAATTTAAGATTTTCTGTAAATTTTGCAATCGACAAATAATTTTAATTCGATATTATTTTATTTATTGTAGTAAAGACATTATTTAATAATATAAAAAATAACCACTTAAAAATAATAACTGCATACATTTTATAGTTCAAATTGTAATATTTTTAAAATTAAATCACCTTAAAACACTTTAAGTCAAAATTATACAAATAAAAATGTAACAGGTGAAAATCTAGGCACTAATTAATCAATTGATGCGTTCAAGAATTTGATATTCGAAAGAGGAAGACAAAGCATTGTGTTATCATGTACACGGCTTACCTTTTTTTTTTTTTTTTTATATCGCCGGGAGGGCAAATGACTCTACTCCACCTGATGGTAAGTGGTAGTAGAGTCCAAACGCGACGACGGCCAGTACAGACGGGAAAAACGTTCTGCACTAGCCGCCTTCGCCTTGCCGGCCCGCAAGATGCCTCTTCACGCCTCGTTTGAAGGAACCCGGGTTGTAAGAGGAGGGGAATACGTGAGCTGGTAAGGAATTCCATTTTTTGGAAGTGCGACAAAGAAAGGAGTTGCCAAATTTCTTTGTTCGCGATGGAATTGATGTCACAGTTAGGCGGTGACATCGAGAACCAGCTCGCGTGGACTTAAGAAGGAAGGGGGAAGCAGGAATTAGAGAGAATAATTCCTCAGAGCACTCGCCGTGATACAGTCGATAGAAAGCGCTCAGTGCTGCTATCCCACGACGCAATTGTAAAGGTTCAAGGGTGTTTGTGACCTTTACGTCGCCAATAATGCGTACGGCACGTCGCTGCAACCGGTCCAAGGCCTCAAGTAGGTACTTAGCGGAGCCATCCCAAAGGTGCGAGCAATATTCCACGCAAGACCGTACCTGTGTTTTGTTTAGCAGGCACAGTTGTTGTGGCGTGAAAAAGCGCCGCACCTTGTTCAGAACTCCGAGTTTCCGTGAAGCTGTTTTTATAACAGCCTCGATGTAATCCCTTGGACTAAGGTCGCAGCGAACGTCAATCCCCAGCATGGCGATTTTGCTTTGCATCACCAGCGGAGTACCACAGAGGGAGGGAAGAGGGGAAAATGTTGACTTTTTCGCCGTGAGAGCGCATACCTGTGTTTTCTTGGCATTAAACTCAACAAGATTATCAGAGCCCCATTTGGCGATGAGATCTAACGTCCTATCGAGTTCAATGACAAGATTCTCCCGCCTCTCCTCAGTTTCCGCCCGCCCAGCCACTGCGCGTCCGTGGTATCCAACATGCACTGTACTATCATCTGCATAGCAATGTATGTTCCCAAGGGAGAGCATATCATTGATATGCAAAAGAAAGAGTGTGGGAGATAGCACAGATCCCTGGGGTACCCCAGCATTCACTACATAGAATTGTGAAGCGCAACCATCTACTAAAACACGAAGGCTACGCTTGTGTAGGAAGCTGGCAATCCAGGTGCATAGCTGAGCAGGCAGACCATATGCCGGTAGCTTGGAGAGAAGACTTCTGTGCCAGACCCTGTCGAAAGCCTTGGAGATATCGAGGCTGACAGCCAACGATTCTCCATGCTTGTCGATAGCTTCACCCCAGAGGTGCGTTACGTACGCTAGAAGATCACCTGTGGACCGTTTTGGTCGAAACCCGTACTGACGATCATTAATTAGACAGTGATCTTCTAGGTAATGGATCAGTTGGTTGTTTAAAATCCGTTCCATCACCTTACAAAGTACTGAGGTGATAGCTATTGGCCGATAATTTGCCGGGTCAGACCGATCCCCTTTTTTGGGAACCGCTTGCACATTAGCTCTTCTCTAAGCTTCCGGCACACTTCCCGAAGAGAGAGAAAGTTGGAACAGGCGCGTTAACACAGGAGACAGCTCCGCTGCGCACTTCTTCAGCACTATGGCTGGTATTCCAACGGGACCGCTAGCTTTCCGTACATCAAGTGATTGCAGCTCCGCACGCACATCACGTTGCCTGATTTTAATGTCAGGCATCGTATGGCCACATGCAGGTATTGTAGGTGGCAGTGCACTACAATCATCGATGACGGAATTGTCGGCAAAGAGTTTAGCCAGGAGATCAGCTTGCTCTTGCGGACTGTGAGCTAGCGATCCGTCCGGATTTCTGAGCGGTGGCAGCGATGTTACCTTGCGGTGTTACCTTTAGTAGAAAGGTATAACAATAAATGATTAAAGGTCCAAATGTTTACAGATGTTGTGTCGTCAGATTAGGAGTCTATGTCAAAAACGAAAACAAAACATGGTTCTCTGGTGAGAATGACAGTTAGTCGTCATAGGTATATTTGATTAAGCTTATGCTTTATAAATATAAAACGCACAAATATAGAGCGGTATTACTTTGTGCACGCCCATCTGGTAGCCGCCCACTCATCTCATATTCTGCAGTCAAAAAGCTATTCTTAGTATTATTTTGTTCTGGTTTGAAGGGTGCCAGTATTGTTACAATCTCGTACAAGGGGCAAAACAACTAAGTTCCCAAGATTGGCAGCGCATTGATGATGTAAGTGATAGTTTATATTTATTACAGTGCCAATGTCTATTGGCGGCGGTGACCGCTTTCCATCGGTTGGTCAGTCTAATCAAAAAACCTGTCTTATTATATTTCTTAATTTCGAATATTTCTTAATTAATTATATACTTAATTAATTAATTACAAATACATTGGCAATTTTAAATATAAGTGAAGCTCGCCTTCAAATAATAGATATTCTCTAAGTAGATAATTGCACAGAATGGTTGAAATAAGCAGTTATTTTCTCATGTTCTTACAAGATCATTCTTTTCTAAAAGGCTCATCAGAAACCAATTGGACACAAATTGTTATTCAACGCAAAAAGTATCCTTGACCTTTCCTCGCAATAATCAACATAAAATTGCTGCATGAACATTTATTAATACACGACACGCATATTTTATATCGTGGGCTTTATTCTTATTTAAATAAGAATTGTTTTTAACGCGGAATGTAATTTAAAAGTATCATCTTCTAAAGAACATCGACTACGTGGAAATTTAAAGGCCGAACAACACTTGTGCTGAGTTCCCATAACCTTAAAATACCTACTTGAACGTACGCATGCGTTAATGAATGTTTCTTAAATTGATAAAAAAATTAATAAAAGGGATTATTGTAAGCCACATTTTTCAAACTGAAACTTTATTAAATAGTTTAAGAATTAATGACACCTATTTCCTTGCTTTACAATTATATTAAGTTCGTTAAGGGTCATTCTTTGAAAAACACTCAACTTTACATATAGTCATTGTGAACAATAAAATAGTGATCAATATAAAATAAATTTTCACATATACTACAGTTTTAAAAGTACATAAATTTACGAAGTATCTTCATATTTAACTAGCTACCCATCCCGAGGTATAAGAGATTATTAACCTATTGTTGTAAAACATTTCAGAACAAGTATACGTATGTAATACCAAAAAGTCTTATATCGGCATGATTGTAACTTAAAATACACAATTAAGCATATTTATATATTTTTTGCTTCGCTCCAATTTACATTAATTATGTTTACGACCATCTATCATGGAGCCTACTAATTAATGAACGACTTTGTAATAGAGCATCTTCCGCGTCGAAGCTAGGTCAAATGATTTCGTGTATATCACTCACAAAATAATCACACATAGATCGAGAGAAATAAAATATTTAAATATTTATTAGGTAATAACCAGATATCGTCGAACAAATTATGCCGTTAAACGATTAATAAAATTGTTTTGTTTAGAAAAGAAAATAACTTAGTTTATGCAATGAGTATTAACATTGACATTTGTAGTTTTATTATTACTTAATAAGAACATAGGTCATGTTAGTCGTTTACAAGCCCATGTATAACATCATCTATGTGTTTGCAATACGAGATGTACAATACGCTTACTTGACTATAGATACATATAGATGTATAATAGAATAGATGCTGTGTTTTGCTTTGCGTATAGTAAGAAGCACCGCGACGGACCGTGTTGCAATCTAAGTAATAGAAGAAATACTTACATATATAAGAGGGACGCTTAGATACGTAATCATACCACACATCAACTATTCTTTGAAGACGACGGTCGATATCAAAACAATAAAAAATGAAGCTGGTTAGTAAAAAGTGAAGTGATTAATACTTTATAGGACTAAGTGTTGTGAACATTAACGTTTCATTTATCTTTAACAAACGATTGTCTTCCAGTTCATTGTCCTCGCTCTCGTAGCTGCTGTGGCTGCTGCTCCTCAAAATCCCCAAGATGTTCAAATCGTTCGTTATGATACTAGCAATGGCGGCCTCGATGGTTACAATTTCGCGTAAGAATTAAAACCTTACCCGACATAAACTACTTTTGATCATTTCTCTAAATTTTGGTAAATTTTTGTTTTCCAGTTGGGAATTATCTGATGGAAGTAAGCACGAAGAAGTGGGACAATTGAAGAACCAAGGAACCGAAAACGAAGCCATAGCAGTCCAAGGAAAATACTCCTGGGTTGGTCCCGATGGTGTCCTATATACCGTAACCTACATCGCTGATGAGAATGGCTTCCAACCTCAAATCGAACAAGGTCCAGGTGGTTCTGTGCCTTCTGCAGTAGTAGCCTCTCTTCTCGGCTAACACATTTAATTTATGGTCCAAACATAAATGTAACTAGCTCAATACTCATGAACTGTATATAACATTTATATACTGATTCTTTAAATTTATTGTTAATATAGTTAATTTTAGATACAAAAGTTTTTCATTCTACCCTCTCTAAAGTTTGAAGAAAAAGCGAAAAAAGATTTTTTATTGCGACACTCAATTAACAAGTAATTTTCATTACATTAATCAATAATGTATAACGCCATGTAGCAAAAGGAGGCAGTTCAGTGTAGTCATGAGTCAAAACACAGCACTGGTTTTCAGCTAGTGAATTACCCTCGGAAATTATGCAAAACCAATAAGCAATAGATTATAAAAACCAAAAAAAAATATTTTTAAATTAAATTAAAAGGTATCCATAAATTTAACTTTAATTTTTAACGGTAACGTAATAAAATGTACATGAATTTAATAAATCTGTCATAACATCAAAATTAGTACTGCAAGTTAATTAGTTTTTATTATCCTTCTGTACTATACTTATAATTAACTATAATTACAATAATGAAAAATAATAAATTTTCATGCAGCAAGATTTCAAGGCCATCGTCAAATATTCAAACAAAATATGAAAAAAATATCAATGAATTCGGCTACTAGATGTATTATTTATTAGCAATAGGCTATGCTTGACCACAAATACACCTTAATTGAAAGTGCTGATGAAGTTTAAGTTTCTCGTAGAGCGCAGTTGCCTAGATGCATATTAACCTTCGTATTAAAGATATTTTACTCCATCAAATCCCCATTTGTAGCCCTTCTTTTATTCCAAAAAAAAGTATTATAAAACTAGCAAATCGCCCGCGGCTTTGCAAAAATCCGGTTAAACAGGATAAAAAGGTCAAAATATTTTAATTGGCATATTTTATCTGCGATAAAGCGTGAAGAAGTAGCAAATATTAATAACACACATAACCTCTCACATTTATGATATTAGTACGATTATTAATATTCTAGTAGTTAAGGGAAAATGGTAGTTCTGAATTATTATAACGCCTCCTTACATACTATATTAGGTGTAGTATTTCCATTAAATAGTATAATGAAGTAAATGAAATAACTTATAACAATCAAACGAAACTACGACAAAATAAATTTGAAAGAAACGCGATTATTAATATAAAATATGTATGGCAGAAGGTCAATCTTACACAAAACACACCGCCATCTATGGGCTAATGGCGGAATATTATAACAACAAAAATAGGAATGTGATTTTTAACTTTTGATAGACTCAGCCTATTTTTATAAGGCAAAGACTAAACAGTACGTTGAAATGCTACTTATAATAATTCAATTATTTCATATTTTTTTTATTTTTAGCCATTTTAAAGATTACCTGCGGACAAACAGTCAGACAAAAATAAAAAAATGAATTCTTTGATATTGGGAACTCGCAAATAGCCTCATTAACTTTAAAAGAGGTAGTTATTTTGAAATCAAAGACATACAATTCAATTTTATTTATTTGTATAAATAACAACATACAAACAAAATATTATCCACTGAATCTTATTATAAAATCGCACTTCGTTTCATTAAACAAACTAAATGAACTTGAAATGAACCTTGATAATTAATTAAGAATTATTTATTTAATGTTATGGTTTATTCAAATTAATAAATGGAATCACGAGAGCAACGAGGACGATAATAGAGAAGAAGTAGTAACATAATTCTGCTATCATTAGATATGAGCAAACGCCGTTAAGTTGTTCGCAGGGTAGAGTTATTATCTCATGAAGTTTGTTTGTGTCCGCTTGAAGGGAGCTGTAGATAGATACATGTTCCGTCCTATAACAAGAGTAAGAGATTAAAGTGCACTTGTGTTTTGCGCACACACTAGCGCACTATATATATATCACACTATGTATATGTCACAGGATATCTTTATAATCTAGATAGTCATTAGAAATTTATTACAATATGCATATTTCACACTTGCATAAATAACATAGATTTTCTAATACGCAATGATATTATGTATACCAATAACAAATATAAACAACATTCACACATATCAAGGAAATTTAATTTTAAAGATTTTAATAATCACACGAATTAATAATAAACAAAAAGCAACTCATTAATTTGACCGAAAAGTGATCTTTACCTAAGCGTTGTAAAAGCACGATGTGAATTTTGAAATATGTCGATGCCAGGTATTATTTCCAACACCGAGTCCAAAAATAACAGATTAGGTATTTTAAATACTTAAATATTATATTATTAATGTTATAGTTATGCACTTACACAGACAAATTATTAAAATCGGCTTTTGATTTTTATTTTTATTAATTTTGTGCAACCAACAACCGAGAACCGTTGGAGTAGACGTGTTCTGGAGTGGAGACTATGCACTGGCAAACGTAGCGTAGGACTCCCTCCGGCTAGGTGGAGTGACGATTTACGCAAAGTGGCTGGCAGCGGATGGAGACTGAGAGCTGAAGATCGAGCTCAGTGGCGTGCCATTGGAGAGGTCTATGTCCAACAGTGGGCGACGAAGGGTTGATGATGATGAATGCATTATTAATTAAAATCGATAAATTGTTACAAATATGTTTTATAATATTAAATAAAAACATTGGTGCAGATCCCATGGTCCAAGGTTCGAATCCGGGTTAGATCAGCAAAGGGTTATTAAGCTATTGAACTCTCTCTGGTTGTGTCGAATTGCTGTTCCATCGAATTATGAGTGAGGGAATAGAAAGTGTAACTATGTTTGAGAAAACACTTGCGTTAAATTATCAATAATAATATCTCTTGCGTAGTTGACTAGTCTCTGTTCAGAATCGCCGCCGTGACCGATATTGTTCTGGAGGACATCATCATCATTTACGCCAACCGCGCTTAATTATTATGTTCTATATAAACTCAATAATTACGACAACGATTGTCAATATTATTGTTTAATTTATTGCATTAATTCTGTGGACTGGTGCTAAAAGGGCCAAAATACATTTTTGAGTAAAAGTTAAACCACATTTCGTCATTTTATATGTTTTGCCAAATTAAACACAATAAATTTATTTTTAATAATATCCTTAGCTAACTAATACCAACAATATTACACAAATAGCATAAAACAATCAACATGTCTTTATTGTTACTATTCTGTAAGAGCAAATTCGAACTCCGACAAAAATCGATCGTGAAATCTCAAAAAGTGATATGTGACATTGAACATAAAAACTATAACATTTCAAGAAAAAAAATGTTTTGATAACTTTAGGACAACATCGCATCTCAAAGGTGACCATAATAATATATCACCATGAATCGGTTGCCAATATTTCACAGGTGATTAATAAAGTGAGTTCTTACAGAATAGCACTGCTGATTATTATTTTTTTATTATTAATAATTTAATAGGACGGCGGACGAGCATATGGGCCACCTGATGGTAAGTGGTCACCAAACGCTATTAGACATTGGCATTGTAAGAAATGTCCACCATCGCTTACATAGCTAATACGCCACCAACCTTGGGAACTAAGATTTTATGTCCCTTGTGCCTGTAATTACACTGGCTCACTCACCCTTCAAACCGGAACACAACAGTATCAAGTACTGCTATTTTGCGGTAGAATATCTGATGATTGGGTGGTACCTACCCAGACGAGCTTGCACAAAGCCTTTCCACCAGTAATTTTAATACTAATAATATATTTTTTTGTTTATATCAGTTTTGTAATTTTTTATAGGTATGTTTTATGCATAGTTTGGATGGATATTTTTTAGCTAAAACTAAAATATTATGACAAAACATTTGGAAAGAAGTACAAGAAACGTAACAATACGTATGCGGCAAAAATGTTTTTACTTTATTAAAAAAACAATAGAAATAGTCGATCAACATTTTTTAAAACGGTATTTTACTTGTTTATTACGTTATAACGGTATTTTAATGGGTTTTAAAAAAGGTAAAAATTACAGCTCGCTAATGCCCCACTATTGGGCAAAGGCCTCTTCTCGTATAGAGACACTGGTCTAGTATGAGTAGTTTTCGCAAGACGAATTATAAGTACAACTTAAGAACATAATAAAAAATCACCGACATTAGACCGGATTTCAATGCACTCGGCCAACCTCCACCTCTTTGAAAATGTTGTGTTGTTTATATTTAGAATTATGTTTATTCATGCTTGTCAATTGATATTTAGTAGCTAGACAAATATTGTTAAGGATTTCATTCATGTCCTCTATTCGACCTTTATATATTTTCGAATACTTTGATTTTCAATTAGACTAACTCAAAATAATAGGAAGCATTATATACTCTTATGATTTAAAATATTATGGCCATATAAATATGTTTTTATTGATAAACAATATCAGGCGATTGAATAAGTCCCTATGATTAATGTATTTGTACATTAAAATTTTATTATTTTATTTTGCATACAATGTGAGAATTTCGTAACAAACTAATATATACGCAGGCTTGAAACCGTTTTGTAGTTATAATTCAAACACAAATGAAACATTTTTATTTACAAAAACTAGTAAAAAATTACCAGAGATTTATAAACGACAGAGATTATTATCCTTTCAAAAATATATTAGTGTAGGATCTTTTAGTATCGTGTATCGTGATATATTATCGTAATTAGTCAAATTATTATATGTATTAAAAATATCTGAAAAAAACTTGCAAATTACATATTATTAATTTATACCTAATAATTATACTACCTAGTTCAATTTTGCAGTTGGCGAATGATTTATGATTAAAGGAAGCTGCAAATTTTAGTCCCACCCTCCAATAGCTACACATGTAATATATCGATAGATATGTATTTTTGAGCTGAACAAAAATTACTATGGCTACAAGTTTTAAATCTTACTGGCAGTTAAGTTGGCAGTTTAAGTAACCGCAAAATAATGCTTTTTAATAATCGTTTAGTACATAGGGTTCGCCAGGCAAGAGGGATTTGTAGGAATAGCCTTATTTTTATATGAGGTCATAATAATCACAGAGCAGAAATAAAAATGTGTGTTTTTATGAACAAAAACGTTACTAAATAAATGAAAGCAACCTAAAATCGGTTATTAATATATTATTTTATACTTTTATTATATATGTATTATAGTTACTTCGTGGATCACAAATAAAACTCGTTATAGTGTGACTACGCGCTCTGGCGCAGGCCACCTCTCGACTGTCCGGGAAGCGTATGCTTCCCGCCACTCGCCCCGCCAGATGCTGAGCGGACATTTATTAATTACAATAAACTACAATATATATACAGTATTTTCTTTTTATAAAAGCTCCATATAGCTTTAATGATAACGGTAGCTAGGTAGTTGCTACTAGTATAAATTCACAGAATGCATTGTATTGGGGTAAAACATTATTTTTGGCTATTGCTAAACTGCCGTGTTTAGTAATGCATAACTCTCAACAGACTAAGATTTGGAACTTAGCGCTATAGTAACTTTTGTACAGCTTAAAAATACCTATCCATCGATGTATCATACGTCGCTATTGGATGATGAGACCAGAGTTCATACAAGTCTTGGCATCATCCTTTATATTGACAACTCCACTCCACTTGGAGGTTAGGATCGAATCTGCAGCTTTCACGTCGTTGATGGTTCTTAATCAAAATACAAGTTTTTTTTATATTATACATATATATATATATATATTAAATATTTTTAAACGATCTATCAGAAATATTATAAACAGAAACCTTGGCTAAGGCGCTGGCGAGCATTTCAATATATGATTTGCTCATGTTTAAAACCGATAACAATTAGTTAAGTTCAGAAAAGGTATCGATTATTCCACTAAATTAAGTCCAAAGCCGTTTTTTTGGGTTATAGCTTCTCAAAATTGTAAATTCATGTGCCTCTGTAGCTGGGCATAAAAATCATCCTAGAAACAGAGAAAAACTGTAAAGCAGACATCCAGTGCTATCCATTATAACGGAATATAATTGTGAAATTTAAAAAAACATAAGTTGTATTCATTCATTTGCTCTAATTGCGTCAATCGATCCCCCACATGATCCCCGGAAAACTGAAAATAAATCGCACATATATTTTGCTTCTGATTTTGAGTTTTACAGACAAAAGAAACACAAAGCACCCGAATATTTGTAATCAGTTTTTGCTATCGCTCCTATGGATTTCTTATCTAACACCTGTTATTTCCATTGATAATTTTAAGCCGTAGATTTTTTCACTTAATTGGTAGGCGAAATTATTTTTTAAAAAAACTTTCTGCCTTCGTTATATGAAAAGCGCAACTATAGAATTATAGATACATATATATCATATAGAAATTTTGTTCATCTAGCTTTAGCTCTATCTAGTACCTACTTGTTTCATTTCTTGTCTTTTAAAAAAAGAGTTTATTTTTTCTACACAATATCAGCAGAGTAATTATTAAAGAAATGCCTATATACATCGTTATAAACTACCAAATTGTCAACATGTTTATGTTATTCAAACCTTCGAAATTGAGAAGCTTACCTTCATCGAAGATTTAATTTGCATATTAACAGGTATTTCAAACTTTTATATGTATATATATCTACTGATACAAATATAAAAGATGGAATACAATCGAGCGCGTCACAATCTTTCAAATAGTCACCGTCGCAAGATCATCTAATAAACATGAAACTGGTTAGTACAGCTGTTTCCGATGTTGTGATTTAGTGTGTGTGAGAGAAAACAACAACATGCAGTTTAAAGTGTAGAATATGAAACGTGATTAGAAATATTTTTACCAACGTGTTATATTTAAAACAAGAAGAAAATTCGATCGTCCTCGATAATATTATCAGTAATAATTATAAAGTTTTTTTTTAAATACTAACTTGGTCGTGCTGTTTTAAACGCGTTATATACTGTGCGGTTTCCATGAATCGATTTTATTCCATAATCTATCTCAATAATGGGATTATGAAATTGTTATTGGTTGAAAGATTTTTTAAAATCATATTTATAGATTTTGAGATTTATGCGTTTAAATAAACATATAAACTATTCGGCTTTATAATATTTATATAGATGCCAAATAATAATCAAACACAAATATGAATTTACAATTAAGAGACCCAGTTGACGTAAATTTTGGTCTCTATCAAACCCTTATAAAAATAATATACACATATATACCATAATTGTTCAATATAATATTCAAATATTTCTAGTATTGTATAATAATTTTAAAATGTAAACAATAATTAATAATTTATTTCAAACTACGATAATGGAGCATATTCCAGTGGATAAAGTACTTTTCAGGCAAATCTGTAGACTCCGCCACATTTTAAATAATCAAATAGGGAAATAGAGGAATTGTCAAAATTTTGATTCCGCTTTATAACAGTGCATATGCAAGTTTCGTTTATGTAATGTAGAATGTTTATGCATTCTTAAAAAAATGTCTTTTTTTATTCTTATTTATTTATAAGATATTCGATATCATTTCAGTTAAGCAAATTAAGGTTAAATTAATTAATGTGTAAAATCACAGGATATGAAAATAATCGATTATTTTATTGCAGCTAATAGTACTTAGCCTCGTGGCCCTGGCTACGGCAGCTCCTCCTCCATTAACCAACAACCCCACTGGCGAGGTTCAGGTCCTGCGTTTCGAAAACGATTATTATGATAGCCGAGGCTACAAATTTGCGTAAGTGCTCTCTTAAAAATGTACTTATACTATGGTAGTATCAATACTTTACCGACACACTCACAAAATAAAAAAAATATACTCGTAAGCCAAGCGGTTCTCCGCCCTATCACTATGATGCTATGGAATTTTATTACAAATATGACGTAGCATTTGTTAATCTGTCTTAATAGTAAAAAATATAATTAATATAAATAATTATAATAAAAAAAAACAAATTTTATGCAGTTTGAATATCAATATAAAGTTATTTTATGTCATCAAAATGCCTAGAGATTTATAGTATTATTCGATTACCTACGATGATATAATATATGAGTCATTAAAATACTCAAAACCTTTTGAGACCAAATTATACGTAAAAAATAATATTTCAAATATGGCTTGCTACTTGAAAGTCGATTTGCTTACTATTTTTTAACGTGTATAGCCTACTGTCAAAAGTTATTATATTTTTTTGTAGTTTTGAACAATCTGATGGCCAGACACGTCAAGAACAAGGAGAGTTGAGAAATGAAGGTCGTGAAGACGAGTATACAGCAGTCAAAGGTTCCTACTCATGGGTCGGTCCTGATGGTGTCAATTACATTGTCAGATACATTGCTGACGAAAACGGTTTCCAGCCTGAAATTGAAGAAGGTCCCGGTGGTGCCGTACCACCTGCAGTAGTTGCCAGTCTTCTCGGTTAACTTATGTCATAAAAATCATTACCTAGTCTTCGTTTTATTTTATTAATATTATTTGGTTAAAAAATTAAAAATAATGCTCACTGATAAGTTTGATCATTTCTTACATCTCTTTACTAATTTTCCTTTATATATATACAAAAATATCATTTAAATGATATCAAAACTTTTTGTTTTGACAAAAATTACCTACCTAAAAATTACCTATATCCTTAGCATGTATAACATTACGTTCATACGTTTTAAAAAAAATTGACCATGATATGATAAAGGCCTTAAATAATAAAATAAATATTGTGTATATCATATTTAATATTACTACTAAAGTTATTGTTGCGTGGACTGATCGCAAGGATGTTAGCAGCATTTTCCAGTAAAATCGAAAGCCTTGTTGGCACCAGTTCAAGTAATAAGACGAGATGCTGTTTATTTGTTATTTACTTAATAGGACAGCAAAACATACGCTAAAAAAATAATACTTCAAATGAATAGGGCTTAAATTAGGCGCGGTCTTGCTTAAATGTTACCACGACATATGCAAAACAAAACCACAAAAACAAAATATCAATATCTATATATCTAATGTCATTTAATGTAATATAATATCTATTGTCTTAATAAACTAAAAAATAAACACATATTAACTTATTAAATAGGTTAAATGTTTTAGCAAGAAAAAGTGGCACACTTACGTACAGATTGACGTAAGTTTCGGTAAGGGAAAAGTAAGGGAAAAAGGGAAGTATCACCCTCCTGCCAAGAGTGTGGTACGCCTCACTCACAAGTACTGTTTTTGATGTTTATTGCACGATAACTTTAAGGGTAGCATCAATAGTAAATAGTAGTATTCTTTGATATTTTTGCATGCTGTATTTGCATCGAGTAGGATACAATTCCTTATTTTATTGCTTTTATATTATGTTAATGTGTGTACCAACTTAGCTATTGTATCCACTTTTGCGAACAAAAAACTAAATGATTATAAACTCGTAAGACATTCATACTTTTAACATCTTCATTTTGCTCAAGAATAATTCATAATCTCTTTTAGTCGATATAGGCCATAAATTTTACTGCAAATATGGTTGCGTGTATAGAACAGCCTTCCTTATATGTAATGATGTAACCATACCCACAGGATTAATTCAGGATTATTGAATATGACGCAATATTTATGAATGTAGTTTGATATAAAAATCCTATGTACGTGTTTTTTATTATAATTAATTAAGTTATTTAATGCTAATGCTCTTTTACTTGATCAATGTTATACAATCGCTGCATTATTTCATTATTTATTGATTCTTTAAAAATGATCTACACTGGATTGAAATAGGTAGTGACATTCAGTCAATTACAAATATTACATATTATTAAACCTTTTTCCACAAAGACACTAACTATTAAAATATGTACTTTCCAGCAAAATTTACTCATTAAAAAAATTGCTTAAAGCATTCTATATATGTTCAATATACTTTTTTATAGTTATGTATGTCATTCTTTACATTACAAGGTACATACTTTCAACACCTACATTTTTCAACACTTTCATTTCTTAATCAAGATATTTTTAACCACTTATCCTGTACCACACTTTTTCTTGCAATTGTTAAAGATTTTTCTAAGCTGAGGTCAGTATAACGCATCCTTTACGCTCTTGCTCATTCCTCAAAACCGGACTTTACATGCACAAGTGAAATTAGCGCAAATATGATTTGTATGGTGTATTGAACATATGCAAGAAGCTACTAGTAAGAACATAGTTAGATTTGTATTGGCTACACGGATGTTGTTAGTTTTTTTATAAAGATTCTTTATTAATAAAAAAATGTTCAGCTTGTAAGAAAATATTATAACAATCTGTTTGGTTCTTATTTAAATAATAAATAGACTATGTCAACTGCTTGAAGATACAATATAAGAGAAGAGAACGATAACCTGTTCTAACCAAACTTACTGACCAGTTATCTTCAAACTATTCAATGTCTGGTCTCTGCTTTCCATTTTCTGCACATAAGTAACCTTGACTTTATTTACTGGCTTAAGTATTAAATCATTTATGCGTAACTATAAATTTTTAGTTAAAAACTGTAGATTAAGCTCCAAAATGTTTCTACAGTCGGAGAAGAGCCTTCGTTAAGCAAAATGGTTATTAAATTACGCGCATAAAAGTAATAATCATCATCGAAATATGGTATAATACTTAGGATTTTATCAATGCTTTATTTATAAAACCAAACGACGTTTGTATTTTATTATACGTAAAAAAATGAAATATTTTCTTATTTAATATTTTATTACGCAAATTAACACAGTATCAACGGGTCAGTACGGAAATTAGGCAACGGTATATTTCGTTTGTTGGTTTACGCTTTTGTCAATGGTTGAACGGTATCCCAGTTCATCAGCTTCATATGTAACAACATATCTTAAGCCATCAGGAGCTACCCAAGAGTAGGATCCCTTAACTGCCACAGTAGATTCCCCTAAAGGGCCGTTCTTTAGCACGCCGACTGATTCCTGTTCTGTGCCGTCAGATTGTACAACCCTGTAAAAAAAACAACATTTTAATCTATAATATAAAGAAAAATAATAAAATTCATATTTATAGTATCCACTTAAAATAATAATAATGTATGTTTATTTATGATAAAAATATAATGTTTTTAAAACGATAATTTACATAAAGTGACATGACTCAAATACACGTTAAAGCTTGCTCATTATAAAGCGTCCTCCATCCTTGAAATTATTGGTTCCGTAAATCCCGTAATTAATTGCCTATATTCAAGTCTCTTTTGCCTTCATGAAAAACACAGCTTACGAAGAAAAGGGCTATGTAAGATTCATCGGCGCTGAAAGCGGTACCCACTCGTTCTCTTTCGGGGGCCGCTTCGAGTCCGCTTGACCGGACGGTTAGCACGCCATTACCAGCCTTCAATATTTCTTATTCAACCCCAATCTCAATAGCGAATTTAATTATAATCAAGAGGTTTTGTTGCGATGAAATAACAAACAGACCCTGAGTTACATTTGCATTTATAATATTCGTATATATAAAGAATTATATAAAAAATACAAAAACTGTTTAATAATAACAGTTATCATTTAGCTCATAGCCATTACCAAAAAGATAACTAAATAAAATTACTTGCAAAAACAATCAAATATTTTAAAAGACTAACTAAATTGTCTATAACAAATTCACAATAATCAGACCTACAAATTGTTAATTATGTCTGAGTGTTATTTATAGCGTCATACATAGTCATTACGTAAAATCAAAAATGTATAATACTATAAATATACTAAACTGCAAGTTTACTTACTGCAAGTATCCTAATAAGTGTAAGCAAATAATTTGTCAATTGAAGAACCTATTTGTATAGGTTCTTTAATTTACAAATTATATCGTATCAACTGAAGATCTGGAATACCCTCCCGACCTCCGTTTATCCCACCACCTACAATATGGGTACCTTCAAGTCTAGAGTGAATAGGCATCTTCTAAGCAAGCGCACTCCATCTTAGACTGTATCATCACTTTCCATCAGGTGTGATAACAGTCAAGCGCTAGCTTATATATTTAAAAAAAAAATTTTTTTTATAAATAAACATTAAGTATTATGAATGAAAAACTAATACTCACCGAACTCTATAGTCTCCAGTTCCAATGTTATCATTTTCGTAGCTAACTACCTGAGGACCTTCAAAAGGAGCTGCACAGGCAACAGCCACGAAACATAAGACGACTAACTAAAGAATAGAAAGAAACAAAAATATAAATTACAATGTTGTCGCCTGACCGATTCCGTTCAAAGCGTCTAATCTCTAGGGAGATTAGCCACGGAGATAGCCCGTTTTGCAGGTGATATTATTGTTGAAAAGCGTGCATGTTATGTTAACACAGGTGCACTCTTTGCTCTCTCACTTTCATAACTTATGGAATGAAAGTCTAAGATGTTCGGAAAGACATTATATATAAAGACCCATATAACGCCGGACCGGCTATACGTGCTTTGAACTTAAGGCCTTGAGACCTGCTTCATTAATTGCTTACTTAATTGGAATAAGTAAGCAATTAATGAAGTATTATTTTTATAATTTATAATTATCTAATTGTTATATCCTTATTGAAATAAATACTCGAATAAATATATAATAAAACTCACCAATTTCATTGTGTTGGAGATGCTTCACGTATTCACGACAAAGTAAAGTGTTTTAATTCCGTCGCTATTTATATTGGCGAAATATGTATATATTATCAATAATATCTATATATGCCATTCATTTTATAATGAGGACCAGAAAGAATCCTTAAAATGTCAAAGCTATATTTAATATATAAATAACTAATTTGACTTTATTATTTGGACAATATTATTGAGTATATTATTATGAGGATATACAATATACAGGTCGAACTAGTGTTCGACCTTTATATTCAATCTAAATTGATTAGAAGAAGTTTCACTTAATCTACATGAATTAGATAAAATTATTGAAAATGTTCATTGATTTCTTTGTATAATTTATAAATTATTTTCTGAACAATTTTTAACAAATGAAAAATTGTAAAGTAAATAGTCTATGAATTTTCGTATTATGTAAGTTCAAAGTATTTAAAGTTAACCTTCGTAACGAAGTGATCCCACAAAACATTTGAAGAGGTTTGTAACACCAATGACAAGTTTTGTTACGTAATATAATATTTCGGTAAATATAAAACAGTTGATAAACTAAATCTAAAAACACATTTCAAAAAAGAACACAACATACATTTCAAAGAAGAAATATATAATCATGAAGATGGTAAGTTGATAAAACATGAACTCAGTTTATGTAGAAACCAAAGAGTGTCGTGATTTTAGCTTAATGTTATGTTAAATTTTAAAGTAACAATTTAGACATCTTCTTTATTGTGTAGTGTGCGAAAAATTAAAAGTCTTATAATAATTAGTTGGTGATCCTCGTTTGTGCAATAGCAGCAGCAGCACCTCCAACACAACATGCTGCCTCCAAACCTCAAGAAGTCCAAATTGTGCAATTTGACTCGGACAACGATGGACTTGGAAACTATGTATAACTATAATGTCAGGTTCCAAATATCCAATTCTAATTTTATAAAGATCATTTCAACTATTTAGCCATTCCAAGCTTATTATTTTGCATAACGCGTTAAAATACTTTTTTTTATACTTTAATGTACACCACAAAGAGAAAAAAAATAGCTATTTATGATCATAAATTACTTTTTAATGGTTTTCATACACAAAAGAGATAAATTCTAAAGCAACAATCTGGAAATTCACCAAAGACAGCGATTGTTAAATGTGAGAATGCCATATTGATTGTAAAAATCAACGTTAACCTTTTTTTTTTTTTAAAACATTTTTATTTTAAAAACTGAACCTGTCTATAAATAGTAGCAATAATGTAAAAATACCATTATTTTTTTTATTGAATTAAAAAAATATTTAATCCTTATTGAATAATACAATCACTATTTAAAAAAAAAACATTTATTACAGTTTTGAGCGAAGCGATGGCACTAAAAGGGATGAACAAGGGGAATTAATGAATGCTGGTGCTAAAGATGAATTAATTGCAGTAAAAGGGTCCTACAGCTGGGTGGACACCGAAATGTCAACCATCGCTTACATATCCAATGCGCCACCAACCTTGGGAACTAAGATTTTATGTCCCTTGTGCCTGTAATTACACTGGCTCACTCACCCTTCAAACCGGAACACAACAATATCAAGTATTGCTGTTTTGCGGTAGAATATCTGATGAGTGGGTGGTACCTACCCAGACGAGCAAGCTCGTCAACAAAGCCCTACCACCAGTAAAACTGTCTCATACATAGCTGACGATAAGGGCTTCCAACCAATAACTGAACAAGGACCAAGTGGCCTAGTACGTATAGCTGTAATAAAAGATTTACTTAACGAATAAAATTTCTACATTCTGAAGGTAAAATTTTAATAACTACTTAGATTGTTTTACTGGGTTACAATTACAAGTCACTAATGAACTTGATTTACCAATATAAGTTGCATAAAATAATTTCCTAACTAACTAAAACAAAGTCGGATGCGATCATGTCGGATTTGATTTTATGTATGCTTGGGCACAGCTATTGGCCCAATTATTGTTGTATGTCGTATGTTTAAGATTGCTAGACTATTCACATAGTATTGATACGGATTCTTATTTAAGTTTAAACCATTTGTTCAAAAAAAATTAATATAATTAACAAACGCACACCCATACCCATATTTTGGACTTTCTATTATTAAAAATATCAAGCATAATAAAAGAGCCTCATTTCATATAAACAACTAACATAAAAGACTAACTAATGTCTTAGATCAGGTTGTTGATCAGGTAAAAAAAAAAAATAGCTCAATGTCAATGTATGATGGCGCTGCTAATCATATCAACTTTAGTTTCAGGTGGCCCATTTGCCTTCGAAAAATAGAAAAGTGGCTATGTTAAATTAAAATAAATTGATATTATGAGATAATACAGTATACTTTATAACTTCGGATCGATCTTTAGTATCAAGTGTTTACTTGTATGTATTTACTATGTATGTCTGATTAATTTTAAGTCCTCTTTGCATTTGAAACTGTAAGTTTTTAAAAATAATCATAATCCGTTATCTTTAAATGTGAGCAAATACAAAAAATATTGTTCTTGTTGGTAGAGAAATATAATATAAAATGCAAATGAGCAAATCAAAAAATATAACAAATACATAACACAAACGTTTTATTTGTTTAGGCTAAACTATAACAAAACAAATGTAAGAAAATAGTTAAAAATAGCTTTTAAGATAAACGGTTTTATAATATTAAAAGAGTAGCTGTAGAAAATAATAAGATGAGAAATAATTTAAATAATGTGAAGAATATTATCTGGGACAAACAGACCAAAATAAAAACGTATGCGTATTTGAAATATATCTTTTGGTGGGCTTAGAAACTCGACAATTCTTTACAATTATTTTTTTATTTTTTTTTTTAAAATACGTGTGTAGCACATAACTCATTAAAATAAAATTGACGTTATTTATGTTTAAATAAATAGCATTCAAATGTGAACTATACTTCAGGGTATGGTCATATGGAATACATATGTCACACCTCTCCTAGCTCTCCATAGTGGATACTTAAAAAAACATACGAGTAGGATAAGATTTTTTTCGATTTTTTATGAACTAATTGAACTAAGTTTTAATTTAATATATTTAATATTAACTACTGCAAATAAAAGAAGACTAATAACTTTTAATAATCCAAAAAAATAGATGTGCTGGTATTTTTTCTATCCATCCCGTATTATTATGAGAAGATGTTTTGAAGCAACAGGCATAAAAAAACGATAAAATTAAAATAAAGAAACGATGAAGTGAAGTTAATGTGGAACAGTATTTGCTATAATCAAACACAATCAAGAAACAGAAGATTTTTTTCGAATTCACTTTAAAAGTTATTTATTTCCTTTTGTCTGACATTGTCAGAACTTATTTGGTAACGATAAATTTCCTAGTCTTTGCACAGCGTTAACTGCTTCTCGTAAATTATTATTTTGCTTTTCAACTTATAGGCAATATTTATTGAGTAGGGGTTACTTAATAAATATTACGAACATTCATTAATTTTTGAAAGTTTTGTTTGGTCCACTTACTCATTTTTTAATTTTTATTTGCGTAATCATGATTAATCAATAATATATAAGTTTAGTGCTAAGTATGCGCCAACCGATTTATTGACTGCATGTCGAGAGCGGACATAATCAATGAATCAAAGTTCTATTCAGTATTGAGAGATTTATCTTATCATATTTATAATTTGATAATTTTGGTGATAAGTTTGAAAGTTCGAGCCCTGATAAGTAATATAAGAAAAGAAACGTAAGTTCAAGAAACAGAAAATAAAACTAGTTTTTATCAATTCCGTTCGTGAGTTGCTGGCATGAGAAATTAATTATCTTTGTAAATAAAAAGTTTTTATATAATTGATAAAATCAACTATTTTTGAGTATCTGTTCACTGTCATGTTTGATAACTGACATTTTAATTACATTTTTATTGTTACAACATGACAATTCCCGACGTTTAGATATGCCATAAGTGAAATCAGATTTTTAGAGATCTTCGGTATGTTTAGAGCAGAATAAAAAAAATAGGTAAGTATTTATACTTATATTAGACATCATTCTCAAACATGTAAATTTAGTTTTTTATATATATTAAACCAATAAAATCAACGTCGTACGTGTAATTGAAACTCGCTAGTCGACATGGTTCAAATTTATATTTTAGATACAATGGGGAAGTTATCAAAGTTAAATACTGGAGAAATAGTCTTGGCGGCAATAAAAAAAATGATGAAGAATACTGGTTGGACCACAAGAACAATTGTAAAATTCATTAAAATGGAATATAAAATTAATGATAAGAAAATTAGTCGGAAAATCTCAAGGTACAGCCAATTATTTTTATTCACAAAATTCATTAATATAACGTATATATTTTATTCATAAATATAACATATATATTTACTGCCTCGTTGGTCTAGTGGCTTGATGTAAAGCCGTAGACGTGGAGGTCATGGGTTCAATTCCCAGGTCGAGCCAATAAAAAGTTATTAAGTTTTTCTGTCAGAAAATTCTCAGCCGCAGCCCGGAGTCTGGAATTTGGAAGTGTGGACACTCCCGTGACTCGGAAAGCACGTAAAGCGTTGGTCCTGCGTCTGAACTCTTTCCGGTCGTGTCGGATTGCTGTCCCATCGGATTATGAGAGTTAGGGAATAGAGAGTGCTCCTGTGTTTGCGTATACACTTGTGCACTATAATATCTCCTACGTAGTTGGCAAATCTATCTTGAGAATGGCCGCCGTGGCCGAAATCAGTCTGAAGGACATTATTATTTATTATTATTATATTTTTTTTTTTTTTTTTATAGAATAGGAAGGTGGACGAGCATATGGGCCACCTGATGGTAAGTGGTCACCAAACGCTCTTAGACATTGGCATTGTAAGAAATGTCAACCATCGCTTATAGCCAATGCGCCACCAACCCTGGGAACTAAGATTTTATGTCCCTTGTGCCTGTAATTACACTGGCTCACTCACCCTTCAAACCGGAACACAACAATATCAAGTATTGCTGTTTTGCGGTAGAATATCTGATGAGTGGGTGGTACCTACCCAGACGAGCTTGCACAAAGCCCTACCACCAGTAAATTTTATTTTAAAATTTTATTTGATTAAAACATACAACATATGTAAATCGTGTTTATATGTTTATTTTGTTATACTTTTTATTTGCGATTTAATGTAATTATATTGTTTATCGTAACGATAAACAATATAATAATTATTAAACAAAATATATTTTAATTACTACCTCGTTGGTCTTGTGAATACATCCCGAAATCCTGGGTTCAAACTCTAAGTCAGCTCAACAAAGTTATCAGAGTTTTCGAAAATTTCTCTGTAACAGCTCAGAGATTGGAATTGGCACTGTTGAGATGATATAATAGAAAAACGACTTTTTAATAACATTTCAGGGCCTTAAAACGTGGAGTGAAATTAGGTATACTGCAAATGGAAAGTGGAAGATACCGTTTAAACCATATGTCCCGCTTGGTGCGTCCTGTCGGCGTCCGAGAGATTCGCTTTCGTAATCGACCAAAACGTTAACTCTACGCCAATAACTATAAAATTGTGAAATCTTCATTAAACATATGATTTATAAACTTATTTAAATAAAATTTTATATTCAAATTTTATTATTTATCTTTTTTTTTAAAGAATCGGTTCGCTCGTTAAGCTGTTGATTCAACGACTGTTTTTAAATAACAATAGAATACAAGTAGTAAAAAGGGTTACATGTTGGTTGACACTGACAATCAGAAAATAACATGTTTATATTACCTATTATTAACATAAAAAAACTTATTGAATTTCTTGCTGGTTTCTCTCAGTATCTACCACTATTAATATACATTCTGAACATGTGGTAGTTTTATATTTAATTTATTCTAGTTCATTTACTCAAAACTGATTGAAATCTTTTTTAAATAAAGCATAGAAATTATTTGAAAACATAAAATACAAGATATATTCTCAAAAATAAAAAGTACTGTTGTATGTTTATATTTAAGTTTACAGTTATATTTCTTTATCAAATTTACTATTTGGAAATAAAAATGAAAAGAATTGTGGTATTATATCTATCCTTAACTAAGCATAAATAAAACTGAACACAAACATACAGGTAAGCTACTTAAAAGTATGGACGTTACAAAAAATAAATATATATATATATTATAACAAAGAAACTAGCGCCATCTCAAACCCAACCATAGAACTTAGTTAAACCTTTCATCACTAGATGGTGCTTTACGATACGCGACCAAAGCTGAAACGCGCTGGCAAGATTCGCTCACGAATAATGACCTGCTCGGTGTGTTTAAATATTTGTATCGAGTCTTAGGGATCTTAATAGCTGCAAGATAGTGCTTCCACACCTGCTGGGACATTATTTGAAGGCTTTCTAAGAAAATACTCGCTTCTAGATACGAGTGCTACCGGCTACTTCCACCTGGTGGGATAGTCTGCTGGCTCCGTACCTAGAGGTGCATTCGCCTATTTGTTAAGTGTAACCACCCGTATGATGGAAAATAAACCGCATTTGTAAGAGCAATTAGTCTTGTTTTTCCAAAGAGTATCCTCCACCAGACACCACCCCCATTACAATATATATAATTTGTAAACAATGTATTAAGTATTACCTACCTAAAGCATAAGTTACTGAGGTGAGTAATAAATACAATATCTTCTTTTGTGTGGTGGTTCTGCATAAAACTCTATTGATACAATTATATACCAATCTCTTTGTCTGGTAGCTTACAAGATTGTACAATCTGAGGTCCTGGATTCAAATGAAAGGTAAGGCAAATACAAGTTAGTGGGTTTTCAAGAAATTCTCAACGAAATATCCGAATTACGAATATATTAGGAACATAGTGGCATTACATATACCTACTTCGGAAAGTTTATCAAAGAACAAAGTGACATACTCGTACTATAATAGATTCTTAAGCTTTAAATTAACCAACAAATTAATAAACATTAAACAGCTATTACATTTTTCTTTATTCATCAAAGGAAAATGAATACTAGTATTATCAATCAATCAATCAACAGCCAATCGTTGTCCACTGCTGAACATAGGCCTCTCCCAAGGTGCGCCAAAGCTCCCTGTCCTCCGCCTTCCGCATCCAGTTGGTGCCCGCCACCTTCTTAAGGTCGTCGGTCCACCTGGCTGGAGGGCGCCCTACGCTGCGCTTGCCGATTCGCGGTCTCCACTCTAGGACTCGTCTGCTCCAACGGCCATCGGTCCTACGACATACGTGACCAGCCCACTGCCACTTCAGCCTGCTAATTTTGCAAGCTATGTCGGTGACTCCGGTTCTTTTCCGGATAATCTCATTTCTGATCTTATCCTTCAAAGATACTCCGAGCATAGCTCGCTCCATAGCACGCTGAGCGACTTTGAATTTGTGGACTAGTCCCGCAGTTAGTGTCCACGTTTCGGCACCGTATATCATGGCAGGTAAGACGCATTGGTTGAAGACTTTCGTCTTCAAACATTGCGGTATAGACGACTTGAGGACTTGACGAAGGTTGCCAAATGCTGCCCATCCCAAGCGAATTCTTCGATCGGCTTCCTTCTCGAAGTTGTTCCTACCGATTTGTATAATCTGTCCTAGGTAGGTATATTCACTAACAACTTCGAGAGGTTTCCCCTCGACGTATATCGGTCCCGGCACGACATGCCTATTGAACATGACCTTGGTCTTGTCCAAGTTCATGCCGAGACCGACACACCGGGAAGACTCGCCTAGGCTACGCAGCATTTCGGTGAGTTGTTCCAGCGACTCTGCTATGATGACGATATCGTCGGCAAATCGAAGGTGTGAGATGTACTCGCCGTTTACATTGACTCCATACCTAGTCCAATCCAGCGTTTTGAAAACGTCTTCCAACGCGTTGGTGAACAGTTTCGGGGATATTACATCCCCCTGTCTCACCCCTCTGCGCAATTGGATCGCCTTCGTCTTACAGTCCTGGATGTGGACAGTCATTGTAGCGGCGTTGTACAGACATCTCAGTAACTCGATATATCTCCAATCGATATGACATCTCTGCAATGAGTCGAGCACTGCCCAGGTTTCGATGGAGTCGAAGGCTTTCTCGTAGTCCACAAATGCCATACACAGCGGCTGATTGTACTCTTCAGTCTTCTGCACAATCTGCCGAACAGTATGGATGTGGTCCACGGTGCTGTAGCCTGATCGAAAGCCGGCTTGCTCTGGGGGCTGGAACTCGTCAAGTCGTCTGGCGAGACGGTTCGTGACGACTCTTGAGAACAGCTTATACACGTGACTCAGGAGGGAGATTGGTCTATAGTTTTTCAAGAGGGTTTTATCACCTTTCTTGAAAAACAGTACCACCTCACTCCCGCTCCACGTTTCCGGGGTCTTGCCATGTTGGATGACGGAATTAAAGAGGCTTGCTAGCTCTTTCAGGACCGGAGTCCCGCCTGCCTTAAGCAACTCTGTTGTGATTCCGTCATCTCCCGGAGCTTTGTTGTTTTTAAGCTGTTCTAGAGCCGCCCTAATCTCTCCTTGGTCAACGACCGGGAGCTCCTCGGAGTAATGGCGCATAAGAGGGGCGCGCTGGTCATCAATACTGATTCCCACGGGTTTATCCGATCTTGAAGAGAACAACTGCCCATAAAACCTCTCTACTTCTCCGATAATCTCAGGCCTAGAGGTAACGACCCCACCATTTTCAGTTTTAAGTTTTGTCAGACGCGGCCTCCCAAACTTGCGAGCGAACACTTTCGATCCCCGATTTTGCTCAATCGCAGCCTTGATGGCACGGGTATTGAAGCGTCGGAGATCGCGTCGCGTCAGCGTTTTTATTGTTCGGTTTAAGGCCTTATCTGACAAAAACGATGGTAGTTCTCGTCGTTTTCTCATGAGCTCGAGTATCTCAGCAGAGAGTTTTGGTGCGTTGTCTCTTCTCTGTGGCGGAAAACACTTGCGGGATGTGTTTTGCAGTATTTTGACCAGCGTGTCGGTTCTCTCATCAATGCTGCTTATGGTTTCCAACGCGGTGAATTGATTTTGAAGTTCCATTTGGAACTTTTCGGAGCCTTGAGCAGCTTGGAGCATGGTAGGTCGGAGAGTAGACCTCATCATTCTCGATCTTTCGGCTTTTAAGTTGATATTTAGAGTGCCTCGAACCAAGCGGTGATCACTTCCGGTATTAAACCTGTTGATCACTGAAACATCTCTAAATATGTGCCTTTTATTCGAGATGATAAAGTCTATCTCGTTCCTTGTCACGTTATCGGGGCTTCGCCAGGTCCACCTCCTCTGAGGCTTCTTTTGAAAGAAAGAATTCATCAAAAAAAGCCCCTGCGCTTCGAGAAAGTTTACCAGCATTTGCCCCCTGTGATTTCTGCAGCCCAAGCCGTAAGGTCCGACTTTCGATTCACCGCTATCTTGTACTCCCACTTTAGCATTAAAGTCTCCCATAACAACATTGTAGTGGGCCCTCGAGGTGTCGTTGAGGGCCTTTGCGATGTCCTCGTACATCGCTTCGACCACATCATCAGAGTATGTCGAAGTTGGCGCATATACCTGTACAACCTTCAGGGAGTACCTGTCGGAAAGTTTTAGGACAAGGTACGCTACCCGGCTCGACACACTACTGATTTCCACAATGCTGCTAATGAGATCCTTTTTGACTAGAAAACCGACACCACCCTGGGAGAGGTTATCACCTTCGCGGAAGTAGAGTAAGTTACCGGACTCTAGAGTTATCGTGTCCTCCCCCTGTCTTCGGACTTCAGATAACCCCAGTATATGCCAGTTTATATGACTTAACTCTACTTCTAATTCGGCGAGGTGATGGTCCAGCCTCATCGAGCGTCCATTATACGTTGCCATTTTCAGTCGTTTTATACGGTAGCCTGCCGTGAACCGGTGATTCTTAGCACCCCCTGCCCTGCCGATACCGCGACCGCTACCTTGGTCGGGCCTAGCGGGCTTGCCGGTAACTGGGGGCCTTTTTTTGGGCGCATCTGCCATTTAGGGAGGTGGTTTGCCCATACTCGCCGCGCTGGGCAGGCGTGTTGGCGAGCGCAGTAGGGGGTAAGATGTTTATGGGAGGGGGGACGCTGCTGCCCATCCCCCCTTTTCCTGAGATTGGGGGAGTACTATTCTAAGCCGGTACTCCACGGCCAATATATAGTATTATATAATTGAATAAATAAAAATATTGAGGAATTATGTACTGATGCTTAATGTCATTTACGATAACGTAATTTATATTCGATAAGTACAAATAGAAGAAAATATGTAAGAACAATGTGAAAACTAATCACAGAACACGATCATGAAATGCCAGAAATTGATATGCGACATTGACTATATACACGCATCAAAATAATGTATCATCATAAGTCAATTTTCACCATTTCACGATATATATATATATGTATATATATATATATCTAACATATATATATATATATATATATATATATATATATATATATATATATATATATATATTATGTACCTACTTATATGTTAGAAATATGATTTGTTTTTTATTTCATTAACAGTATTTGTTTTTTTTACTATGTTTGCGTGGAACTCTGAACAAAGAATCTCTAATCGTTTCTGAGAGCAATTTGGCTTCAAGAAATCACGACTACGCAATTTAAATTATCGTTATATTCGTATTTTTAGATTCTACCGTAGCAGTTCAGTGGAACAACGTTAACAAAGTAGCTTTGAATTTTATAGTTTTATATTTATTTACGATAAATTTTATCAATATTAATTACTAATTTATATCAAAATTAATTGCATTCGTGAGAAGTCACTTTTCACATTATGGCATTTAAAATGGTAAGTAAATTTATAGACCTCTAAATTTTACTTATGATATCATGTGTTTAATTTTTATTATAATTTTCAGATATACTTTATAGGATTAGTGTTGTTGGCAAATAGCATCTTCTGTTTTTCTAATCGATCGCCTAAAAGAGGTCCATCTCCGTGCAATTGGCCCTATGTATCTAGATGTCTGATAAATTTTAAACCCACTTTTGGATTTAAACTGTAAGTATTTAAAGAAATCTTTAAATGTGAGCAAATACATATAAAGTATATACAGTTATTTTCCAGTTATACCTGTAAGTTTTAAAAAGAATGATGATAATTTACAAATGGGACCTAGCCTCTTTTCTTTTCCTGAAAAAATGAAAAATGAACACTCAGATTCTGGCAAAGACGAAAAGCAGGATTCTTTTCTGCACGTTAGCGCAGGAGAACAATCCAGAGACATATCTGACGATAAAATCGATCAAGTAACGACTACTATTCCTAATGGCAACAATATCATTTTAAATGATTTTAATGTGTTTAATACGCAAATTAGCACCAATAGTGACATAGATATAGAATATACCACTAACTATGGAAATGATAATACAATTACTACCACTGAAGAGGAAGATGTAAGTATTTATTGTAAAACAAAAGATATCTCACCGTGTTACTCCTACACCATATAGTGTTTATACTCATTAATCAAAAATAACATTCAAGCTAAACAAGGCACGAACACCTTACACGTGTGATATCCAAAAAAACACATTGAAAAAATGTAAAGTATAACTTTAATATAACATTATTTTAATTGTGTTACAGGTAACTACTGAAGGAATCTTTAATCGGTTGTCGGATATTCCACCAGCAGTATTAGCGACGTTTTTGGGGTGATTTTTTCGTAATTTAATTTAATTTAAAAAATATTATCAGTATTAGCTTTGTTTTTGGGGTGATTTTTTTTGTAATTTAATTTAATAAATATTAAGTTTGAGCTGGTCCACTTGGACATTTTTCATGGCAGATTTCAGTATCAAGAAAAACTTCGAAGAATGTAACCACATCTCGTAGATCGTACATAGCGTGAGTGTTCAATATGTTTCCTTTATCGTCAAAGTCTTGGTATAACAAACTCGTTACTTTCTTAGATCTCAAAGCGTTGTCACCGTTCAAGATTAATACAGATCTCCGCTTGGAGTTCGTTTTGTATTTTGTTCCATTCAATATTAGTTTTAAAGTGTTATTACTACAACGGAAAATTTATTAATTAAAAAAAAGCTGTATTATAAACATACAGTTCTAAAATATTCACACTTTTTTTTTTAATACAAATCTTAAAAATTTATTTCCTGGATATGTTACATGTTTACTCCAACGGCGATATCTTTAGTAAATAAAGTAAGAATTTTTTTTTAATTCCAAATAGGTAGGCGGACGAGCAAATTCACCTGATGGTACGTGGTCACATCATAAATAATAATAACCTTGCCTTATTTTGTAAATGCACCTCCAACCTTGGGCACTAAGATGTTATGTCCCTGGAACTGTAATTATATTGGCTTCATTATATTCACCCTTCAAATCGGAATATAACAATACTAAGTATTTCTCTTTGGCGGTAGAATAAATAATGCCCTGTACAAAGTCCTACCAAAAAGTAAACCTTTGCTACTGCTCTTATAGAAAATATTATTATAACGGTATTCTTCACCCTACCAAGGCATTTAAATATGCGTGAACTCTTAAAAGATTAAATGCGAATATCCTTAGATATATTTTGAATGCAAATAAAAATCCAATAATATACTGGTGTCTTATCTTTATAACAAATAAGATACCGTAAAATTAAAGACTTGAATCTCATCCGCCATATTGAAATAAAATGAATTTCGTTACAGAATTTAGTAGAATATAATTCAATAATTAATGTCTTAATTATTTTTTGTTAAAAAGAAATCAATTTAATGACTTAACCCCTAATAGTCTATAAAACCTAAATGTTGTATTGTGTTTTTAATAATAAAAACACATATTTTACTTAAGAAGTACTACAGTTTTTTTATCTACCACATACAATTAATATTGATGTTGTCGACATTACAAGATAATATGAAATAAAATCATAAGTTCAGGACCTCAATCATTTACTTTACTCCACTATTGTATGTGTTTTACTACCATAAAATCCAATACAAACCTTAATTAAGACAGCTAAATTTAAACAAATATTATTTAAAATATTTCTTTTCATTTAATTATGTTGTTTGAAATTTTAATTCATATAATACGAGTACATGTACACCCAAATTTCATCCATATCCAGTCAGTAGTTTTTGCGTGAAAGAGCAACGAAGACTCATCCATCAATCCTTACAAACACATATTCGTTTCTAATATTAGTAAAACATACATATATGCACTGAATCCATTATATGCGCAAGATAAAATAAATACAAAAAATCGAAGCATTCTTATTTATTCTATCATGATCATCATTCATGATGATGAATCATTTTAACTATATAACTGTTATAGTTGATTAAAGATATAATTAAAATATAGAACTTAATTTGCCTGCCTTACACATATTTTTCAGGATAAAAAGTGCTTATGCCTATTAACTATCCAACTAACTAACTAAGAAGAAAATACCGGTTAATCTGTTACTGCATAAAAGCCGGATAAACCAACAAAGATCCATTTATAACATTACGAAGATAACATATTAAATGATACACCTTAGCTTGCATGAGACCTACCCAATAAAACTTTTTAAAATACGACTAATAGGAAGATTTAACAACTTTTAATTTGAGACTATCATATATATATCAATATAGTTATTATTATTTATTATTAATTAACATCGAACCTACCTGGTCGATGCTGTTTCATTTTTATGTACGTTTTCATCAGCAAATACATCACTATTAATCGTGAAATGCATAATTAAAACACTTATTAATATCTGAAACATTACACCATAATATAATAACTTTAATGAAATTTAAAAAAAGGATCTATATTAAAATATTTTTTTATTTTCCATTGTTTTTTCTTATTTTACTTACGATTATTAATTGTGAAATAAACATCATAGTAAGTTAGTAATTCAATCTATCGAAATTAATTCACAGAAAGTGAAAACAATTTCGTTCTATCAATTAATGGAAGTAATGGTGAGTAAAATTAATTATTGTTACAGCTAATCATTTTAGTTACATTCGATATTTAAATTATTTTGGATTATGTCCATAATAAAGTTACGCAGTTATATGACCTTAACAACTAATGTTGTAATGTTTTTTATTATTATTTAATCTTCCTAATCTCCATATACGTGTTGTCAGGGCCTTTGTTGTATTTTTCATTTATTTGATTAAGTTTGGTACTTTCATGTACCTACATATTTTTATTGTCTATTTTTTTGTAAGAGAGGAATAAACAATCACGATCTCACCTGATGGAAATTGACTTCCACCGCCTATGGACACCTACAACACCGTAGGGCTTGCAAGTGCGTTGCCGACCTTGAAGGAATGAGTAAGCTCCTTTCTTGAAGATTTCTATGACATAACAGTTTGGAAAATTTGCTGGGGAAATTTAATTTCACAGTTTTTTTATAGTCTTTTCTTTTTTGATGTGTGCCAGTTGTCCTTAATTTGTTTATTTTGAATTAAAGTACTGGAAAATGAAAAACGAGAATTCCAAGTAGCAAAATCTTAACAAACAAATTTATATTGTAATTCATACCTTTTTATTAATTATATTGTGTATTAATTCCTTATTATAAGCATTATAATAAAATACATAAATCAATATAGTTACATTTTGAGTATAATCAAAGCAAGAATACTTTATTTTCAAATACCGGCACAAATCTTAGCCTTCTATAGGTAAAACTAATATGTTCTTAATCAAACAATTGCTTAAAATATTTTACAGGCACGTATAAGTTAAAATAATTATAACAAAAAAAATCAATTTTAAACGTAATAATGTTACTGGAAATGCACAGCAACTTCAATTAAAGTTTATTATTGACTAATTTGCATTAATTTTAATGATATAATGGCACCATTTGGCCTGACAAATTGTAGGTAGCGGGTTTATCGAAATATATTGTGCTCGTACTAAATTAACTTAAATAAATAAATAACACTAAAATATTACATTAATATATAACCAGATATACCAAATATTTTTTTTTAAATTTGTAATTATTTATTGTGTTCCACGCAAGCACGAAAAGAACGTAAAGCCGATGGTCCTGTTCAATTCTTTCCGTCGTGTCGGATTGTCGTCCCATCGGATTATGAGTTAGGGAATAGAGAGTGCGTCTGTGTTTACGTACACACTTGTACACTATTATTGACGAGCCGGTTGGCGTGGTTGGTAGATACTTGCCTTTCACGCCGAAAGTTGTGGGTTTGATTCCCACCCAGGACAAACATTTGTGTGCATGAACATGTCTGTTTGTCCTGAATCTGGGTGTAATTATCTATATAAGTATGTATTTACAAAAGAAAAGTAGTATATGTAGTATATCAGTTGTCTGGTTTCCATAGCACAAGCTTTGTACAAGCTTAATTTGGGATCAGATGGCCATGTGTGAAAAATGTCCCAGGATATTATTATTATTTCTATTTAACTTTTAAAGTTTCTCTTCTTTCGAAGGGTTTAAACCTAAAACGCGGGCTGCAGCCAAGCGTTAAGGAGTGTTGCTTAAATTAAAAACGTTGATGATAAAGTGGATGATGATATAAACTTTCGGGTGATACGGCAGGTGTTAAGGATTACGGCTTTTTGAATTATATGGAGGACATATGTTGGCATTTGTAAGGTGTTCAGACTTTGTGTCAAGGATTTTGGCACGATACCTGTGGATGATAGTACTATTGGGACTATGTGTACTGTTTGTGCTTTCCATTGCGTTTTAATTTCTATGGCGAGATCTTGATATTTATTTAACTTTTCAGATATTGTGGTTTGTATGTTATGTGAATTAAGATTGTTTAAAACCAAGGTATTTATATGTGCTTTGTTCATCCATTGGTTCAATTTGTTCACCAGTTTCGAGTCTGTAGCTATTATTAAGGATTTTTCCTTTCGAGATTGACAGAATTTTGCACTTGTCGACACCGAATTTCATATGAATATCTTTGGAGAACTGTTCCGTAATGCTTGCTAACTCAAGCAGCGTGTTTTTGTCAGTGGAGTAAAGTTTTATATCGTCCATGTACATGAGGTGTGATAAGTTATATTAGGCGTTATTACCGTAAAGTGTGAATCCAGTATTGGTTTTATTTAACAAGAGTGAAAGAGGATTTAAGGCCAAGCAAAACCAGAGGGGGCTCAGAGCGTCTCCTTGAAAAATTCCTCGTTGGATACGAATTGGTTCAGTAGTTAGAGATTTCATGGACGATTGTTTTATTTTTAATACAGTTTGCCAGTTTTGCATCGAATTTTCAAGAAATGATATGAGGGTTGGGTTTATTTTATACAATTTTAAGACATACAATAACCAGCTATGCGGGACTGAATCAAAGGCTTTTTGATAATCAATAAACATAGTATGGATATCTGATTTTGATTTTACCGCACTACTTAAAATGATTGCATCAAAAGTAAGCTGCTCCTTACAACCTTGGCTATTTTTTCTACACCCCTTTTGCTGTTCGGCTAATATATTATGTTTAGTTAAATGTTTGTATATTTCTTCACTTATGCAAGCTGATAAAATTTTATATATGGTTTGTAAGCAAGTTATTGGTCGGTATTTATCTGGATTTGTGGTATCATGTTTATCTGTAGGTACTAAGTATGTGATTCCATGTGTTATATATTTCGGTAGTAAATGTGGTGATTGAATGAATGTATTTAAGTACTTATGTATGTATGAGTGTATGCTACTAAATTTCTTGTACCAATAGTTGTGAATATTGTTTGAGCCTGGGGTTATTATTATTATTATATTTTATGTCCTGCGCAGTTGGCTAATCTTTCTTGAAATTGTCCGCCGTGGCCGAAATCGGTAAAATAAAACGATGATGTACCCCTAGGAGTCATTCTTAACAAAGACTAGCGAACTGCACACGAAAAATTATAGTGCGGAGTATTTGCGAATACACAGATGGATGAAGAGATATTCCATGTGTCTCAAATCGATGAGAAGGCCATTCGGTACGAATGGAGATAGTTCTGGCATAGGACACATGACATAATTTTCTAGACATGGCATTGTAAACCTACAAGAGCTAGGAATAGATTGTCAGTTTTCTGAGCAGTAATTTAAAAAAAAAATTACGCAGGTGAAATCTTAAAAATATACCCAATTACTCCTGTTGGGAAATGGACTATGTGGCATACTTACTCACTAAAAGCTCCGAATTCGGAGCTGTAAAGATGACACCTTCATCATCTCCTCCGAACGGGATCGGTTTCCCGTCCTTTTTTTGTCTCCTTCTGGATCATGCCTGTCTAGCAGAACGAAATACGGCCTTCTAAACTAAGCCGATTCCCAAAGGAGCATTTACCGATATGGTTCCTCTCAAGAAGTCTTGTCCGCCGACCTCACGGTCGAGCAGGTACATAATATACTTGTTGCCAGCGGGGTACACTTGTAGTGTATGCTGGGCAGTGGCCCGGTCCGCGACAAAGTGGTGACACATCATAGTCGCTTTGAGTCCTACTCATACAAAATCTACATAGATTCGCCAAAACAACTGTGATCGGTCATTACGTGCTTAAGGCGAAAGGTAGCCTCATCCTATCAGATAGAGACCAGATCAACGGAGCAGTTCCCACAACAAACTATACAATCAATCGATTGAAACTCATAACATTGACCTGATCGAATAAAATAGATTGAAATTAAATAATACTCTACTAAATCTCCAATAAATTAAGTTGTATATGAAATAAAAATGTTAGTTTATCTATATAATACATTATTTTGAAAAGTTTTTATATTTTTTTTTCTACAATTAAATTATAATTAATATTATGTATACACATTTTAACCAGAATTCTAAGCGTTGTATTTGCTTTGCGTGATTCGGATCTGCGTGAAACGCTAAAACCGGCTAAATGCGTTTTGAAACACGCATTAAATGGGGTTACGCAGTCGTAAACTACTTACAATATATTATTTAAATTAACCCACAGACACAGTTACACAAATATACTCCTAAAATAATAAAAAAAAAATATCACATTGGCACATTAAAGATTTCAAAAGTAAAATAAACCTGTAAATTAAAATATTACTTGTGTCCGGAAAAAGTTTTTCGTTGAACCTACAGTTTAAATAACTTTATTAAATTCAATAAATATAAATATTGTACAAAATTCATATATTTATAAGCCATATGGTTAATACATACTTATCCCTATTAACTGCTTAATGCCGAAAAACACCCAAAAGTAAGACAAGGGTCTCAACCACATCATATTATATTGGCGAGAAACTAACCCACCAGAAAAAGCATTCCTAAGTAAATCCCAATTACTATCAAGATGACGGCTGATCGTAAAGTCTTTCAACTCTTTTTGATAAGGACACCTTATTTATCTCTCTTTTCATCCGTTAAATTTGTTTCCAAAAGAGATTTGGCGATTTTTTTTAATAAATATTTTAAATTCAAAATATTGTACACTTACATTTTACTTTCTCAAGTTTATTTTAAGCATATATGTGTCACACTGCATTCACACACACACTACAAGACATCACATTTGTTTGAATGTATTAATATATAATTATATGAACATGATGTCGACTTTGGTCAGCAATAAATGTAAGTAATTTATTTATTGAAACAGTTACACCATTATCTTATCACTAAACACTTAAAATCAACAACTAAAATAGACAAAGGTATAAACAACATGTAACCAACGTTAATGCTTTCTTTCAATCTTTTTTATATACGTTGTATGTTCTTCTAGCCATATTTTTATTTGTTGAATAAATATTAAATCATTTCAAACAGTTAAATGTGTATAAAACATATACAGTATAATTCATACATAATAATGACCTCTAAAGTAATAAGAAAAATATCAGCAATCGTAATTGCCATTTCAATAGAGCACAATAAATAAAGATATTCAACTGTTTTCACGGAACCTTCTACCTGCATGTTTCCAGTTGCATAAAAGTGCTCAGAATATAACCTTATTTCGTGCCATCGTCAACAACGTATTACACTTTGAAAGTTTTCGATGTTTTCGCATGATAACGCTTGGAACATTACCCGTGGTGAAACATTAAAATAATACAAATTCCTTTTTAGTATGACTCCAAATACCCTGTTAAGGTTTTATTTTTTAAAATATTCACTACACCTTCATAAATATATATATTCATTGTATGGTGAATATCCTTACTGGTTTGGTAAGGATAGGATTTGATTTGTATAGGATGGTTTTTCTCATTAAGATTCAAAAAAAGAAACAAATAGAAATATCCTTAAAAAATATCGTGAATGTTATGCCAATCTTCTGAAATTAGTAATGTAATAGAAATACTTATGATGTTTATTTATATGCTTACCTCAAAAAACTTTGTACTAATCCAAAGTACACTGGTTAAAAGTAAAGGAAGTAAGTATAAAAAATCTGCTAGAATCAGGACATTTTATTATACTACTCGATAATCCCCTGCTTCGCACGGGCAGATAAGGATAAAAATGCATTTTGAATAGGATTTGCGTAAAATCCGTTCTTAAGAAGCTTCTTCGTTGGTAAGAAGTAAATGACAAATTTCAACTCGATTTCACGGTTAGTTTATTAGCGTAGTATACTTAATTCTTTTATATCTATAAATTCAATTTTGGTGTTAATATAATATCTAAGGGGAGATGGGCCCGTCTCTTCAACGATGTGATTTAATCTAGCCCAAATATATGTATATGTACAATTTTTTAATATATATTATAGACAGGCCTAACCGTGAATAAATAAAAAATTAAATAATATCATTTTTAATCCAAGCCGATAAAAAAAATCCATAAATATTCTATGACTAAAAATAAAAAGCATTCAACTTTTTTAACATAAATATATCTACTGTGACCTATTTTATAAATTTAAACAGAAATGATCGCTTTAGTTATATGGAATATATAAAACTACAAGAGCTTGTTTACACTGCAAAAAAAAACCGTGTCATTTTATTTTGACACTTCTGCAACACTTGCAAGTTGCAACCATATTACGAATATACTACAAAGATGCATCACTGCAGGTGCAGTTTAAATCGTGTACATAATTTGAACAGTGTAAAGTGACTTAATAAAAAGTGGAACCTACGTGCTCATCTTTGTCTTGCGCTCCAATAAGTGCAGAGCAGAAATTTATTTTCATAAACACAAAAATAAAAAATCCCGCGGTCCGATTTCGTTGGTCGGCCTTACCTTAAATGCTTTTTATAAGGCATATTGACATTATCAATATTAAGCGCTTTCAAGTTGAAAAGCACTTGTGATTTGAGATTTAAAAAAAAGAAATTGCATCTTTTACCCAAATTTTTATATAAAAAAAATATTTCATGAATTTTTTAATAAATATGATAATTTTTATGGCGAGCAATTAAGGTTTATGTTAAAAGTATAAGCCAAAAAATAGTACAGTAAATAACTGGAATATTTGAGCTACCTAGTTGAAGTCAATGACGAGGTTAAAAATCAAGACATAAAATATTCGAATAAATGAAGCAATAAATGAAATATTCGAATCAATAAAAGCTGTAAAAAAGTTAAAATTAAAAAATATGGAATAAAATATTACATAAAAAATAATATAATAATAATAATATAATAACATCCTGGGACATTTTTCACACACGGCCATCTGATCCCAAATTAAGCTTGTACAAAGCTTGTGCTATGGAAACCAGGCAACTGATATACTACATATACTACTTTTCTTTTGTAAATACATACTTATATAGATAATTACACCCAGACTCAGGACAAACAGACATGTTCATGCACACAAATGTCAGTCCTGGGTGGGAATCGAACCCACAACCTTTGGCGTGAAAGGCAAGTATCTACCAACCACGCCAACCGGCTCAAAAATGATTAGGTTTTTGCCTTGGAACTCTTGAAAGTAATGGAACGAAATGGATAGAGAGACTTAAAGTTTAAGGATGACAAAATATTGTCAATACTATAAACTATTAATAATTTAAACAACGCCAACATTGACCACACCTGCCTTAGTTACCTTACCTCCCTACCTACCTTAGTAAGGCTAATTTTGGTTATTAAACCATTTTTTGTATATAAAATGTTCCACCACAATAATCGACTCCTATAATGAAAGGCAATACAAACGTGATTCACACATCAAAATACACAAACTTTCTCATTTGTAATTAAGAGATACTAAAGAAATATATATGAAGCCCCTAAATATTGGAAAGTAAAATATTTACATAAAATTTACATTTATTGTAATTTTTTTACGATTTTCTGAACTTCGTTGTTCTATATTATGGAAGTTGTTTAATTAATCATCATCTAGAAATATATGGTACCTTTGTAAATGTAGTAGAACAGCATTTCTTATACTCTTTGCCGATGTCTACTTTGCAATTTAATATAACCATTAATGAAAACCCAAATCATATGTCATAACAGAAGAAATATCAATCAATCATATTTTTTAATTATTAGCGTTAAATTTCCGATACTACGAGTTCTTCACTATTACTATAATTGCAATACATTTTTGCGAAAGTCACGACTCTTCATTATATAAAATTGGTTATAATGGAAAAAGCCCGTGAATGTTTTATTGTCAGGCAAAGGTATCCTCTCTTATGAACTATGCTTGGAGTTTATTTCATAGCACTGCTCTTCTCCACAGAATTTCTTGCAATTTCGTCACCCTGTTAATGTTCCACTGCTTTATTGCTGGTCTATTGCTGGTCCATTTACGAGAGTTCCAGCTTTATTTGAAATATGCATAAGGTTTCCTTACGATATTTTCTTTCGCCTTCTAGCACGAGATGTATTATAATTCAGTGGTGCTTGTCTGGGTTTGAACCCGCAATCATCCGTTAAGATTCACGTGTTCTGGTCCCACTGGTCCATTTCAGCTATACTTATAACCTATAATCTAAAGAGACTAAAATGTAATTTCTTAATCCGTTTTAAAGCTGGGTTAGTATGTATTGTCAAGACGTGTTTACTTTGTATCTGACTCATACAGGCTACGACGTCCACTTACCCACATTTGTTTTGAAATGTATGTGTGTTATTATACATTATGAAATTCCGTGAAAGTACTGTTGCCCTTCTTAATTCAAATCACGAAGACGTCGTTAAATAAGAAACTATCTGTGTGTCCTTCGCATCGAATAAAGTAGAAAATCTTAGTCATTAATGCTTTGCATATTTTATCTGAATATAACATTAATCACGCGTAAGAACGTACTAATGCATACCATACACGATAAAAACCACTAATTTCACTAACTGTAAATTATTAATATTAAAATGACATTGTAAAATACAGGCAACCTAAAATCCACTTTAGTAACTGTTTAATCAGGTTACCTAAAGTATTATTCATAAAGTGTGTATGTTTTACTTGCATTGAATCCTTTTATATTATTTAAAAAAGTGTTTTCTTTTAATTAGGTTTTTTCATATGAAAAGATATAATAATAAAGTTAACTTTAATATATTTTGTTACAAGATAAAAGTAAGAATTTAAACACTCGGATTAAAATACATATTCTATTGAAACGGCGTCATTGCACATAAGCAATTCGCTTAAAAACACGTTTCTTTACAGTTTAAGAAAATATTTACTTAAATAATAATTAAATCTGTTCATTCGGTACAAAATACATCGCATTTAAGGTGTGACGTAACTCGCCGGCTAATCCTCTGCCTATTCGTGTGTCAACCTCAAGTTAATGGTCAACTAGAATTGACTCAGTTTCAGTGCAAGCCGAGCTCGCCACACGTTCTGTATGCGGCCAGCCAACGCGCACATCGGGGACTCTTTATATATAAGGAGATCTTACGAAATCGTTGGCACATTCGGACTATAGCCTGTCCCGGAAATCACCTGCAACTTCTCTCACTGGACATTTCAAGATGCTGTTAATTCTGGTAATTATTTCGTTGTTTATAAATAGTTATTTATGTTTATTGCTGTGGTTGCGAAATCTGTCAAGTCACGTGATGAATATACAAATTGCAATTGTATTTAATGATTCGACAGTAGTGTTTTGAACTTTAGATCCAACGACCTTCCAGCTGATTGCGCTATGTTTTCAAAGACATGTCGCAAAAGTATTTCTTGTCTAATGCATAATGTTTAATCACATAGGATAAATACATAACAATTATGCATAATTACTTATTAGTAATGACTCCAACTTGTTATAATCGAATCTCTACTGGTTTTTTCGAATGCAATAATTTTGACGTATCTAATAGATTGTTGTAGAAGTTAGACATGATTCAATTAGACAAAAATTTTACAAAAACGTTAAGGTCAAATCTTTATTATTTTTCTATCCTTCCTAACTGGTTCCTACCAAAATAATAATGTCGTCATGGTATTCATACACCTTCACATAAAATTATTATTTAACTATAATATAGAAATGACTTGCTTGACGTCGGTAGAATTAATTATTAAGTAAAAAATATCACTGTACTTTAAGTTGGTACTTACAAAATGTACAAATGATACATTATATGTTTTCCAGGTTGTGATGCTAATTGCAACGGCTTGTACATCTGTCGCTAGTCCAGTCGTCGAAAACCAATCCAGACCACAAGTACTAAGCTATGAAATGGATACAGCAAATATGCCAAATTCTTATAATTTCCAGTAAGTGATTTTCATTACACATCTACTAAGCAGAAAATGTAACTTAATATGAACCATAATATGATAAAATAAATTATAATAACAAACATATATATGACCCAGTCCTTCTATAATATTTTTTTTTCATTTCATCATATTTAACTTTTTATTTGTAACATTACTTAAATTGAGTGTGAGAATAATAATAAAAGTAAATATATTTAAGTATTACAGCATAGTATTGTATATAATAAATTATTATTATTATTATTATTATTATTATTCTATACTGTACATACTTTAGTTACCATATCTATAATATAAGAAAGCACAATTTACACTTATTAAATGTGTAAATTATCATATAACACTAAAATCTATTTTTTTTTACATTTCATATAATTACTTAAAAATACTTTATACAGTAACAGCCTGTGAATGTCCCACTGCTGGGCTAAAGGCCTCCTCTCCTCTTTTTGAGGAGAAGGTTTGGAGCTTATTCCACCACGCTGCTCCAATGCGGGTTGGTAAAAAGGATAAATGGAAAGAATAAATACTTAATAAACACAATTATAATATATATACCAGACAAATAAATAAAGTACCTGTTATGGAAGAGAATCAAAAGATTCTTAGGGGAGTCAAATCCTACAGGTATTCACAAAAAATCAGTATAAGTGTTGCTATTATCCATATCCATAGTGTGATACTATAGTGACCCTATCACGACTTGCTTGCAATAAACGTCATTTGGAATGATTGATGTTTCTTTGATCTAGTAAATAAAAACTGTCATTAATAAATAAAAAATCATGTAAAAAAAAAACTCGTGTCAACAGATTAATCAGAAACCTTGTTTATATAAAACATAAATAAGATAAAAATCATAATTTACACGCGAGTTTTTAAAATTTCTAAAAAAACTATTGTTTTGTGCTATATGCCTTGTAAAGCGACTTAATTCGCTTTGAATACAATTATAAAATATTGTAACCGGTCGGTTATACACGGCCTTCGTACTAATATAATATTCAAAAAGCTTAAATCACATTGCCCCATTGCCCCTACAACAGTAAATTGCATCACTATTAAAAATAAAAAAATGAGAAACGAACCATTAGTTTTCAACGAAGTCATTAATAGCACTTTAGAAGAAAAGTGACTCATAAATGACACTACCTAACAGTTCTTGTCATATTGTCCCTTTTATTGAATTTTATAAAGACATTTTCCCCCCAATCGCATCAAATTTTCAAACACATGACTTTTATAGTGATATTTCATTGATCTTAATTCGTTAAATGTGAAGTAAATATAACAATTATTTTCTCAAGCATTTTGACTTCTAAATATAATAAATACATTACTATATATGAATTTCTAATTTATGGACATCATAAAATTTGTTATATTATGAAGTAAAAACTGTTATAGTTGTTATTACGAGTAGGTAGGAGTAGGTAAATTCTTAAGGATTTCAAATTGGCGTTTTATTATTATTATTATTTAGTGAACTGAAACTAACGCACGTGTCAGTAACAAAGAGCTTAAATTTACTAACTATTTAAGGATAACTAAGTGAATTTTATTATTTTATACCGCCCATCCGTAATATTCGTTGAAATTATTGCGATTCTATGAAATTCTATATAGGACTTATAATATAGCTCCTTCGCTATGGCGAGTAACTATTACAAGATTTATTTTAAAAACTTTTGTCGTACATACAATAGTAAATTTCAATAATAGTGTATAATTTGTTAGTTTTTGCATATTCTAATATTGTTTTGTTTTAGCGACACTAATTTATCTTTACTACTTTACCTGAACTTTAAATAGTGTATAACGATATCAAATGAGTATGCGTGTGAGTTATTTATGATTTATGAGTAAATTCTGATTCAGTTGTTTAAAAGTATGGATAGGAAATATTTATATTCATCATTAAGTATTATAATTAATGATAAAATTACATTACATACATTATATAATTAGAAAAGTGTATTCTTTCTTTCCAGATTAAAAAGAATATCTTGAATCATATTAAAGTTAATTATAATAAAATATAAAATAAGGGATATTTCTGAATCATAACAATTAATATAATTGGCTATCAAATCAAGAGAAAGCCACAGAATAAGCCGTATCGTATAAATCGAACATCTGTTGATTGATTTACAGAAACGCAGACTTTTTTCTCTTAATTTGCTCGCACAAGCTATCCAATTCTACTGTTAATTAAAATTTCGGGATATGCAAGTATTTTTCATTCAAAAATCGATAATAAACGTTTAAGTTAATTGGTTTAATTGGATGTATCTAACGTACTCGTACGTTATCGCGATTTTTGGACACCAAGCTGTCCTCCCACGTTCCTGTTTCTTGTATGTGTGTATTCATTTATATAATTCATGCAACACATTTAAATAATTTATCCGTCTCCAAATATATCTTACGTTCCTTGACCTCCGAATAAACACATTCCATTTTTTTCTAATTACAAATCTAATAAAGATAACCAATTAAATCTTTAAAACAATGACATATTTGCGGTATACGCGTGTGATTTTGAATTGTATTATCACTTTTTATAATCAAATTATACTTTTTATACGAAGATGTAAGATACAAAGATTACATGGAACTACGCGGTGAGCCTTCGAATCATGTAAAGTTAAAATATCACATAATTAAGCACCGGCGGTAAAGCAATCAGACGCATTAAAATGTTATGAACCTATACTAATATTATAAATGCGAAGTTATCTCTGTCAACCTGTTTGTACCGTCATCATGACTAAACCACTAAAACGAGTGGAATTTAGGTTGTTTAGGACCTTGGCCTTATTCAGACATGTATTCATGTCTGAGTAAGGGATGAAAGGGAAAAAAATGAGCTGGTCGGAGTCGCGGGGAACTGCTAGTCCATAAGTCTAGGGCGCATTAGCTCATCTGCCCTTTTAAAATAAATTAAAAAACAAACGTAATGTCATATGTTTTATAAAATATTTAACATTTATAATGATGTCATAGTTCTTAAAAAGAAAAAAAGAAAGCTTATTATAGTTTATTCAGTTTTGGCACGGCTGACTTTTGCTTGTGTAGTTTTTAAAATACAAACCTGACGGCACGTCATGATTATGTAAATATATATCTACTACATCGCACTTATGTGAACAATTGGTAATAGCCTTATTATCCGGATACGTGACACGATAATAATACGAGTACCTATAAGCGAAAGCTAATACTGTTATTGTACCTGGCCGAGAGCTAAGATGGCACAGTAGTTAAAACAAAGGTTTTAGATTCGATTCCGGGTAGGCATGAGACATTACTGAGTTTTCATTTATTTACAAAATCCGCATTTGAGCAACGTAATGGAATGAGCACTTATCCTCCTTAAATAGACGAAACCCCAACTGTGGAACATTTACCTTACTTTACAGCATCTTTTGTTCAAAATTAGAACATTAAAAAATTCTTTCACTTACTTGTAGTTATATTTAATTAGCAATTCTCCTGAACATCACAACTATAATAAATAAATAAAAAAAATAATTTTGATTATCTGGGGTATAATAAATATATTAATAAGCCCAACGTATTTGTATACACATGACAATACTCATGATAAATATATTTATTAGTAAAGGTAAAATCATTATAATTATAATGACTAAAAAAATCATCTCGTCTGTACTTTAACTTTTTAAAATCATATAAAAACATCTAAAGTAATTTATAAAATACATAAATTTTAAAAAGAATTGCTTTAACAACTATATTTAAATTTTTAATTAAGAGATCGACTAATAAAAAATAATCATTAAAAAAACCAAAAAGCAATGGATATCATTAAGAAGTGTAGGAATTATTATGAAAGTTAAAGCTCATTATGTTGACTGAAAGGTTACCTGGACACAACGGTTAATATGAATACAATCGAATATAAAACAGTGGACAAATTAGTCGGTTACTTACACCACATGCTTCTTTATCTCGTCATGTCAAACTTTTAAATGTTACAAACCTTAAAAGGCTTAATGAACCTGCAAGCGACAATGGCGTTATAAAAAGTAGAACGGAGCCGTCACGTTACCAGAAAAACTTGGAGCTTGAATTATGAGTTACGCATTTAAGTTGAATGCCCGTTTGGGTTTCGAATATCCTTTTATAGAACCTTTATCTGTTTCGTCACCAATCGATTGTATATATGGTACTTTACAAGCCTAATAATCGTGATTTTAATAGTGATTTCAAAAATGAAATATACGTATTGTGAATAAATCGTACACGTCTTACAAATTTTTTTGCGTTTGGTCCGAGATGGTTTAGTAGGTTCAAACCTGGGTAAACATCACTTATGATGTGCTTCATTTGTGTGAGAAAGATGCGTAATATCCAAAGGTTCACATCAAAAGGAGTGGATCCTGTATCCGAGAAGTGTGATATTTAGAGGGCGTCACTTTACTATACTTTTATATATGATTAAAGATTTAAAAAAATAATAATAAAGCTTCGGGATGCTTACGCTTGAATTAGTTTTTTTAGTTAAAGTTGAATACCCGTTTGGATTTCGTATATCCTTTTACAGTACCTTTATTTGTTTCGTCCGCACTATATAATATGAAATTCTCCAAACCTACCTATTCGTTTTATAAAATTAGAAAACATTTACGTGATAACACACTCATGAGTTTTATTTATAATAATAAATAAGTTCATATAATAACATTAAAAACCCGTCATTGTAAAAAAACGCATTAAAAAGTACGAAATGTGAACATATTCTTGTCAAAAATTCTTATTTTCAAATTATTCATTTATTTATCATCTAATAATTTGTATATCATTAACATGTTTAGTATATTATATCAATTATACAACATTTGTCAAGTGGTCAACTTATATTACAAATATTAATAATATTTGCATCAAATTAAATGAAAATGATCGATACTATGACTCATGTTTATTGAAAAAATAATAAACATAACATGAATAAACATTAGTCACTTGTAGGTTCAAATCATATAATACATTATAAACCTTGAAAAAGTTATAAATAATTTTTTAATTATTGTTTTATATGGAGAAGAACCAACAAAGTATTACATTACATTACGCACGAATAGCATATTGGATAATCATTTATAAAAAATAAAATAGAGGTTATGCGACCCTTGCCGGGCAACAACTTGTTATATCTGAACTCAACGACCGCAATTAATTAAATATTAATAAATTGTTTCCTTTTTCGTAATTAAAAGAAATTATTTCGAACAAAACCAGTTTTTTATGGTACCGGCTTTCAAACAGGAACTAAGCTACTGATTATAAGAAAATAGTAGCGATTACATTAAAAGTATGAGAATATGTTTTGATGATTCTTTCAAATGATACAGTCGCTGAATCCCATAGTAGTATTTAGGGGTGCAGTTTTTGCACTAAAATTTGCCCCATCGAAGTCTTAATTTAACATCGTTTTATAATCGAACTTCAATCAACAAATATTCGATTATTTTATTAAGAATCAAATCAAGTTATATACATTCTATTTCAAAATTCATATTTACAATGATATAAACATGCTTCAAGAACATCACATATTAATATTGCAATCTTAACATTATATAACTATAAGAATAATAAAATAATAACAGCTTCACACATTTTAATAATCGTGATTTTAATGACGATTTTAATAGTGAAATATACATGTAGTAAATAAATCTTTTGTGCATATATTCGTATGGGAAAATCCTCTTACGTAATCGAACATACATTTTTATATTATTTAGCTTATAGTAGTTATTTTATACTTATTTAAACTTATATGTATTTGAATCTGAAACTAATGACAGATTATGATGTCTCATTTTTAGAATTTGTCAAAAAAATTACTCGTGTTTTCATTAAAATAGCTAATTTCATTTTTTTTACATATTATTTCGAATTTAGAAAACTTCTCGCATATTTCACGTTTTAAAAATTATTGTTTGGTACTGCAATAAGCCCAAGTGTTGGTTTATCTCTACACGCATTAAGGACATGAATAATTATACTTTCGTACTCCTATAATTTTTGAAACCATTAAGCCAAATTTTAAAGATTTTCGTTTATTCATCAACAAATTAATTTCGTTGCTCTCTGTTTAAAATAACATATTACATGATGTTTTTCAGTGCATTTTGGGAAACATGTTCATACCACACCTTCTGAAATGTGTTACTATAAAATATTAATGGAATTAGAGTAAAATTTGTAGTTACACTGACACACTTACCCTACAACCCGGAACATAATAATACTGAGTATTTCTGCCCATCCGCCCATCATACAAGTCACTGTTAAATATTTATTTTATTTATTTTTGTTATTGATTTGATGTTTTTCAGCTATAACACCAGTGATGGGTCTTCTAGAACGGAAGAAGGAAACATGATAAGTACAGGAACAGACGCTCCCGCTCTGGACGTGCTTGGCGCAGTCCGTTGGTTCGATGAAAAAGGAAACCAATACGAAATGACTTATAAAGCGGGAAGAAGAGGCTATAGAACAATCATTAAGAAAATATCGTAGATTAACAAAAAAAAAAACATTGAATGAGACTGGAAATGATATCATAATTTATTTGGTTGTCCTTTATTTATTTATTAAACTAAATTATTAAGTTGTTGACGTGTTTTTACATCCTTATTTGAAAATTCACATATACATTAGTAATAATAGCAAAGTTTGTACGTCAATCACTCGATCAATCTATTAAAATGTATATACTTTATTCAAGTGGGCATATACAAGCGCGTGTGACGTCATTTTCTGAAGCTGCCACCGGTTCGGAGTGTAGATTCTTCCAAGAAAAACTGATCTGATACATAGTAGTTATTATTTTTTATGAATCATATATGTAAGGAGTATTTATGATATGAAAAATACAACGAATGCTAACTTCACACATACTACACAGTAAGAACAGAATAATAAGCCTTATTTTTTATTTTTATCGTAAACTTTTAACTTATCACAAGTCGAGTATCAACGAGTCGAGATGGCCCAGTGGTAAGAACGCGTAAATCTTAACCGATGATCGTGGGTTCAAACCCGGGCGAGCACCACTGACTTTTCATGTGCTTAATTTGTGATTATAATTCATCTCGTACTTTTCGGTGAAGGAACGTGATCGTGAGGAAACGTGCATGTCTAATTTCACTGAAATTCTGCCACATGTGTATTCCATCAACCCGCATTGGAGCAGCGTGGTGGAATAAGCTCCTAACCTTCTCCTCAAAAAGGGAGAGGAGGCCTTTAGCCCAGCAGTGGGACGTTCACAGGCTGTTATGGTATGGTATGGTAACCAATGTAAATTAGTCTTGAATTTATATAATTACTTTATAATTAAGCATCAAACCTTCCCCTTCGTCCTCTCAAGAAGAGAGGAGACCTTTGCCCAGCAGTGCAACATTTACGGGCTGGTTATTTACTTTAATAATAATAATAATGTATTCCAGACCGATTTCGGCCACGGCGGCCAATCTCAAGAGAGATTAGCCAAGTACGCAGGACATATAATAGTGCACAAATGTGTGCGCACACACAGTTGCACTCTCTTTTCCTTAACTCTTATAATCCGATGGGACGGCAATCCGACACGACCGGAAAGAGTTCAGGCGCAGGACCAACGGCTTTACGTGCTTTCCGAGACACGGGAGTGTTCACACTTCCAACTTCAGACTCCGGGCTGCTACTGAGAATTTTCTGACAGAAAAACCCAATAACTTTCATTGGCTCGACCTGGGAATTGAACTGTTGTCTGCGGCCTTATATCAAGCCACTAGACCAACGAGGCATTTACTTTATAGGACAGATAAAATAGTTCTTATTTGAGTTAAATAAATGTATATAGTTCAAACTTACAAAGTATATATATCTATATATAAGTACATATTGCTTCAATTTCAATAATAACTCAAATTTTGCAAGAGTCCTTGTATTTGACCCAGGCATTGTAGTACTTGACGTCATATTTCATCATTTTCATGTTATCACCTCGTCTACTAATTTAACTTTGAACATATTTGGTCGCTTGCTGTAACTTCAGCAAACAAATTCTGTATTTAAGAACATTTTTTTTGTCAATCAATATCATTTACCTAGTATCATCCCAGCAACCTCCACCCAAGATGATCGCTTTGGTAAGTTAATTTTATGTTTATATAATCAAGGCTTAAACTGATCCCGGAATATGATATTGGGTCAAGCTGGAGTAGCATCCCGTTCATAAATTTAAGAGAACGTTAAATTCAGCTTGTAAAAAAAAATCGAGCATCCCAGGTTCCTGTTATTTTTTTATTTATTTACGAATGCTGTAAATTTGAAAAATATTCAATCGACCTTCAATCGAATTGTATTTTGGACTATTGTATCAAAATAAAATCAAATTCTATAGAGTCTACCGCGTGTACCGCGTTGATCAAGGGTTTATCTGGAGACGGCAATTGAAGATTGGGCTGGAAAAATGAATAAATTTTTATATTTTCAGAGACTCTTTATTCTTGCATCAGCTGTAGCAATATTGGCAGCACAAGAAGCCAGCCCAGCTGAGCCAGCTCAAATAATCACTGAAAGGACAATTGTTAGACAAAATGGCTATGACTTTGAGTAAGTATTACTAATTTGTTCCTCACGTTTTATTTATTGTCTTATCAATAAAGAGTAAATTATTATTTTAAACAAATACGTTACAAATATATACTTATGTTTTAAACTGGAACTGTACTGGAATTCAAGCTGCCCGTTGTTTATTTGCCTTTCCCATGACTATTGTATTGGAATATATATTGTCCTTCCTTTGGTGTGTGTTTTGTATTGTATATATGTATGTGTGAGCAGGCAATTATTGTGTTATAAACATTTATGAAAATAATTTTTAATAAAAATGATAACAATTTTTATTATATTTATAAATAATGACAAATATACAAAAGTAAAAAGTACTAAACTATCCTATAAATATTCCACTTCAGGGCTACAGCAAACTCTCCATTTAACGAGTAGAATTGGAGTTCATCCCACCACGCTGCTTTAATGCGGGTTGGTAGATATTGCAGTTGCACGATGTTTTCTTTACCACCGAGCACGAGAGGAATTTAGCTCATAAAAATGTAGTGGTGTTCCCTCGAGCTTAAGCCCATAATCTTCGGTGGGAATTCACGACTCCCAACTATAGGGCCATCTCTTCTGTCTTAAAATATTCCATCAAATATATAAATTTGTGGATTTATTTAATCTTAAATGTTTTTTTTAGGTTTCAGACAAGTGACGGTGTGTCACGTAAAGAGGAAGCAGAGCTAATTACTGTGGGAGAACACCAGGGCATCGGAATAAAGGGCTCCTACTCGTATGTGGCTCCCGACGGGCAACAATACATCGTCTCTTACACTGCTGATGATAAGGGCTTCAAGCCACAAATTCGCATTGTTCCCTCAAGTGGTCAATAAATATATTATATAATACTTATAGTTTTTTACTTGAAAGAATTTTACACGAAGGTTAATTAATAGATATAATACAAATTTATCTTAATTAGTATTAATATTAGTTCGTTTTAAGTCTAGAAACTATCACAATGTAAGCGGATCACCTTTTACGTGATTCTGGACAAATAAACAAATAGCTTATCTTTTGGCATTAATAGTACGATAAATCATTATCTTAAATTATCATTATCATTATCGAATTTTAAACGATAAATCATTATCTTGCTCATAACTTTGCATATTTGAAGCCCAATAATATAATAAAACCATGTTCAATAATATTTTTTATATATTTAAATAGATGAATTTTATATTAGCATGACGACGAACAAAAGTCTATAAGCAAATATAAAATTTTATAGATAAAAAAATAATGCTCAAATTTTATAGTAAAAGAAGGAGTGGTGTTATGTACAAAGTATTAAATACAAATTAATCTATAAAGATCCAATGTTGTTTATTATTTTGAATATATACGTCATATTTTTTTTTAGTTAGATACTTTAAATTTGAAATACATTTCCTTTTTTTTTCTTTTTTATTGTAAATTTTTCTTCTACCAAATTGTACCTAAGCATCTTGGTATGGCCTTCTTCTTATGCCATTTTTCATATATTGTTCAAACGATTCAATAATATTTGTCATTATTTTATGGCACTCGAAATCAAATTAAAATTAAATGTATTCCTTAATGTAAAGAGGTAATGCACAAAAGTGTACAAGAATTCACAGACTTTTAGACAACAACATACAAATAAACGATATATTTCTAAGTGTAACAAGAGGTGTCATAGCCCAGTGAGCCGTGATGGTTAAAACTTGAGAATCTTAACCAACGTATGATGATGAATTTTTATGTGATTAATTTTTGCTTATAATTTATCTTGCGTTGGCGGTGTAAGAAAACCTTGAAGAAACCTTCTCTTCAAAAAAGAGTGGCTTTAGCCCAGCAGTGGAATATTTACAGCTGTAACTTTACTTTACTTAGGAGCATCGTTATGTTAACCTGATGTCAACAAAAATCCGTTCAGTAGAAATGATTAAACGGAACTTACCTCTCTATAATGATATAATGTACCGGTCCAGGTATAATTAAAGTTTGTTTTTCATCATCACAATCATAAACAAGTTCTACAATATAATCACTATCGGTCCAAGTAATCATTTCGCAAGCAATGAATAATATACTTGTTCATAGTTTCAAACCCCTTGAAATATTTTTAAAATTATTTTAAAATTAAATTAAATTTTTTTTTTTACTTTTTTTTAATTATATTTAATGTTTTGAGACAAATTAAATATAAAGTATATCAAATAAGTACATCTTGTAAGTTATTTATTAAAACATCACATAATGATCTATATTTAAAAAAAATACATTCTCTTGATTGCGGCCACTCTCAATAACATACCTGCCTATTTAGATTTTATGTTAATCCAGAAACAACTAACAAACCAACAAAACTTACTTATTTATTATATAAAGTATAAATAATGTCATGTATTTGTATTTAAATTATGCAAATATTTATTAAGTTGACGTAAACAAATATTATTTATAGCGGAGAAAATGATTTGTTTATATATTATATATGCGCAATACAAATGCATTTTTTTATAAAGTCTAAATATATTATGCAGGTGTTTTTTTTTACTCAAATGAAATGTTTTGTTGTCAGTTTCTTATTTACTTATAAGTATTATAGTAATCAATCAGTTTTCAATGATAAAAATTAACTATTTCATTATCTGTGGTCTGTGTTTTTACGTTGTATTAAAATTATACACGTAGGGATGATGTCTTATCAACCTTAACAAATAGAATATGTGAAAGAGGAGGAGAATGAATGAAATGAAATTTAGACCAAAACAATAGAAGAGGTGATTAGGTGCGATTGAGTAATCGTATGACATTTGTATAACTTTTTCAATATAAACTATCATTAAAGTATTGTCCTTAAGATATATTTGAATAATTTTTGACATATCACTAATCGATTACTATAGCCTATTCCAATCAAAGGAGTGGAGATATACAAAGCAATTAACAATTTACATAATTCAATCCATAATGTATAGGTTAATATCATAGACTATTCAAGATCTCGATTCTCGACCAATGATATCATGTCATTTCAAGGCCAAAGTTTAATTGTCCTTACTCCTCCTGTGATTGGCATAGAGTATTCATAGGGTGCATGCTTGTTCAATACTCATGATGACTATTTGTCTATAGATTTCCAGAATATGTGCTGTTTACAATCACTGTTTCGTTCTTTAAGGTCGTAGCGAAAAGTTTTATTGCAAATAAACGTATTATGGCACGGCCAAAATGATAATAATAGCCGTATGCCACGACAAAAATAAATACTCTCCAGCTCTATAATATTAAGTATTGATTTAATTGATTGCACTTGTAGGCATAAAATAATAATTAATTTATTAATATTTACAATTAAATTACCATTTTTATAACTTTAAATTTAAATATTACATACATTATCATAACTAAAAAAACCTGATGTTTGATATTTCGAAATTAAACAAACACCATTCAATAAAAGATTTATCATTACCTAAATGTTGTTATAACAAAAAAAGGGCAAGGTTTTTATTTTTGTTCTCATCATGTGGAAAGCACCCAAGGTAGTACAAGTTAAACGTTGAGATTCGTTTTGAATTTTTTTCTGTTTATTTAGATTCAATATGGGCTACATAATATATTTGTACTTAGTGGCTCGTTATGGAATACATTTTGATACAAGTTAAGAGTAGGTACATTCAGTACTTTATATTTGGTTTCACACATTATTGTAAATGAGTCGTTAGTCGTAGCCTAAACGTTATTTAAGCTTGTGCAGGCTTATCTCCGTCCTTAATTTCGGTGGGTTGATAACCGTTTTTGTCAGCAACGAAAGTCACTGAGATTGTCTGTCCATCAGGAGCAACATACTTGTAACTACCCTTTACAGAAAGCCCTTGTTGTTCAGTGTCATTTTTGTAGTCACCTTGTTCTTGCCTTGAAGTTCCATCACTTGTCTCATATCTAAAACGTTATAATAATTAATCGCAGTCGTTCGTACTTCAGAGAGAATTAACGTTACACATACATAAAAGGTAACCAGGTCGTATACAAATCATTAAAATGTAATGAATTATAATGAAGTCAATTAATTAGTATTAGGTTAAGAGATTAATTGACCGTTGAAAGTCTCTCTTATTCAGCTTTTTTAACCATAATCGTAAATATTTAATAGTTCAATTTAACATATTTTTTTCTTCCTGTTACTTGTTTAATCTTTCTTGAATATCAAAAGAGAAATCATAAAGACTTTTTTTATTTACAAAGTCCTTGTTTTTATTAAAAAAACCTTACTCAAAATTGTATCCGTTTTCATTAACTTCAGAGTCTTGCTTGACTATTTGTACAGCTTGCGCCTGAGGTTGATCTTGTGGCAAAGCGCACGCCAATGCTAGGGCGGCCACGGTAAAAATTGTCTGAAAAAAAAATCGAACACACATTTTTATAAATTGCTTTTACAACTGGTAAAATAATAAATAAATAACTAAGTTACAATACTTAATATTATACTTCCAGTAAAAATCAATTTCACAAACAGTAAATTCCAATTCAGCCTTCACTTTAAATTATAAATTCGATTTGTAAACGATTATAATTTAGTTAACTAATTACCAAAATAATTTAACAAATTAAACTTACAATTTTCATCATTTTAATTTACTGAAACTGAAATAAGTATGTATGCCTGGACGAATCCTGAGCGTCTGTTGTCTGCAGTGATTACCTGAGCTATAAATATCTTCATTGTATTGACAATACGTCATTTCAAAGTTACATTGGCATCAAAGGTGTTAATCACAATCAAGTTAACAGTTTATTTAAGGAGATCCACGAAAATGTTACAGGGTTTTGTGATTGTGTGAATTATGTCCATGCAGTTAGGGTCATATGTGCAACACTTAACATATATTTCATCCTATGCGAGATGAAGTGATTTCTTCTATAACTTTTCTTTCGTAAATCTTTGATCAGTTCTATACTTGTTTTCTCATAATTATACCTTCGATATAACTTATAAACTTGTAAACATGTTATATTGATATAATAACCGACTTATATTTAACGTAGTACGATTTGCAATTTTATTCTTTTCTTAGATTTTTTTAAGTATTTTTTTATAATATGGATTTCTAGCATCGCTTATATTTAAAGGTGTCTGAAACAGAATCACTTATTTATGCACTTATATCGGTAGTGTGATTTAATAATATAATTGTATGTTAATGTTACATAACTGACGATACTCTCAGTTAATCGATATAATACTTGAAAGTATATTGAACGAATAAGTGCCTGTGACGTCAATAAATATTGTTAGGTAATAATTTGGTTTTAGCAAACATAATATACACTAATTGTTAGTTTTCATAATTATATTTTGTTATCCTAAGTAAAACAAGTGCAAGTGCAAGTGCTGGTTAAAAATCTGCCACATGTGGGGGTAGAATCCAAACGTTCTCGTCACAAAAAAGAGGAGGGAATCCCAGCAGTGGGACAGTTACATTACACCTTAGATAACTTACAATCTTTAAAATAATTTTGAACTTAATTTTAGGATGCTAACAATGAAGATACTGTGTGAGTGTGTGTGAACAGTATATTAAAATAATCAATCGCTTATTTTTTTAAATATATCTAATACAAAAACTCATCCGTTAATGATTTTTTTACTTTGAAAGCCCGAAAATATTGAAACCTTGGCGTAAATCGCGTTCAATTATCGTTTTTTGTTTACATTTTTTTGCCAGTCAGTATATTTGTAAGTCTTCTTTAATTATGGTCTTTATGATATCCTACGTTACAAAAAGGTCAAGGCTATTTGGTTATTCGAATACTTCATTACTGTAAGTAAACTTATCTACAAGTGATTGACTATCACAAATAATAATTGACAATAAAAAATAATATTACCTTTGTTATTGTTTAAGCGGAAATACGATGTACACGATCTTTACCATATTATTCATGGTTCGATTTCGCACATGGTTTTACTTGCATTAGACTTAAGTTTATATTTTTTATATGAAAGATTTATTATTTTTATTATAAATGTTACGAGAAGTTTTCTTAATTTTAGGTTTACAACAAAAACCATAATTTTAATTAGTTTTTTATTGCACAGCTCTGCTAAATAAAATTAAAATGTCCAACTAGTTTGTAAAAAAAACATTCAATCATTTTAGACTAGGACATATACAAAGGAAAAAAAAACGTTAAAAAGCAAGCGGCAATGGGTTTTTATGTGCTTAATAAGTGTTTTGATCCACAAAATCTATAGAAAAACTTTTCAGGAAACCTATATTTCCATACTTCTAACATGACTTATCTTTGATTAAAAATGGGACATTAAGTAGTCTGTACTTAATGAAATAATGCTTAAAGCCCTATAGTGTTCATACTTATAAATAGTTAGACTTATTTATTAAAATGCAAAATATTTTTGAAAATATAATAATTTTTTTAAAGACACCATATGCATAAGAATGTACATAGGGCTGGCGAAGAGTAGCGCAGAGCATGCTCGCACAAATTTCCCATCCGTTGCATACTAGGCGCATAGTCGTACATGCATGCGGACGCTCTACCGAACGCGCGTTGGTCGACGGTCGTACGCCGTTTGAAGTAGCACGTAATGTGCGTGCAAGCTTTTTGCGTTTCGGTCTACTTTGATGATCTTGAAAACCAATCGTTTTGTTTATTTATTTCTGTGTATGTTACATTCTTAAATGCGATAAGCAATCTTCTACGCTGCCCACCAAGTCCACACAAAGAGTTCACCAGGCACTAAAATTACCTATATTATACTTAGGTCCGATTTCAGATTATTTTGCAATCAAACCGCAAAGCAGTTTTAAACTTATTCAATTTTGCAATTTCTTCAATCTTTGCAACGGAATAAAAAATGGTACATCGAATGACGTTTTGTAATAATAACAGTGACAGTATTATCTTAGTATTTTTTTTTTAATAAAATTGTTAAGCAGACTTTCAAACGGGCCACCTGAAGAAAAATGGTCACCATCGCTTATAGACTTTGGCGCTGTAAGCAATATTAACCATTCCTTATGTCTTCAATTCTCCACCAACCTTGGGAACTAAGATATTATGACCCTTGTGCCTGTAATTACACTGGCTCACTCACCCTTCAACCCGGAACACAGCAATACTAAGTATTGCTCTTTGGCAATTGAATGTGTGATGAAAAAAAAACCGGTAATTTTACATCCTAAATAATTGTTCATTACTTTTATAAAAAAACTTGTGGTATTTTAAAGTAGGTCTAATGTTTTGAGTAAATACATTTGGATTTCCTATCACACGAAGGAAAACATCACTTTAATGTCATTTGCCTTGACACTAAACGTTGATCGTAGTATGATTATGATTAACTTTAAAAGTTATTGCCCAATAATATGCGTGAATCGTTTACCAAAAAACCTGTTAAATTGTGTTTGTATGTTAAAATGGCGAAATTATCATTAATTAACACTGTTGTTTCCTATAACTACTATGAATGAACATTATCTTATTAGTATATAATAATATTTAATTAAATTACGAAATTAATAAAACCGTTTAAAAAACGGTCTACTACAAATAGTATGAAGTAAGCATACATATTTATGTGATTTTTAAACAAATATCATGGTTTAATAAGCATTCCTTTTCACTATTTTTTAATGTCTAATGAATATTTTAATAGCTAGAGAATCTTTGTTTTTAAAAATATTGTTTTTTTTTCAATAAATATTTCAGAAGCCTGAAATGTAACTTCTAACACAAAGTTGAGACGATCACATTCATTCAAATTATTCATAATTATTAGTCGTTTTTAAGATGGAATAATATGGAAAAGAAATTATACTATGTATAAATAGAGTTGTACGCAAGCTCAAGACATTTTTTTTTACATCATGCTACTTTTAAGGATTTTTAAGACTAATAAGAATGGAGTTTCTCTCTTTTTTTCTATCTGTAAATTTAGGCTTCAGTAAACAGTAACTGGGTGACCGAGCTCACTCGTCTTTAAAAATATTTAAATAGCTATCATTTTTTATTCTTGTAAGCCTTTTTCAGAAATGATACAGATGATACTAAAAAGTAAACAGTTAAAGTCAATATATGCAAATTTTGCATTTAAGTATACAATATTTAACTACGTACAAGTATATACTACATATATATATATATATGTATATATATATATACACAACTTAAGTCTTAACGCACTTTATTGTTTAGTATAAATGGCGATATTCTAAGAGGATTTCGACATTTTTATTTGACATATTATAAATCATACGGTCAATGAAATGATGAGACTATACAATTACTAGTGGGCTGTTGAAGGTGTTACTATTGAGTAACACTATCTCCAATGCACATGTATGTACATAGTAATGCTAATTTGCCTTGTCTGTCTATGACATATATACTTTAAAAAAATATTATATAGTTTATTATATATATAAAAAAATCGTTGACTTATACCCTGCATTACCAACTACTAAAAAGCTACTCGATACCCGCCTTAAAAGTCACATTAACCTCCCGCTCCTAAAGCGCTGATCAAAGACAGGTAAAGTAATTAATTTGAAATCTAAAAGGTCATTGGTTGGTGGTACCTGATGACGCAATAGGCAACCAATGAGTGGCCAATAGTCAGTAAGATTAGTCAATATTTCCGATAGTAGCTGTTAATTTATTACACCCAATCTTTGTCTATGCTCGTAGGTAAGTGTTTACTTATAACACCAAGAAATATATCACAAAATAAACTTTGCATGAATGATTCTAAGGGAGATTTATTTCACCCTTAAATACGTTGAAAAATTGTGCTGAAGTTCGTCCAGTAAAAAACTATTAAAATACCAAAATCGAAATGCGTACAAAACCGCGAACAAAAGCTCGTTTAAAACAGTTTGTTTCGACATCAGTAACTCATGTCTTTTAAGAAACTATTGTGTTTTCACTCACGTATCTAATATTTCGCAACTATTTTTAGAGTTTCGTAGTAAAGACTTTATAAATTGTCATGTTCTTTTTTTTATATAGAATAGGAAGGCGGACGAGCTATGGGCCACCTGATGGTAAGTGGTCACCAAACGCCCTTAGACATTGGCATTGTAAGAAATGTCAACCATCGCTTATATAGCCAATGCACCACCAACCTTGGGAACTAAGATTTTATGTCCCTTGTACCTGTAATTACACTGGCTCACTCATCCTTCAAACCGGAACACAACAATAACAAGTACTGCTGTTTTGCGTAGAATATCTGATGAGTGGGTGGTACCTACCCAGACGAGCTTGCACAAAGCTATATTATATTATATATAATATTCACCTGTTTGTCGATTGATTATACCTGGAAAAATGTTGATATTTGTGATCATTATGTTTCAATTACCAATGCATTGGAGGACGTCTTCAAGACGCTCGATTGGAACGGACGCGGCATTAATATAAATGGCCAACACATTACACATCTGCGATTTGCCGACGACATTGTCATCATGGCGGAGACTCTGCAGGATTTGGAAGAGATGCTAAACAGCCTGAGCGATTCTTCAAGACAAGTAGGTCTCGGGATGAACATTGAAAAGACCAAAATTATGGCAAACCGTCATGTATCCCCGAGACCAGTGGTCGTAAATGGCTCTCCACTTGAAGTTGTGCAGGAATATATCTACCTGGGCCAAACTATACAACTTGGCCGGCACAACTTTGAGAAGGAGGCTAAAAGAAGAATACGTTTGGGCTGGGCGGCATTCGGGAGGTTACGTCATATTTTTGAATCGTCGGTCCCACAGTCGCTTAAGACCAGGGTCTTCAATCAGTGCGTCCTACCTGTAATGACTTACGGTGCCGAAACGTGGACACTTACCGTAGGACTGGTCCACCAATTTAGGGTCGCTCAGCGAGCAATGGAACGCGCGATGCTTGGGGTTTCTCTGGCAGATAGAATCCGAAATGAGGACATTCGCCAGAGAACTAAAGTCACCGACATCGCGCTTAGAATTAGCTCGCTGAAGTGGAAGTGGGCTGGTCATGTCTCCAGGCGCATTGATGGCCGATGGAGCCAACACGTGTTGGAGTGGAGACCACGCTTAGGCAAACGTAGTGTAGGACGCCCTGTGACAAGATGGGCCGACGATTTAAAAAAGGTGGCAGGTTCGGGATGGATGCGGACTGCCCAAGATCGGGATGGTTGGCGTTCTATGGGGGAGGCTTTCGTCCAGCAGTGGACGGCAAAAGGCTGAAAAAAAAAAAAAAAAAGGTTCAATATCACAAAACCGTATTTTTCCTATCTAACAAGGTTAGGAAAAAGAAATTGTTTAAACATCAAAAATAATGCCGTAGAAAAAGTATTATAGTAAACATTTCGTTTTAATTTTTTGGTTTTTAATATTTATCTATTCGAAGTACCGTTTGTTTTTTTTACATAATTTTTTTTTATTCAAATTGAGCCAGTAACTTTTAACTAAAACTATTTTGATGAATTAATAATTAATTTAAATCTATAATTTACAATAATTATAACTACGGGACCTAATGTCGGCAATCTGACTTTAACTTGATAAAGTATGTTTTTTAAATTTAACATTCATTCAAAATAAAAACATTTTATAGTAAAATTGAGAACTTATTTTTACAACTCTATCAATAACAAACAAAATTAATAACCACGATCAATAATTGAACCATGACAAACATTGGTTGTATGTACTGTAGAACCTTCAGTTCCGGGATATATAAAATGATATACTCATACACACTATATTCTTTGTTTATGCATTAATTATGTGTGCAAAGATTTCCATTCTTATTTATTGATTTAATATACAATATATTATATAATGTTACTAAATCGACGATGAGCGATGTACGGCTATTCTCTTTATTTTTAATAATATTTGTTAAGTTTTTTTTTCCTTACAATCAAATTTCGATTTCTCGTAAAAGTTTACAGGAGTTTAATTGTAATTCAACCTCCTACACTACCGTACCTATATCACGGACTGCCTCGTTAGTCCAGTGGCTAGATATAAGGCCGCAGATCTGGAGGTCCTGGGTTCAATTCCTAGGTCGAGCCAATAAAAGGTTATTGGGATTTTCTGTCAGAAGATTCTCAATAGAAGCTCGAAGTCTGGAAGTTGGAAGTGTGTACACTCCCGTGCCACGGAAAGCACGTTAAGCTGTTGGTCCTGCGTCTGAACTCTTTTCGGCCGTGTCGGATTGCCGTCTGCCGATTATGGGAGCTAGGGAATAGAGAGTGCACCTGTGTTTGCGCACACACTTGTGCACTATAATCTCTCTTTCGCAGTTGGCTAATCTCTCTTGAGATTAGCTGCCGTGGCCGAAATCGGTTGGAGGACATTATTATTATTATTATTATTACCTATATCACGATGAAGATACTTATTTTATTACCACAATGAATGTGCACCCTGTCACTGTTACTAGTACATAATAATTTTATCCTAGTAAAAAACACTCCTAGTAATATTGTATTCCGGTTCCGGTCCGGAGGAGTATGACAGTGTAATTACAGTCTAAGAGAGATAACTTCTTAGTTCCCAAAGTTGATGGTACTTGGGCGATGTAATGTTTAAGTCTATAGGTGGTGAAAACTTACCATTGGGTGGCTCATTGGCGAGTCCATTAAGTACTATTTTAAGTTAAAAAAAAACTTAACAGTTTACCGCTAAAAGCACTAATTATTGTTGTCTTCCGATTTGTAGGGTCAGTTGACCCTACAAATCGGAAGACGGCATCGGCAGTGTAATTACAAGCACAAGGGACATAACTTCTTAGTTACCAAGTTTGACGGAATGTTGGCAATATAAGCAATGGTTGTCTATGGGCAGAGTTGACCACTTACCATTGGGTTGCCTATTTGCCAGTCTCCTATTTTAAATATTATAAAAATATATTTTAAAAATATGAAAACAACTCATTAGTTATTCTACCACTAAACAGGAATACTTTTTATTATATATCACTGCGTTCGGGTTTGGAGGGTAAGTGAGATCTGGCATGTTAATTCCGATCGATAGTGATGTATGGAATAATAGAGGTAAGACTCACTTAAAAGGTGGATTAATTTTATTTAAAAAACCAGAAAAGACAAAATGTATATGAGATTTATCTAATAATAAGTGGTAAAGCGATATTTCTTTCAAAGCGCGAATCTCTAAATGACTTTTCATTGCAAACTAACTTTTAATTAAAGTCCAACCACTAAATTAATTATAAAACACAAATCAATCAATGTCGCTTGTCTCGATTTAAAGACAATCTTCTTTTAAGTCGCACTTTTTCTTTTCACTGGGTGACTCGGCATCTGTAAAAACATATTATATATCTAATCGTACAAAGATTTCGTATAGTACAATTATCTACCTATAAATGCTCATGTAAAAATTATCCCCGTGCTCACGTGAAACGTCATAAACTAAGCTGTTATAAGTAACAGCTTGTTACAAGTAGTAAGAAGACGATGCTTAATGTAACAAATATTTATTTAATTACATGCAGCCGCAATAGTAAATTACAGGTAAATACATTTATTTATTTAGAAACCAGCAATGTTTCCACTTTTAAATAACGTGTGACAAAGTGAACATAATAATAAAATTAAGTAATAATAATTTATTTTTTTGTGGAAAATTATTATTATAATAAATAGTCGAACAAAAAGATGTTTTTCAATATAATTATGAGCTTAATACATTTGTTCTTATAATTACACACAACGGTCACATTATTCAAAAGTGACTTAATTAAAAAAAACTAAATAAAGTACCTTATTGAAATATAATAACAAACATATTTAATAATAATTAATGAATAACCTAATATATATGTTCAATTTATAACAATTTCTTTATAGTTATCAGGCAGACCTTTAATAGTATATTTGTAGCGGACGGCGTCCACAAAAAAACTGAGACGTCTTCAAAGGAGAGTGGTGGATCGTGTACCATCCTCGTATGATGTCAGCCTACTGCAAATGCTGCACCTCTGACTGCATATAAAACGAACGACCATACAGTAGTTACTCATTCGTTAGTTTGTGCTCACGAAGAATACCAAACATCATGCTCAAATACGTGAGTATTTTTTTACTTATAATAATCATAAATCTCATAGGTAACGCACGTCACTGACAATTTTTAATTTCAAGCCGCTCTTTACAATTACGAAAGTGTGTCGTGACTTTTCGGTGTACCTTAGTCGTAAGTCTATGAAGAACAATAGGAGATGTCACATAAAGTTAAAAGATTATGTGGTTTAGAATAAAAAATATCGTGTTGTTTCTCGTCAAAAATACCATTTAACCTCGCGAGCTTTAAGTTCCAAATAAAAAAATATTATTTCGTAATTATTTAAGCCTGTTAAGATATTACATAAAACATTTATTGCTAATGCATTCAGATAGTTCAAAGTTTTTATTACAATAAGTCATTTTGTTCCCAAGGTAACAATCGTTTGCGTCGTCGCTGCGCTCTGCGCTGGAGCACCTCAAAACCCCCAGGACGTACAAATTCTGCGTTTTGACAGCGATGTCCAACCCGACGGATATAGCTTTGCGTAAGATCATTTGTATAATATTTTTTAATTCATAATTTACAGCTTCAATCCCTGTGATATTTAAAATCATCGATTATGCTTAATACACTTAGCTCGCTTGCTTATCTTCATTGTATAGATTCCACATGCAAGTTATAATATTGAAAATATTTAAAGTTGTATGGGTAATACGTAATTATTGTATTGATAATATAAAACCAAATTGTGTGACACGTATTAATAAAAAAAACCATAATAAAGTAAATAAACAAGCAATATAATTGTCCATGAGATGTGGATGTCCAAAAATCTTATAATAAAGACATATTATGAGATAGTGGTTCTGATATAAAAATATCAAAAACAATATTAAATGAAAAATGAAACTATTAATGTCACTTAGATATGGTATATCGTATAACGCTAATAGAATACCCCACTTGATTTACCTCTATTTCTAAAACGTAGGTCTAAGTCAGATTAACTGATATATCTACAATCTAAATGCTCATTGGTCACCAATAATATCATCGGCTGCTATCGGCTAATCACCATTCAGATAAAACCATTAGTTAATTTAATTTTGATCAGCGTTTTAAAGACTGGAGTTTATTTTCATATAAATTACAATCATAACAAGTAATAAAATATCTAATACTTAAGTCAAGAAAATTAATTAACATTGCATATATTAATAGTATTTGAATACAACATTTAGTATAAGGTTTTAATAATATATTGCATTAATATTTTATACAAAGCTTGTTTACCTTAAAAACTAAATATTGAACTAACATTTTTTTGTCTTTTTATTTATTTTTTTCATATTGACAAGGTATTTTACAATATAAAATTAGACTTCAGATGAAATTAGTATAATTTATATGGAGAGTGAATGTTTTCGTTAAAGAACGAAGTTGTTAGTTAAATTATAATTATTAGTAGTAGGATACAAATCAATCAGCAAAATAAATAATATTTGTACAGTACAATAAAATAAAAAACTACTTAAATAAAAATGACTATTTGATTTTCATAAAATTGACAATTATTTTGATTGTACTTAAACATCTCATCGCTTTGAGCTTTATTTTGTATTAAATTTAGCTCAAGAAAAAATAATAATATAATACGTCAAAAGTTTTAAAGAAATGTGTCCATCGTAATGTTTCGTTTGTTTCTTGATAATATAATAAATAATTGTAAATTGCAACATTAATAATTGACAAAGATTGTTTGAAAAAATTATAAAAGGATATTACTAATGAAATGCAATTAATACGTTCGACTTCTAAATAATACATAAAAGAAAAGAGATTTATAAAATGTTTAAAGAGGCATCTATATATCTACTATTATTATCTACCTAAATTGGTAGATAATAATAGTAGATATATAGATGCAATTCAAAATTACTATTTTATCTAATGGATATTTCCAAATAGTTTTTTTTTCAAGCTATCTTTTGTTTCGTATTTTATATTGGCAAATAAATTGTCAAATGTCAATAATCTTGATTGGTATTTAAAAGATTCCACAAAGCCAGATGCTCTCTTTGAACTTTGAACATCACGTTTGAACTCTCGTATTTATAGAGATGAGAATAACATTAGGTCGACGAGACTCTTAATATGAAATATACAAACAAATCAAATAACATACATTTAAAGTCTCATAAAATTTTATATTATTTATACTCATAATATTTTGTTAATAAACGATAATGTAAAGGATGACTAATGTTTCTTACAATGTATATATAATCTGATACTACATGACATTAAGTGGCCTGTTAATAAAAATCAATACAATATTAAATACACCACATAATAAAATATATTATATCAACAGATATGAGACAAGCGACGGAACCTCAAGACAAGAGGAAGGTAAACTTGACAACCCAGGGTCCGAAAACGCAGCCCTCACTGTCACCGGTCAGTACTCCTACGTCGCTCCGGATGGCAAACATTACACAGTGACATTCACCGCCGGCCCTAACGGCTTCCAGCCCAAAACTTCCCTTGGACAAAAGTAAATCGCTGACTATACGTTACTGGTATAAACTAATGTTCGTGTAAATAATAATCTTGGTCCTTGCCAGTGTAATACATCTTTTTAATAACAGAATAATCGATCTCATCTATTTGCGTAATGCCCAGCTAAGAATGAGAATCACTGTATCTTACTTGTGCCATAGGATACCTTTGTACATTTACCTTTTTGTAATAAAGCTTTCTTGAAAAATAAATAATTGAAATATATTTTGTATTTTTAATGTTTTGATCCTTGAATTTTTATATCAATGGTTAAAGGTCAAATCAATTGTGATGAACGCTTTATTTACTTTAGCAATTATGTACATGAAATCATGCTAAGGTAATATTGTATACTCATATTTTTTATATCCTATAAAAACTTTAGCGAACGTAAATAACAATGTTATAAATGATACCAGTTATATTTTATAAGAATTCAATCCATACTATATTTTTGGGAGACAAATATACCAATATATCTATAAAATTAAAAGCCATAGTTTGAAAAAGTAATTATGAACTCTTAAGCTATCATCTAAAATATCATATGTTATTTCACTCATTAAAAATGATTTAGGTCTTAAATAAATAATTCGCAAGCATTTTATAATAAGTTACACTCGGTGATGAATTAAATAAAATATGATATTTCGAAACTTATAAACTTATGCAAACCATATGTAGTAGATTTTTGTGGAATATTGGACAATCAATCCTCTACAAACATGACAAGTCCCACTTCTTATTGATTGCTTGACAATGTTGGTCAAGCATAGGCTTGTATTTTAATTACGTAAGACAGAAACGAAGGTGTCAATATAATAACCTCACTAACACATGAGCAAAATGCACGAAGGAAACATTTAACGGTTAATATAAAAAGCAAATATATGACTACTTGTACGAATGGTTCACAAAATGTAAGCGGAAATATTGTTACTGCGTGTTACATAAAACCACGTTTTGTTACGACATTATTATAACATTTGACCCTTCCAGTGTTATTATTTATTTGAAAACTTATGAATACACATTAATAAATGTTACTTAATTATTAGCTATTCAAACTATCTTAGATATACTAGTATAAAAAAATCAGTTTGCTTAAAAATACGTATTTAAATAAGTAGCAAGACATTTAGGATTTAGTATTTTCTATTCAAGGATTTGTATAGTTTTTTAGTATTATTATAATTTGATAATTGTAAATTGTATTGATAAAACATACGTCAAAAGAAAGCGCTTAGAATACTATTATTTCGAAACAATTCAAATAATCTATCTATACGCTTAAGTGAAAATATACTTCTATTGTGTTCTTATTCTTTTGTGCCGGCTTAAAGAGTGAGCGATTCAGTGTAACTACAGGCACAAGGAAAACAACGACTTATATTCCGGGCTAGTTAATATTTCTTGCAAGGTCAATAGGTGATGATGACCACTTACCATCAGGTGGTTTACTTGCTAGTCTGCCTATTAATTTTATATATAATAATAATAACGTCCTCCAGACTGATTTCGGCCACGGCGGCCAATCTCAAGAGATATTAGCCAACTACGCAGGAGATATTATAGTGCACAAGTGTGTACGCAAACACAAGTGCACTCTCTATTCCCCAACTGTCATAATCCGATGGGACGGCAATCCGACGCGACCGGAAAGAGTTCAGGCGCAAGACCAACGGCTTTACGTAATTTCCGAGGCTCAGGAGTCTACACACCTCCAACTTTCAGACTCCGGGCTTCTGAAAATTTTGTGACAAAAAACCCAATAACTTTTTATTGGCCCGACCTAGAAATTAAACCCAGGACCTCCGTGTCTACGACCTAACATCAAGCCACTAGACCAACGAGGCTGTCAATATTTTGTTCGTATTGTATTTTCGTATATATATAAAAACAATACGATCGAAAACATATTAGTATTCCATTAACATATTAGTCATTACAAAAAATATATTTAAAAATGTTATTTATTATTATAAAAAATGTTATTTCAATTTACCTATTCAGTTCTTTAAAGTGATCTCCGATTTAATTCAAGACACGCTTCTTATAATTCAAAAATCTAAGTGATTCATCAAATCCATTTTTAAAATTAAAATTAAAAAATTGTAATGTTGTATAAAATCTTGTTAATAAAATTTGTACAGCAGATGAATAGTTACATACCAATTCCTCTTTATATTCTCAGGAATATAACGATCGAAAGAAGAAGGCAAGGAATTGTGTAACAATACAACCGTATATTAAGGTCGTTAATTTTGATATGTTGCAGTGTACCGATTGAATATGTTATTTGATAAATAAAATGACGTACATATGTATGTCATAAGGACAATATGACAGAGATCGAATCCTTGTTCTTATCTTAGTTTACATCACCAATATTTCAACTGATACAGAACGCATATGTCAAATGTTCATTAGAATGACTTGCTGCATTAAATAGCGCTACAGTATATAAGTCAAAAACCAACTTTGCTTAAGTCAATTAAAAAATATACATTATTATAGAATAGGAACAAATAATTTTATGTTGATTTTATCCCAAAAATAAGATTGATTTCTTACTTGTGTAAACGTTCATCAAAAGAAAATTACCGTCAGTACAACAAGAATAGTAGATAGATCGGCAAACAACGCTCAAATAGGCAATCAAAAGTATTTTCCCACAAACGATATTGACAACAGAAATAGAAAAAAAGTTATGCAAAAGTAAATATGCGTGTATGTATTTTCTTAATGAATAAAAAACGAGTCATCATTTCTATTCTATCCTAATTTATATTTATATTTGAATATATTAAGATGATTATTTAAAATTTTAAACTGTGGTATAAATATGTAAATACTAAAATAAATAGTACATCTTTTAACAGGCTCATCTTTTATTAATATTAGTATATATCTGAATATCAAGGACCTATTTGGATGTACATAGTGTAGAACCTTAATACCTAAAATATAAAAACCAAATTACAATGTATTTCAAATGTAACATAACATGTTCGTTTCAAGTTATTTAAAAGTCAGTATGTCATTGGTTTGTATAAAGTCTAAACAATTTACAATACGTCTGTCGTAAGATAAATTACTAAATAAATAAGTACAATCTACATGAGTAATCTTTAATAATATACTATTACCAATATTAATAATATTATGTTAGAATGTACCACTGAAAAGAAAATTAAACAAACATTAAACTTTATCGAATTATTAAATGCAGGTAATACTATAAGTTACCTATATATCGGGACACGTAGACGTTTCAAATTCCAGAAAAAAGACAATTTTAAATATTATAACAATAATATTTTATTATTATATAGTTCCTTAAAATAATTATAGTGGTTATATAGTCAGACAGCGGGCTAGAACGGAGCAGCGTGAAGAAATTAGCTCCTAACACTCTCCTTTAGAGAAGGCTTTTATCAAGAAGTACATATTCATCCTATGTATGAAATAGTACTGTTTTGTTAGGAGCGCTTTTATATCTCCTATAGGCCCAGCTTTCTCAATAGATTATGTGTAGTATGCAAATAATACGCGTTACAAAATAATAGGCTCGTGGTCTGTCATGACACATTTTATTCATCAAAATCTATCTCCACTCAAGAACCAATGCATTAGTGTTTAGAAATTTCAAAGTGCAACCGTACATTTCGTAAACATTTAAATGCCAACCTATGCATGTCATGAAGACCTGACGAATAAAGCTAAACAATGTTTTTACGATAAACCTTTAACCTTCAGTACAGACACATTCTAAAATAACATTAACTATATATAATTAAATTTTAGAAAAAATACAATTAACGTAAATATTTAAAAATCGGTTTAGGTTAATATTTTATTATATCATTTTATATATTTAATTTGCATTTAGCCCTTTACGCGTTTCCCCCACGGGAACAGTGGGGGGTATGTGGGGCTCGCCGATGTCCAAGGCACCGAGTGCGCCCCGAACATCGGAATACCCACTAAAAACCAGCGGTACCCTTTCCGTCTTAACGAGGAGCGCCACGGGATCACTTGCGCATGCTATTGTGACGATTTATTATAGTGCCTGAGCGAACCCAGGTCCTTTTGATCTTTAGCCTTATAAGCTAACCACTGAAGCACTTACATAATATTATAATATGTCTTAAAATATTGTATGACGGTTTTTTGAAATCCACTGAACTATTTATATAATACAAGATTACAAAACGCTAGGCATATTAATTATATCAGATTAATTGAAGAGAAAATATCCGCTTTGAGTGTTTTTATATTGAAACGCTAAAATAACTCCTCAAACCTCCTCTTACATAGCTATAATTAAAATTATTCTTTACTTATAAAATCTAACAAACTGGTTTTACACCGGCCTTATAACTCTTCATAGAATGTTATTTAAAGATTATTCTTATAATTAAATTAATTAAAATTTGCAGTAAAAAATTGTTACTGACAATAATAGTAATTACTCGTAATTAAGTCATAAACTGTATCTCGTTCAGAAAAATAGCCAACTAAAAAAAATCGTTGATATGAAATCTATCATTATATAATTTTCCAAAGATTTTTGATTCTTCGCTAAGCTTCTCTAACTACTAAGTATGAAGTTTCATTTACTTCATTTATATTTATTATTATAATCGGTTAAATCGGAGCTTCAAACTTTCTCGTCAAGATTTAAGGGCAGTAACTTTTCTTTTTTTGATATTGTTGATTTACATTTTTTTATTGTTATTAGTAATTATTGGAGTACTAACAAGGAGTTCATAAGACCAAAAATGCAAGCGGAACCATCGCAACTTATAGTAGTAATTTTATGTCAATTAATTAAAATTTTAATGCTACTATTTTCTTTTAATTATAACCACCATGAAAAGATGTTCTATGTCGGTCTGATTGATAACGAGGAAGCGGATCGATTGGCAAACTTACTATTGGAGATGATTACCATATTAAACTACACTATACCGAAGTTTTTGCAAAATTCAAAATTAATTGTAATTAATTTTAAAACTTAGAACGAATACTTTAATGAGAGATCGCTTGATAAGGGTATATGGTATAGAACGATGCAATCCGAGCCTCATCGGATACCCTGTTTCGTAAATAGTAACACTAATAGAAGTAAGTTAGTTGGTTATAGCGTTTAGACTTAGATCCGGACACATGCCACTAGGCAAGTTTAAATATCTAATGAGGAAAAGTGACACTCCCAATTGTCAAGTATGTGGTGTAATAATAATAATAATAATCATTTCAGTCTACGCCTTGTACATATGCTGCCAACACAAATGCTACATTCAGTGCAGTAAAAGGTAAAAGGAGATAAAATTACTTAAATAATAAAAGTTAATACAATTTTATAACACGCCCAATAGGCTAAAATAAAAAAATAAAAATATATAGATGATGTTTCACACTTGTTATTGGCATGTGTTCGTAACCACAATTTGAGAGAAACACTAAAATAGGAACTAAATTTAAATTTTATGAATATTGGTGTTTTTAATTCTATTCTTAGTAAACCTTCGAGTATTTCGGCAATTAAATTATATGAAATTGTTAGTGATTCTCTTTATTGTTTTTAAGCCTTTTTTTGTTTTAATTTAGCGTGTAACGATGGGGCCGACGTATAGGCTGCCTATAAAGACCCCTTAAAAAAAAGATAAAAAAAAATATATTCTATAAAAAAATAAGTAGTCGTACTTTGACAGTGGTGTAATCAATGGTTTAATATAAAAATATCATAATTAAAAATCTTTATTGCCATTAATTATGCTCCTACCTCTTAATGCTCTAGCACAATTAGTAGCATGCTTAGGGTCCGTTCACACAGACCGGCTCGGAGAGCATCGGCCTGCTTTTTTCTTTTCACACAGACCGGGTCGTATACGCTTGGAATTGGCCGGAGCGGAGCCGCCAACTATTTCACATCGACCGGCTGGAAGAGATCTGAAAGCGGGTGCGAGCGAGAAAGAGCACGCAAGCGGAGCCGGTCGGCTCCTTTTATTACTTCACACGAAGCGCGTTCAGGCATTTTTAATGACAAAAAAGGTGCAAATGCAAAAATAAACTTTACTACAATCACTCAAAACACTGTTTCCAACGTGATAAAAATCTGCTCTCCTCTCCGAGCCGGTCTGTGTGAACGGACCCTTAATGTAGCTCCATTAAAACAGGCAAATAGATACTTCTATCCCAGTTTATGTAACACATACATTTCGTATTCATGTATACTTAGGGTAATGTTTAGCATTTTTCTAAGATTTATCTAGCATATGGTACATACATAAAATAAAACGTTAGACAGTATGTACTTTATGTGAGACTCGCCGGTGCCGAGCATCCACCGGAATACCCACTAAGAAACCAACCAGCGGTACACACTCCGTACCTTCAGAGAGCGTCACGGAATCGCTTCTACATACACTTACAACGGGGGGAAAAGTTGGCATAGTGCCGACGCCATCACTTTTCCGGCGAAGCTGTAATTCGCAAGTTTGTGATGAAACTATTTATATAAAAAGTGAGCTCAAATATAATAATAAATAGAAATAGTCCTCCAAACCGATTTAGACCACGGCATTGAAATTGGCTCTCAAGAGAGACAAGCCAACTGCACAGAACATATTGTAGTGTACAAGTGTGTGTGCAAACACAGGTACATTCTCTATCCCCTAACTAATACATAATCCGATGGGACAGCAATTCCGGACGGACGACGACGGAAAGAGTTCAGGCGCAGTACCAACTGCTTTACCAGACACAGGAGTGTACACACTTCCAACTTACAAACTTCGGGCTTTTATTGATTATTGAGTATAATGACTGATGAAGCTTAGAAAACTTTAATGTTCACTCTCGAGTAACGCCTACTAAAGCTTTAGTCTGCCAGCGTAGTATGTTATATATTATCAGCACACGAGGTCTACGGGAGAAAATCTCGGCATCTCAGCTTTTTTTTTTATAGAATAGGAAGGTGGACCACGTGGCGTTTGGTGACCACTTACCATCAGGTGGCCACCTGATGGTAAGTGGTCACCAAACGCCCTTAGACATTATCATTGTAAGAAATGTCAACCATCGCTTATAGCCAATGCGCCACCAACCTTGGGAACTAAGATTTTATGTCCCTTGTGCCTGTAATTACACTGGCTCACTCACCCTTCAAACCGGAACACAACAATATCAAGTATTGCTGTTTTGCGGTAGAATATCTGATGAGTGGGTGGTACCTACCCAGACGAGCTTGCACAAAGCCCTACCACCAGTAAAACCAGCTACCAATTGGAGTACTAAAATTTAATATATGTATGGCATTGAATTGACACACTA